>NC_138768.1:775234345-775551845 GCF_965119305.1 Pelophylax lessonae | reverse complement strand
AATTACCATTTCTAGATGTTCTTTTTAACATAGCAGATCTTTGCTTTTTGAGTTCCGATCCTATTTATTAGGTAAACCAAAATCCTTTTGATTTTTATTTAAAGAGGAAGTAAACCCTCCTCAGGAAGTTGTACCTATAGGTAAGCCTATATTAAGGTTTACCTATAGGTACTGTAAATATCTCGTAAACATGCACCGTTTAGGAGATATTTACCTTTAATGCAGCCAGTGACGTCACTGGCGCATGTGCTCTGAAGGAACGGCAGATCGTGCCGTTCCTTCAGAGCCCCGTGCCGTGACCGTCGGCTCCCGCGCGCGTGCGCGGGAGTGACGTCACCGCGACTCCGGCCAATCAGATGGCCGGATGCCGCGATCCCGGAAGACGGGCGACTATACATGTCGCCCGTCATACAGGTAAGCGGACGGCATGGCGGGGGCTCGTTCTAAGGTAAGTATTTCATAATGAGCTACTATGCGATGCATACTAGCTCATTATGGGTTTCTCTTTCAGGATGTAAAGAAGAGAAAAAATTTTTTTCTCGGTGTACAACCTCTTTAAATTATTATCACAAAAATATGAAAGACCATGCATTTAAAAATGTGAACATTACATCAAAAATTACTTTAAGATAAACACTGCATAAAATACTCAAAATATATTCTTAGTTAAATGTTATGCTTTTTCTTTAGTGAGACGTAAAAACAGTAAAAACGGTAAAAAAAACTCTGGTTTGAAGCTATTAACTGGAAGTACAATATAATTATTTATTTGCCAAAAGGACTACTGTGGTATTAGGAAAATATCTGGACTTTTCAAAAGCCCGCTTGTAGATTTTTTTTCAACAGAAAAATTAGAATTCACGGTGTTCTGTACTATTTTTGTACTTGGCCTCTAGTACTACACAGTAGTGCCAGGCAATAAACATTAATGATCCCCAGGGCTTTTAAAAAGTTTAGTCATGGCATGCCTAAAATGCCAAGGCTGCTTTTTATTCCCTGCTTGGCTCTGAAATTGTCACACTGATTTTAGGTTATAGCCCTGGGGCTTCTTCCATATTCTCTGTTTTACACTTTTTAAAGAAGGTTGTATAATCTTAGCATTTAATTCTCATGGGAAAGTTTAAGCCTTCATGACAATGTGATCAGCCCTCTACTCAGAGCATGCACACTCACTGTGCTTCTAGTGTGTTCTGCAAATTAACGTTACCAGAGTTTCAAATTAAATCAGGGACACCCCAATGACCACACACATGTTAAACCACATCTAAAGACATGAGCCTTCTCTGATAAGAGTCAAGAATGCATAGCAAGCAAGTAAAGTATAGAGTACAAGGATTAGGAGTAATTAAAGCACAGAATGCAGGGGTCAGGGGTAGATAACGTACAGATTGCAGAGTCCAAGAGCTTGTGATGCACAGAATACAGGGGTCAGGAGTAAGTACTGCACAGAATGTAGGGGTCAGGAGTAACATACAGAATACAGAAGTCAGGAGTGAGTAACATATTGAGTGCAGGGGTCAGTATTTAGTAAAGCACAGAATGCAGGGGTCAGGGGTAGGTAACGTAAAGATTGCAGAGCCCAATAGCACATGATGCACAGAATACAGGGGTCAGGAGTAAGTACTGCACAGAATGTAGGGGTCAGGAGTAACACACAGAATACAGAAGTCAGGAGTGAGTAACATATTGAGTGCAGGGGTCAGTATTTAGTAAAGCACAGAATGCAGGGGTCAGGGGTAGGTAACGTAAAGATTGCAGAGCCCAAGAGCACGTAATGCACAGAATACAGGGGTCAGGAGTAAGTATTACACAGAATGTGGGGGTCAGGAGTAACACACAGAATACAGAAGTCAGGAGTGAGTAACATATTGAGTGCAGGGGTCAGTAGTTATTAGTAAAGCACAGATTGCAGGGATCAGAAGCAAGTAATGTAGGGATTAGGAGTAAGTAACATATACTGTTAGAATAGAGTGCAAGGGTCAGGCCCCAACATTCATAACAGACCCATATCCAGGCGTATGTCACATGAACTCAACCTTGGGAGGAAACCTTGTAGTGATATAGGCTTCCTACTCATTCACAAAAAAACAGTTAAAGTTATAGTAAAGTCGGCCACTAGAATCCTCACTACACATAAGGCCAATAGTCTAAAACTTTATAAAACGCACCGCAATGTTATTTCTTCCTAAAGCTTTTTCATAGTGGTTTTCTAGCTTATTTTCATTTCTGCTTCTCCCCACCCAAGCCTGTGTCATATTAGTTGTTGTCTTCCTCCCCCAGCATGGAGTATATTTTCGCCCTTCCTCCTATATGATTGCACTTAATCTCGCACATGCTCCGTAGAAATTAGCCAGGCTATTTTCATTGAGGGTTACTATGAGAACATAATCAGACATAGCCCATGTTGACACCCCCTGTGAGGTAGCAAGTCGCATGGGGTGTTTCAGGAAATTCTCAATGGGTCAGCAATCTCATGATTTTTCAATGCTGATAACTAAGTCACGGCAACAGGATGTATTGACTGACGCCACACTGAGAAGCAGTGAATGGGGGGGAAATGCACACGTGCTGGTGACGTCACTACACTAAACATTGTACTATTTCTACTGAAGACTGCAGGTCTGGACAATATGAAAGAGAGTGACATGTAAGTTAAATAATGCTGCTTATCATTTGGAAAAGTATTGATAGAGAGTTTACTACGTTTGAATAGTGAAAAAGTACACAAAAAATTATTTACAAAAAAAAAAAAGAAACTCCTCTGATGTAAGTCCAACTTCAATAGAATTGTACAATGATGTACATCCAACAACAATTATGATGAGTGATGCCTCAAAGGCCCGCCTTCATGATGACCTGCTGCTATTCTCATTATTTCTATTAATTGGGCAATGACGTCACCCAGGATCCCCAGCCAGTTCATTGACATTCAGCAGCCAGCCAAGGAGCTGTCATTTGTGACAGGAATAGTGGCGAGAGAAGATTAATATGGCCTGGCTCGTCGTGTAGGTGGGTCATTTCCATCATGATTGGTGTTAGAGCTACTTCACTGGACAACCTGCTACAGAATGCCACTTGAGTAGCTAGCACCTGGCCCCCAGAGCATGTGCCCCAGGTCCACAACACTTCAATTACTAGCAATGTTTTAAATCCTAATCCTGCAGTGCATACTGAACTTCAGCCACTGACAAACCTCAAATATCACAGCAGGCTTGCAAACTCAGAGCCAAGGGAGATTTCTCTATGGCTCCAATGTGTGACACAGCTGAAGAATTTTCTCTCATCCTTATTCACCGTGTTATTAGTCTGCACTCTGTGCATTATGTATTCCTGACCCTTGCACTCTGTGCATTATGTATTCCTGACCCTTGCACTCTGTGCATTATGTATTCCTGACCCTTGCACTCTGTGCATTATGTATTCCTGACCTTTGCACTCTGTGCATTATGTACTTGTACTCTGTACATTAAGCACTACTGACCATTGCACTCTGTGCAGTACACACCCCTGATCTCTGCACTGTGTGTTACATGTCCCTGATTATCTATATTTTCTGCGATAAACACACATGACCCCTACATTCTGTGTGTTACCTACGTCTGACCGTCCATGTACATACAGTATATATAGTGAGCTGGTGACAGGTAGCAGGTACAAAGCTCCCTGGGGTGAGCACAGAGTTCCAGGTGATCCTAAATTGCAAAAACCTGAACTTTACTGAGAATCAGAGGTTTCCAAAAGTGTGAGAGAGAGCCTAGGAGATGTGTAAACCCCGAGCGGGACTTTTCCAGGCTCCCTTTGAGACACTCTGCTACAATATACATTCTGTATATATGCGCATACTTGTAGCAAAAGTAATTTCAAAACATTGGTAACATGCCTAGGTATTATATACAATGCCTAGGGAAAGAACATAGCATATTAAAATAACAGAGAAATGTCATGCTTTGCCTAAAAGCATTGCATAGGTTGCCTAGGGATTCAATAGAATATCTAATTTCACACATTGTATGTAACATATAGTCCATGGGGTTGATTTACTAAAACTGGAGAGTGCAAAATCTGGTGCAGCTGTGCATGGTTGCCTATCAGCTTCTAACTTCAGCTTGTTCAATTAAAGTGGTTGTAAAGCCACTATGATAACATCATACAATCCCCTCTGCTAAATAGGGATGTGCCCCACTGCATGTGTTTTTTAAAAAATATGGCGACTTCTACCTTATTTCAGAGTGCCTCCCAGCACTCATGTGACTCCTCGCCGCTCTGCTGTCCAGGGCTGACAAATACAGTGGGAGGGTCTGAGAACTCCCACTGACGTCAGCCGGGAGGGGTTGAGGAGAGGAAGAGAGAGGCGAGGAGCTGCGTGAGCGCCGAGAGATGATCTGAAATAAGGTAGAAATCTGCATATTTTTTATAAAACACATGCAGTGGGGCACATGTCCTGACTCCTTATTTAACAGAGGGGATTGTATGATGAGAACATCATTTTTTTAGCAGCAGGAAGGGAAGGGACAGGGAGCAGAGCGACCCTGACACAGCTGACAGGCAAGAAGTAGGGGGGGGGGGGAGAAGGACAGAGGAGGGCAAAGGAGAACGGCAGATTACAGAGGCAGGTAAACTGGCCACAGCGCCAGGGCTCAGCAGTCATGATAAACCGGGGTCAGTTTACAGTGGGGAGGGCAGAACCAAGCAGGATCAACCAGGTTTTTTTTTATGATACAGAGTGCCAAATTACACAGCACAAGCACTGTGCTGTTTTTCATGCTTTAGGCCCCTTTCACACTCGTGCAACTTGTCCTGCAACTTGGAACTGCAAAGTCACATGACAAGTCGTACCCCATGATTTGAAATGAGTACCATTCATATCTGTGCGACCTCAAGTCGCAGAAACTTAAAAGCAGACCCTGTACTACTTTGGTCCGACTAGAGGTCCATAGACCTCAAGATTACACAGGCATTACTTCAAGTCACGCCAACGTTGCTGCAAAGTCATGTCAAAGTTACATTTTTTAGGGTAACAAACACTTTAAGATTTGACAAAAAAAAAAAAACTGGAAACTGATTGGTTTCTATGAATTAACCCCTGTGTTTTATGTTTTATACTCCTGACCCTTACACTCAGTTCTATGCATGCTCCTAACCCCTGCATTCTTCATGCTGTATTGCACATGACATTACTCTTGATCAAAGTGTTTATTGTTTCAGTGCTTTATTTTACATTATACAATCATAACCATAGTGTTTATTGTCTCAATAGATTGTGGTTACTAAATAGACACTGATTATGTTAATGTTATTTTTTGTGTGCAGTCTATGTTAATGTTATTTCTTATTTGTGTGCAGAGAAATTATCTGTATTGGAAGAGCTTCATTTTTTAAAATAGATTGTGCTAATGCTTACGGCTATCTGTGGGACTCTCACTTGTAGCTCAGTAATTAAAAGCAAATTTTGTGGGTTTAAGGACTGTGGTATCTGTGTGCCATGTAAATATTGCCTAGACTCAGATCACTGACTTGAAAAAGGAGCGCGCGCTGGTATCCCACCGCAGTGCGCATGCTCGGAAACGCGTCGTCATGGCGCCGGAAGATTCTGTGGACGTGCAACACAGTCACCCTGCATTCCATCCTGTGGTCCAAGCCTCCATCTCATGCCTGTGACACCCTCCATTTCCTGCTGGACAGGAACAGGAGGAGCGGAGATGACTGCAGACCCTCAGCGGTGACCCTAAGCACCAAGCCCCCACACGGACACCAGAAGGACCCACCTTGTCTATTATTATTTTCCCCGATGAAAGTTTTTACTATTGTTTGACTATTAAAATCACAGTCTTTACTCAGAGGCGCCTGTTTTCTCTCTTTGTTTCTTTAATGTAACAATGCCCAAGTAAGCCCCTCCCACTGTTCGCTTGGTATGGTGCCTATTTAGCATCTTTTGAGAGCCCTAGGGTGCCAGGTCTTTCACAATTCTAGCCATGCCAATTGTGTCAGCTCTGAGTCTGCTGGGGTTGCTTACATTACATCCAACATGCCCAGCAGCAGTCCCAGGACTTTTGGATATTTACATAAGGAAGCCTTTTACAGGTAAACAATGGGATGATTTTTGTGAAAAATATTTGATCTGGTGACAGGGTCTCTTTAATATCTGGTTTTGTGCACTCAGAATGCTCTTTTTAACTTTGAGCTTCAGCAATACCTAAGCCAAAGGCTTTTCACAACTTGATTTGAGGCACTAGTTGATGTGGTTTTTATAGTAGCAACTTACTTTTGACTATTGGTATGGTTAATTACAGAGATTTCTCAATATGCAATGCTGGTAGGGCTTTAATAGTGAATCCAACTGCATTGTGTGCAATGACTAGTTGTTCTTTCAATGACAAATGAGCAGCAAGACAAGCTTAATTTCCTTATGAGGCTCAACATTTTCTTTTTTTTTCCAAAATAACTCCAATTCCAAACAATATGCAGGCACAGAAAAACAGCCTTTCACTTTACATATCAATTGCCAATTTGCAATTGCAGTTTTCCTTTAAATAAAAATTATAGAGTTTGTTTCTCATTATTTTCTGCATATGGAATAGATATCTCTTCCACTTTTTTTTTTTTTTTTTAATGGATATCTGTGCCAGATCTACCTCTATTTCTACTTCTTCATCTTCTATACCAGGCACTTGGATGCAAAATGTCTTTGAAATCCAGCTGGATTTTTTCCATGGCAAACGGTTCAGTTTCCTTGCTGCGCACCTTTCCACATGCTGTGGTATTCCTGATTTGTCCATAATTATCTTTATTGTGCATGCTGATCTGCAGCCCCTAACCCAGCTTTGTGTCAAGAAATCTAGGCCATGATTATGTGTTATCATGCAACAAAACCTGATAGGAATCAAATTGAAAGTGAATCTATGGCAGTTATTTCAATGTACACAGAGTGCTCCTCCTCCCTATTTTATTCTTCACACATAATCACACTGAAGAATCGTACTATATTACTTATCGCACTTGGAACAGGCTGTATACATCTAGATAAAGCGGCAGACTTACAAGGCACCGGCATAAAATGCATGAGATTATTCATGGCAATATGAAACAGTTTTTATACTTCATACAAATTAAGAGTGCTCTAGAAATAGGCACCACGGGGCTGGGGATACAGTATATTGGGTAAATATATGGGTCTCATTTGTCAAGTAAAAACATTTTACAATAATTGCTAGAAAACTTAACTTTACAAAGCTTGTCATATATGGCACTCATTGACTGACTGAATTATTTTCTAATTAACACACAGCATACACTAGGGTATTCTATGTATATATAAAAATGTAGCGCCTGATATAGTCCACACTTTATGATGAATCCACACTCAGATGGTATATAGAGTTTCCATATTCACAGAAAACACCTTGACACGTGGGGATGTAACATCACTAGTGAATAGAATTGGAACAGTAAGCACCTCTACCACACTGAAAGAACCAATTGACCTCTTACCAGATCCTGACGATCACTGCTCACACAGTGATCACAAATGCCTTTAGAATTTAATGGAGATCAGCCTTGACCCGATCCAGGTAAATCCGGGATCCTCCAGAGCAAGATGATGCACAAAGACAGCTCTCCCATGTATCAAGGACAAAGGGGGGGAGGGGGAAATAGTGCAGCACGTTCCAAATAGTATATAAGTTTATTTAATAAAAGTGCACTCACCATGCATAAAAAGTTACACGCTTTGAGAAGTAGAAAATCAAATGTAGATACCGCTATACAGCGGCGTGTTCCTTCCGGCTTGTGACATCGGAATACGAGCCAGCTCCGCCAACTAACTATACCCTAATACTAGGGTATTCTATGTTTCTTAATATTTTTTATAAGTATGTGTGTGTGTGTGTGTATATATATATATACACTCAATGGCCACTTTATTAGGTACACCTGTTCAATTAATAAAAAATAAAAAATAGGAGAATCAGCACACACTATATAGAAGAGCAGCATGTAATAAATAGAATAAGCACCTTTCTATACGAATCAGAAATAATAAGTAAATTGCAGCGCTAAAATAGTAGATGGATGAACAGGGCAATCACTCACCCTTCTATATATTAAAAAGTTCAAAAAGTTCATAAAATTCCATAGATTCAACTGTAACACGACTGTCCAAAGGATTCAAAGATGTGGCACTCCGGTGTAACATAGAAATAAAAGAGAGAAGAGGTCCAACATAGCGTGATACTGTGATAGACGGGTATATCAAGGAGGAGGGTCACACCAGTGATGGTATATTCAAACAAACACGTAGTGCTCTCTTCTTTCTTCCCCACATGTAGTGCAAACTCACCAGACCAATATATTACATAGGCATTTAAGGAAAACATTTTGTAAGGGTCCGTAATCACACCTTCATACCAAATAAACCGGACCTTCACAGTTCTGCTCTCACACTCATCATTGAGAGAAACACCGGTGGTTAAAATTTGAATCCTTATTTATTAACATAATGTAACTGAATAAAATTAAAACACGGGCCCCTTGATGATCGACTGTGATCGGCACAAGCCTGGTTGTGCCGCTGTTTCTGTTACATGCAGCGGCGTGACATGAGTTAATTTTATTCTGTTACATTATGTCAATAAATAAGAATTCAACTTTTAACCATTGGTGTTTCTCTCATTGATGAATGTGAGAGCTGAACTGTGGGGGTCCTAATCATTTAGTATGAAGGTATGATGACGGAGCCTTACAAACTGCTTTCTTGAAATGCCTATATAATATATTGGTCTGTTGAGTTTGCACTACATGTGGGGAAGAAGGAAGAGAGCACTACATGTTTGTTTGAATATATAATCACTGGTGTGACCCCCCCGTCTATCACAGTCACAGTATCACGCTATGTTGGACCTCTTCTCTCTTTTATTTCTATGTTACACCGGAGTGGCATATCTGTGAATCCTTTGGACAGTCGTGTTACAGTTGAATCGATGGCATTTCATGAACTTTTTGAACTTTTTAATATATAGAAGGGTGAGTGATTGCCCTGTTCATCCATCTACTATTTTAGCACTACAATTTACTTATTACACCTGTTCAATTGCTTGGAAACATGAATTGGAAATCAGTCAATCACATGACAGCAACTCAATGCATTTAGGCATCTAGATTTGGTGAAGATAACTTGCTAAATTTCAAACAGAGCATGAGAATGGAGAATAAAGGTGATTTAAGTGAATTTGAACATGGCATGGTTGTTGGTGCCAGGTGGGCTGGTCTAAATATTTCAAAAACTGCGGATCTACTGGGTTTTTCACACACAACCATTTCTCAGGTTTACAGAGAATGGTCCGAAAAAAAAAGTAAATATCCAGTGAGCAGAAGTTGTGTGGACGAAAATACCTTGTTGATGTCAGAAGTCAGAGTGGAATGGGCAGACTGCATTGCATACTAGCTCATTATGAAATACTTACCTTAGAACGAAGCCCCGACACTGTCCCCCGGACACCGCTGAGGCAGCTGACATCTTTCCTCTGCGTTTCTTCAGGGTCCGGCGGCTCCGGTGCTGAGAGTGGCCGGAGCCGCGATGACATCACTCCCGCGCATACGCTCGGAAGTTCACTTTCTGGCAAGGATCGCTTCATGCGGCTGCATGCAGGGCGAATGAGGCTTACCTGTAGGTAAGATTAATATCGCCTAAACCTGCATTGTTTAGGAGATATTCATTTTACCTACAGGTAAGCCTCATTATAGGCTTACCTGTAGGTAAAAGTTAAAAAGCGGAGTATACTACCGCTTTAAATTCAGGTACTTACACAGCTTGCATTAAAAAAATACACTTCATGATGTATTGTTAATAACAGAGATGGAATGTGTTGTGTTTTTTTTTATATCTGCCTAGAGTTCACCTTTATATTCAAAATTCAAGTCCCATAAGTAGCTCAATATCTTCCTTTGTTCCTATATGTTTTGAGCTGCCGACTCCAAAAGCCTAAGAGTCAGCTTCTTTTCAGCTATTATCTATCTATCTATCTATCTATCTATCTATCTATCTATCTATCTATCTATCTATCTATCTATCTATCTATCTATCTATCTATCTATCTATCTATCTATCTATCTATCTATCTATCTATCTATCTATCTATCTATCTATCTATCTATCTATCTATCTATCTATACGCATACATTTTACAAGTTTGTATTTCTATGTGCTAGTTTGACCACCTATAGTCAAATTGCATGTTTCGCTGATTTCTTCAGGGAAATATTAATGCAGCCTCTGCAGAGAGCAAGTGTAAACATTATAAGTTTCTGCAAATATTAGAGCATAATTACTATTTATTTGCTGAATTTAATTATAATAAATTATTGACAATCTGTAGGTAGAAGTCAAACATGCAATGCATGTTAGACAACCTAACAAATAAAAGCATTCTGAAAGGATGTGTGGGGAATTACCTAAAACAAGAACAGGGAGTATATGTACTCTCATACAGGAGTTTATTGCCTCTTGTGAATTCCAATGACCTCAAGTTAAATGGAACCCAAAGATGCTAGTTCTAGAATTCACAGAATCCTATTTAGAATATGGGTATGCAGTGCATAAGTCAACACAATAGGATGTGTCAACAAATCCATATATTGTGCAAAATTGAAGGCTATATGACTGGTTAATACATCCAAATTTTCTTTGATAACACATAAAATACATATATATATGTATATAGACACACCACACAGAACACACATGTACACATGTATATCTTTTAAGGTAATGTCATGTAAGCTATGTATTTTTTTGCTCTTCTTTAAGTACTTTTATGTTTTACAGATGGCAGCAACAAAATCAATCCAGAAAAAAAAAAAAACCCACAGTGAAATTACACAATTGATAGCCTTTAGAAAAACACCATTCATTAGGACTACTAATAAGGCCTAGTGAGTTTACTGTGGTAAAGAATATCAATCTTCATCAAAACCTTTCCTCTTTCTATTTTACAATAAAGCCCAAAAGGTCAGATTGACTCTCTGTGGGTTGAATTAATGCCTAATCTACTGACAACCTTTTCTCCACATTTAAAATCGTGTAATACCAAAGAGATCTGTTAATGAATAAAGTCAGCATTCTGATTTGCATATTCCTGCCCACAGTCTCTAAATACGATGCAGATCATAGGGTTATGAGTTAATTGCTAAGGTACAAGATTGTTACTGGAAATTATAACAGTTTGGCTGTTGATCCTTTAATGCTTAACCTATTTTATGTGTATAGCTGGTGTCCATCAATAATATTCACAGAAAATGTGGTTACTCAAATAGTTAATAAAAAGAGTGAACAAATGATTCACCTGATTAACCCTGAAAAATGACCAGGTTGTAGGATCTAAATAAACCATTGTTATTGGATATCTGTTGAGAGAACAGTTCCTTGCTGCAAGAGATATCTATGTAAGGCTCCATTCACACCTGGGCGTTTTCAGCTCCAAAAACGCTCAAAAGAAACACTTCCAAAACGCCCAACAAGTAAAACCCCATTCATTTAAATGGCCCCTGTTCACATCTGAGCGTTTTGCAAAACGCCTGTAGCTGAAAAAAGTACATGAGCTTCTTTTTGGGCTGATTACCAGCGTTTTTGATAGATGTCAATGAAAAACGCCTGAAAAAATCGCGGTAAAATCGCGGTAAAAATCGCGTTAAAAAATCGCGGTAAAAAACGCTACGCTCAAGTGTGAATGCAGCCTAAAGCTTTCACTTGACTGCAGTGCCCATGTCAGAGCAGTTATACACTAGATGGCCAAATGTATGTGGGCACCCCTCCAAATTATTGAGTTCAGTTGTTCCACAAGGAAAAGGTTTGATAGTTTGGTATAAAGGAACTCTAGTGGCCTGCACAACATCTTGATCCTGACCCTAGTGAACAGCTTTCAGCTGATTTGGAAGGATCACTGTAAGCCAGTGCTTCCCTATAACATTCCCTTAGAATATTAATACCTGTCTTCACAAATGCTGTTTTGGCTGAAAGGTATGCCCGGGGCTGGGAAGGAATGAAATATGCAGAAGGCATACATGACTGGGTGGAAGGGGAACAGAGGAAATAAGGGGTTACCTATAATAAAGGCATTGTAAAGGCAGAAGGCTTTTTTTTTCTTTTTTATCTTAATGCATTCTATGCATTAATGTTAAAAAAAAGCCTTCTGTGTACAGCAGCCCCCCTCAGCTCCCTAATACTTACCCCTGAGCCTATCTTTATCCAGCGATGTTGCACGAGTTTCTCAGCTGCCCGGGAATCTCCTCCTCATTGACTAAGACAGGAGCATGGCACGATTGGCTCCCGCTGCTGTCAATCAAAGTCAGCCAGCCAATCAGGAGAGAAAGAGGTGGTGGGGCTGGGTCACAGCTCAGTGTCAAAATGAACACAGGGAGCTGTGACTCGGCTCGGGTGCCCCCCACAATAAGAGTTAGAGCCATTGCTAGCTCAGATTGGGGATGTGGCTTTTGTTCATGACCCTAACTGTGTTCAGAGCCAGATCTCAGCTATTATGCAAGGGGTTTGGCAGGGTCCCCCTCAACTGGAGTCTGCCCCAGCCCATGCTCTAAGGTCTCTGCCTCTAGAATGTTTTAGTCAAGGCCATACCCCTAGGGCTTAGTGATTCCTTGGGAGCTCCAGTAGGGACCCTCCAGGCCCACCTGCTAAGCATCTGCCAGCTTCAGCAAGTACTGGGAAGAAACCTCATTACAGGCAGATCCCTCAGAATGGAGACACTCACCATCTAGCTGCTGTGGTCCTCTACTCTGCCTCCAGGATTCCTGAGCAGGCACCTGGCGCTGGTTAAGAGGTTCTGGCCAGTCCATCAGCCCTGCAGGGGAGAGATTATGTAGTGGGCCTGTCTTCTGTAGTGGTCAACAGCCCTCATCTGGAGCATGTGGAGCAGCAGGGAGTGTTGGGCACCTCTGCCCGTAGAGCCCAGTGTCCGATGGGGACACCTCCATCCAGGTTGGGGCCTGGTACAGCACATGTGGAAGTGCCAGCACTGCTTCTGAAAGCACAGGCTGATGATGTCATTGGGAGGTGAAGCTCCGGTGCTGCACAAAGAAGCCTACTTGGGAGATGCCTGTCAGTTCAGTAGGGATTGCCCGCTGCATCTAAGGGGGGTGGAGGGGGGGTGAAGAGGTCTGAGGAAGAAATGAGCAGCTCTGAGGAAAGAGACCTGGCTGATGGGATCCATGATGCTGAAGGTGAACCTGGATCAATGGCTCGAGGGCTTCGGGCCCTGTGCAGCCTGGGGAGTACTCTAACAATGTTTTCTCTTTCCTTTCCCTTTCTGTTTTAGCGGTCTCAGATGTCAGAGGTCCGGTTTTACAGGGGGTCAGAGATTGCGCCTGGTTGTTCTGCATCTGGGCAGGTTGGCAGAGAGGTTTTCTTAAGCCTTGCAGATTGGTTGCACAGATTGGAGGTGGGTTCCATGAAGGACTCTCCATCAGACCTGTGGAGTTTCTGGCACACGGACCGACGATGACACCCCAGGACTGGTTTTGCCTGCTGCGGAACAGTTCAAGGACAGGAAGAAGGAGGTGGACAGGGCAAGGTTGGCAGATTCAGCTAAGTGTGAGGTGTATGTGTGCTGCAAAAGGACTCCTGAGGTATGTGAAAAAATGTGGCGAGGCAAGTACAGTATGTGGAAAATTTTTCCTGTTCCTGCTAGAGAAGTATAATTTAGATTAAATTTAGGTTCAAACCAGATGATAGCAAGAAAGAGGAAGAGGAAAAAAGGAGGTACAGGCTTTTTCCACATATATTTGCAACTTGGTTGCAAGCCTTTGGGATTTTGAGAAGTCTCATTGGGGAAGAGGTGCCAGAAAATGTTCTGTGCTTTTTGTTATTTGGATGCTCTTGGAGAAAACTATAGGTGTATGGTGGCGTGGCGTGGCGTGGCGTGGCTCCATGTCAGGGCTGGGAATCTGTTTTTCCTAAGGGGGCTGCCGACACTTTGGAATGTCAGTCTCTTGAAAAAGGGGTTATGTTGACAGATTAATAATAGCAGTTCAGCGGTACCTTCCGTTTTAAAAACCAATGTTTTGGCTGTGGTGGCAGCCATTCGCACACCCATTATTTAAATAAGGAAAGGGATGCACCAGGGATGCTTCTGTAAAAAGGGAGGACTCTGGTGAGAATAGGAAAAGAGGATTAAGTCGGCTTGCCTTACTGAGTCGGGTTTTAGGTACGGTTTGTGTATCCCATGTCGTTTAATTACCATCCTGCCCTTATCAAAAAAAAAAAAAAAAAATGTATTTGCGCTCGGCATTCTGTCAGCGAAGCAAAAAAAAAAAAAATTAATATTTTTAACAAAGTTGCTTTGGGTCAGATAAGTGGCATCTTTTTTTCCTCTCCACTGCTTCTGGGCCTGGTTGTGTCCACCTTACAGGTGGTCCCATAGATGGAACCAGGCAAATTCAGGATAATTCACCATCTTTTTATCATAAGGGAGGTTCTGTGAATGATGGTATTTATCTGCAATATTGTGTGTTTACCTATACATCATTCAATATTTTATGCAGCCATCTCTTAGGTGTGTACCTATGGCTGAGGGTCATTGCTGGCCAAACTAAACATTGAGTCAGCACTCAGGCTGCTTTCTGTTTATCTGCAGAGTTTTAATTTGCTAGGTTGCCATTAGCAAGGTTCATATTTTGTGATCGCTGCCTGCTAATGGGTTGTTCCTTTATCTTGTGTCCCGTTTGAAATTTTTAGCTCATTCTTAGAGTGGGCTGTTAGATATGAGTCTGGAATATATTCGATCACGAATTATCTGGCTATTCTTCTGTGCTTTGGACTGCCGGATTCCAGGACTTGTCTATGGAACTGTTTTTTCTTAGGAATTACGTTTATTCCTTGGCCTTGGAATGCAGATTACCCTTGTATAAATTGGTGGCACTTAGACAGGAGGTCGGGACAGCCCGAGGGCATTGGGAGACTCCATTGCAGGAGTTGCAGTTGCTGCTTGGTAAGTTGAATTTAGAGTAACTTGTGGAATTATTCCCATGGGCAGGATTTCTGCCATCGGTTGTCATTGGCAAAGTCAGGAAAGTCAGCCAAATATGGTGCAAATTTTCCAAGGCAATTAGATGTGGCCTGATAAATGGGTTTTGGCTGGCTTTCCAAAAAAAAAACCGAAATCTGGTTGTTTTGGAACCATTTCCAACAGTGCTGTGTAGAGATCTGGGGCGAGGCCATTTGGAACAGAATAGTGAGTTTTCACAATGATAACATTGGTATGTTGTCAGCGATCTATATATATAACAGCTTTTTTGCCACCAATAGTGGGACTCTTGCACTACTTGTATTTCTCTGTCAAAGATTTAATGCTTTAATTTATGCTGTGCATATTCTTGGAGCTTGCAACAAAGTGGCAGATGCTTTGTCTCATTTTCAGTTTCACGTGTTGGCACTGGAGGTGGAGCAACATGGGATGCTTTGTCCTTGGTGGCTGTGGATGATCGCTTTCGAGTCACCTCTGGATTGATTCAGAATTCACTGCAGCTTGGGAGGCCTATTTCAAGGCTTGAAAAGACTGATGCTCATTGTTGGATGCGGTACGTGTGGCAGAATTTGGGATTCAGTTTCCATAGTTGGTACTCTATTTTCTTAGTTGTAATTTTGTGTGGGGTGTTTTGACATTAATAGTGGATTGTAAGCTTGCAGGTCTTGCTTTCTGGTTTAAGTTGGAGGGCTTGGTGGACTAAGGCATTCATGGTCAGCAGGTGATGAAGAGTTAGCGGAGGGGTCGATGTTGTAGTGCTTCTCGGCACCTTGTGTCTCTTTCTGTATTGAGTGCTATTCTGGAACATTTGCAAACAGTTTGTTCTCCGTCTTCTGAGCTTGTTTTTTTTTTTTTGTTTTTTTAGGGCAGCCTTCTTGGTGTGCCTAGTGCTCTCAGAACTAGTGAACTGGTGAGTCCTCGAAAAACAAAAATTGATTCTGTTAAGATTTGGATTAGGAGCTCTAAGACGGTAGGGGAATGCAAGTGGAGTTGTTCCAGGGTAACAGACCTTGGTTTTGTTTGGTGCTTGCTTTGGAACGGTTCTATTGGTTCAGAATACAGATAGGTGGCATATTGTTCTTGCTTCCGGATGTTCTATGTTGTCTCACCTTCCTTCTGTTTTAGGTTGTTAGTTTCTGTATTTTATGTTTGGTGGTCGCAGCATAATTTGTTTCCTTTATGGGTTCTCTTGATGCCTTGTTTGGATCCATGGGCATTCCTACTTTTTTGGGGGGCTAAGAGGGCAGATGTTAGGCCCAATGGTAGACAGTTGAGGTTACCTCAGGGGGTGGGTAGTGTTGAATGGATTAGTCCCGGGTATGCTTGGGAATCGGGCGGTGCCCAAAGTTCATTATTTTTGCTAGGCTGGATAGGGCTCCAGACATTTTGGGTTTTCATGTTGGGGGGGGGGGGTTAGTCTCTGCTCCATGAGGGAGCTGATCAGGAATGCCATTTGATTTTCTGGGGTTAAGGACCTAATTCCTAAGTGTGCTCAGAGTATGGCCTGACACATGACAGTTTCTTAGGGTTGATGGTGTTTGTCTTAATGCTGTAGGTATAAACATTTGTTTTTTTGGGGTTGCAAGATGAGTTCCAGTGGGCCTTTCATGTTTGGAGAGCTGCACAAGTGTAAGGATTTACACTTGTGTCACTGTGGGTGTTTGGGATCCTTGACAAGGTCTAAACCTAGTGTTATTGGTAAAACGGTGGTAACCCATCTTAAGTATGGCGTCTTCTAGTTGGTATGGTTCAATTCATAGTGACCAGGTAATGGTAAGACTGCTGGGTGTCTGAGGTCAGCTGGGTATGTCCCTGAGGCAGTGTTTGGCAGCTGGGGTCATAACTTAGCTTACTGTTGCCACAGACATGAAGTTTTAGTTACATGATTCTGTCAAGGACCTGCAACCATTGTTACCTGAATTGATATGTTTATTTTTTATGTTTTGTTATTGATAGATTTATGATTAATAAAAGGTTGATTTGGCCATTTAACTCCAATTACTAGTTGCATGTTTTTTTCCTAGTGGTTATAGTAAGGTGTAGTTGTGTGTAGTTTTGGGTAATAGGTCAAGTATAGAGGTGAGCTCTGATCTACCCTGGTCATGAATCCACAACATTTACTACAACCTCTACTGATTTGTTGAAGGCTGGAGTAATCAAACTCTGTGCTACAGATTAGACTAGGGATAGGGAAATTATCACTCAGCCTGGATCAATTTTAAAACCCCCTACTTGATACAACAACACATCTTTCAGTGATAATTATATAACAGAATAATATTAATGGATTTTATATTGGTAAATCTCATTAATGGTTGTTTGTGGAATATTGATTCTAATACAATGGGCTTATTGCAAAAATATGACTTTATATTGGAATCTAGCATATTTGAGAATTCCCCTTGGGGTGGGACTTTGGAGGTCACTCAAAAGATATACAAAAAATTGTATTTAAATATATATTGGTTTTATTACAAAAATAATAAAAAGTGAACATACACAAATAACATTGAAAGCTAATAAAATTATTGGCAAAACTGATATTGATATGAAGGTGTGCAAATCACTCAACCAATTATTCCAAGCAAGATCCGACGTTTCAAGGTAAGAACCTCTTCTTCAGGGATTTTGGGGAATAATTTTATCTGTAAGTATTGAAGAAATATATCAAAGCAAACAAGCAGTTGTTGATAATATAACAACAAAGTATTCATATAGGCATGTTTTTGAGTATAAACATACATTCATTTATAGAACAACATTGTAAGTAAAAAAAACGTTATATACACTTACATGGTTGAAGGATGCATGGACACCACAATTGTTTTGCCATAGATTAAAAACATGGAACATTAGCAACACCCACAGAAATCATTGTCAGCCTTGTCTATAAATGGGAGGTTTGGTATTTGGAGTGGATCCAATAAAGAATATAGCATATGGTGGAAAGTGTGCAGACCAGAGGGGGCCCAAATTGCTCCAGTTGGAGTCCAAATTGGCTCAACCAAGGGGGCGGGGGTCAGTCACAGTAATGCTGTAAATAGCAAGGAGATACAATGAATAAGACGTAAAAAGTAAAAATAAAATCCAAAAATGTTTGTTTTATCTGGGTACAATGTACAGAGAGTACAATGACGCAGCAAAACCAAAAATATGCACGTATATACAAATACTACATACATAAAAGGCAATAGCCCGATAGATAAATGTCTAATGAATGCATGTGTGGCATCTTACTAGGATCAGGCATGGTTGATAGCACTACTAAAAAAGAAGCTAGTGCATAAAGTTAAATAGAGCCCATGCTCTAGCAATTTTGTGACTATAGAGGATAGCCAGTGAGACTGGGTATATAGAGATGAAATATAGTCATGACATAGGCTAAATGTGCATATTTATATATGAATGAAGGTTGGTAAATCCCATTGAGATAATGAGAACTGACCTTAAGACCGCAGACTCCAAGGCAAACTTCCTCCCAGCAGTGGATGTACTCAGTGCTCCATGCTGGGAGTGGTGCCTAAATAGGAGCGCAGTCCGGTGAGAGCAATCAAGCTGATTGCATCTCCGCCCCCTGGTGGCCCTGGGCTCCCTGAGCGGCGCTTGCCAGACCCGCCCATAACCACGCCCCGATGACCACAGGAAGTGCGTCACCGGAACGAGAGGCCAGAGGCGTAGCCAGCGGACGTCTCCCACCGGCACGGGAAGTGACGTCGCTGAAGCGCACGAATGCGTACAGCGGCGTGTCCCGGAAGTGGAGAGGACATCCGGAGATGTCAGCAGGGAAGGTCTCCACCGCCAGGAATCTCTGGGTCTTGTATATCAGACCCGGACCCCGTGCCGGGCTAGAGCGAAGGGTCCCCGAGGATGCACGATCATATCCACACAAAAGAATGTCAATCAAACAGATGCATGTACTCTAATAATACATGCAAGTGTTAGAAATAAAAATGTCTATATGTTATGACCATAATGACATCAACTATTATGATCTTGGGCTATTTTATGCTATAGTGGTACCAATTGGCCACTTGTTAGTAGGCAGCCAAACATACACTCAGCTGCTCTAGTGACCAAAGAGAATATATATATTGGTATCAAGGCTGAATCGACGAGGCCGTAGGTGGTGTCAGTTCCATGTCCTTTTACAAAATATTTCAAATAACTCCATTACATTGCATAGACAGAAAAATGTGGGTTATCAGGTGAATATACAGAGTATCCAAGGAGCTTGGTAGGGAGAGCGTACTATGTGGGAAACTCCGGGAGGAGGAAGATGTCATCTCTCCATACCTCCAGAAGCAAACCCCTCCAAAAAGGGTCTAAACGACACCATGTCGTTCAGGCCTGGGGGTTCCGTTGCCCTTAGCGAATGGATCCATCTCAGCTCCATTTGGAGGAGGCGCTTGTTCCAGTCGCCTCCTCTGGGGCTGGGATGGATCCGGTCGAGGGCCAAAAACTTGATCTTAGGGAATTTGCCCCCATGTGCACTGGACACATGGCGGCCCAAAGGCAAATCGGGGTCACGTTTACGCATACTTCTAATATGCTTGTACATGCGTTTCCAAAATTCTAATTTAGTTTTTCCAACATAAAAACAATTGCATTCGCAAATCAAAAGGTATATGATGCCGATAGTCCTACAATTCACAAAGTGCTTGGCCTTAAACCTCTGGCCATTGGGGAGGATAGGATTCTGCATGGTATGCATGTAACTACAATAGTGGCATGCCCCACAGGAAAAAGTACCTTTGTACTTGCATGGATCGAAAGTAGACTGGCTCTTTAGTTCACTATGCACCAGTCTATCCTTCAAAGCTGGTGCCCGTTTGTATGAGATTGATGGTTTATAAGGTATGTGTGGGCTTAAAACTGGATCCAAGGCTAAAATATGCCAGTATTTTTCAATAATTTTCCTTAGGTCCTGATGCTGCTGAGAGAAAGTGGTAATAATTCTCAGAGTATCATCATTTTCACGGACTCTAGGGACAAGAAGTGAGTCTCTGTCGCTTAACAATGCCTTCTTGTATGCAGATTTTAGCAGCTTGTGAGAGTAGCCTCTCGCAAGCAGTCTGTCCCTCAAACCGGTGGCTGCGGTTTTAAAAGTATCCACGTTGGTACAGTTACGACGTAAACGTAGATATTGACTCGACGGGATTGAGCGAATAAGCGGTTGGGGGTGAAAGCTCGTGGCGTGGAGGATGGTGTTCCCAGCAGTGGGCTTACGATAAAGTCCACTGCGGAGAACACCATCCCCATCACAGAAGACCTCAACGTCCAAAAAGGTTATCCTAGTGGTATCAGCATGCATCGTGAATTTTAGATTAAATTCATTACGATTAAGTCTCTCCATGCATCTGTTAAGCAGCTCTCTAGATCCATCCCAAATCACAAAAACATCATCAATATATCGCATCCATGTGCGGATGCAGTCGGTGTATATCGTGAGATCTTCATCTGCCAGGATTGTTTTCTCCCACTCCCCCAGGTACAAATTGGCGTAGGATGGGGCACAACATGTGCCCATCGCTACGCCTTGTACCTGGAGGAAGTGGGAGCCTTGAAATGAAAAAACGTTGTGTGTTAGAATGAATTCCAACATAGACAGCATAAACTCCCCATATGCGTCCAGGCCTATACTGGTGGCGATTGTGTGGCGTACAGCTGCGACCCCCCTAGAATGGGGGATTGAGCTGTACAATGCCTCAACATCAATCGCCACCAGAAGACACCCAGGAGGCAGGGTGAGATCACTGATCTTTTGTAAGAAATGTATAGTGTCGCGTATGTGAGATGGAAGTTTAACAACAAAAGGTTTCAAAAATTTATCAAGGACTTTGCTTGCACTGTCTGTAATAGACCCACACCCAGAGATGATGGGCCTCCCTGGGGGGTCCCCAAGGTCCTTATGGACCTTGGGGAGGGCATAAAAAGTTGGAACCACCGGGAAGGATGGGCGAATGTACTCCCAGGTGTCTTTGGTGATAATATTATGCAAATAGGCTGTGTCTACTAACTTATAGAATGCAGTATTGTATTTGGTTATAATATCATTGGTAATAGGTCTATACCATTCACGGTTCCATAATATTTTTTGACACATATGGATGTACTGTACATCGTCCATTAGGACGATGTTGCCCCCTTTATCCGATGGCTTGATTATAATTGATTTGTTTTTAGCAAGGGAGTTTATAGCTTGGCGTTGTTGGAATGTAATGTTAGATGCATGTGGAGACCTAATTCTTAACTTATCCACGTCATTGGAAACCATTTTCAAAAAGGCGTTTATATTTGAGTTCTGTATTGGGGGACATTTGTCGGATTTTTTCTTCACCATAGGATGAGGACATGAAGGTTCATTGGGTGCTTGATCAACGCTTGCTAATAGCAGGGGAAGATCAACGCGGTCAATGAGATCCTCATTTTCTTCTAAAAGCGAGATCAAAGTTTCAAGGGCAGGGTTATGCGGAGTATTCAGAGATGTAGCTTTAGGTTCTTTGTTGAATAATACTTTGAAATTTAATTTGCGTGCAAATAGATGCAGGTCCTTGACAAAATCAAATTTGTCAAGGCCTGCATCTGGACAAAAGCTTAATCCCTTCCGAAGGGCCGTGGATTCATCTTCCGTTAAGATATGGCTTGAAAGATTAATAATAGTAGACTCTGTGGGGGGTGAGGGGGGAGTAATTAGATGGGTGGTGTCGATGTGTGGGGCTGTGGGGATAGCTGGTGAGCTTGTTGGTGAAGAATCTCTAAAAAAGAGGCGTGTTGTAAATCAATGGTGCTGGTAAAAGAAGAAGGGGGTTGAGTGGATAAGGGGTTAGTAACTAATGAGGTCTGGTGATGTGGTTGTGGTTGAAGGTTGTTTTCAGCTAATTGATTTGTAGCAGGTGATTTGAAAAGGGGATAGACATTTTTAGAAGTGGATTTTGTGTTAGGTTTTTTTGAGGAAGATTGATTACCATGTATATCACCTGGGAAGGGTCTTTTGGGTCGATCATTATTGAATGTTTTTGGATTGGGATAAGGATGTTGAACATTTGTTGGTATAGATGGATCGGTTTTTCTATTGGTGTTAGAATTATGTTTACGTGTTGTCCAATCATACGCTTTTCCCAATTTAAATGTGTTTTTGTCACGATTAAACTTTTTTTGTTTTTTACTCATGATGTTCTTGTTAAATAGGTCCAGGTGTTGTTTTAATTTGGATTCGCGATCCTTAAATGTCTTATGGGTTTTGAAGTTTTGAATTTTTTCACAAAGTGAAGAAATTTCTGTATCCAAGTTTTTTGATCTCAGGGTATACTCCTCGACGAGGTGTTTCATTAAAGAGGTCGAACAGTCACGAAGTGACTGTTCCCACTTCAATTTGAAGGATGGACTTATATCGTCCAGTGTGGGGAAAATTTGGACTCTAAGTCCAAAGGGATTAATGTTATCTCTGAGGTAGTCGCCAAAAGATTTTACATGCCAAAAAAAAGAGGACTTCTTTTCTAATAATTTTGTTAATTGAAAAAAACATGAAAAAATCTCGATATCTATGTACTCCTTTTGATTATACTCATCTGTATATTGAGACATAAGTGTCTCCCAGTCATCTCCTACAAACCCCGACATTATAATCACCCACAATATTAATGTCTTAAGCAATGAAATACCACTATAATATTAAATGTAGAATACAAGTGATCCAAACAGTCATAAAGAAAAAATCAAAAAATTGTCATGAAGCAAAGGACAGGGGATGTGAACCAAGCAACATCCCGAGCCTTTTAAAGGCTTCAAACAGGGACAACAGTGGGAGCGAGCGGGGATACGGTATTTGCTACCAAAATGTACAAAATGGAAGGTGTGCTCTCACTGTGTCCCTAAATACGAGTGCCACATCCCGATATGAGAAGCATATTTGAGAATTCCCCTTGGGGTGGGACTTTGGAGGTCACTCAAAAGATATACAAAAAATTGTATTTAAATATATATTGGTTTTATTACAAAAATAATAAAAAGTGAACATACACAAATAACATTGAAAGCTAATAAAATTATTGGCAAAACTGATATTGATATGAAGGTGTGCAAATCACTCAACCAATTATTCCAAGCAACATCCGACGTTTCAAGGTAAGAACCTCTTCTTCAGGGATTTTTTGGGGAATAATTTTATCTGTAAGTATTGAAGAAATATATCAAAGCAAACAAGCAGTTGTTGATAATATAACAACAAAGTATTCATATAGGCATGTTTTTGAGTATAAACATACATTCATTTATAGAACAACATTGTAAGTAAAAAAAACGTTATATACACTTACATGGTTGAAGGATGCATGGACACCACAATTGTTTTGCCATAGATTAAAAACATGGAACATTAGCAACACCCACAGAAATCATCGTCAGCCTTGTCTATAAATGGGAGGTTTGGTATTTGGAGTGGATCCAATAAAGAATATAGCATATGGTGGAAAGTGTGCAGACCAGAGGGGGCCCAAATTGCTCCAGCTGGAGTCCAAATTGGCTCAACCAAGGGGGCGGGGGTCAGTCACAGTAATGCTGTAAATAGCAAGGAGATACAATGAATAAGACGTAAAAGGTAAAAATAAAATCCAAAAATGTTTGTTTTATCTGGGTACAATGTACAGAGAGTACAATGACGCAGCAAAACCAAAAATATGCACGTATATACAAATACTACATACATAAAAGGCAATAGCCCGATAGATAAATGTCTAATGAATGCATGTGTGGCATCTTACTAGGATCAGGCATGGTTGATAGCACTACTAAAAAAGAAGCTAGTGCATAAAGTTAAATAGAGCCCATGCTCTAGCAATTTTGTGACTATAGAGGATAGCCAGTGAGACTGGGTATATAGAGATGAAATATAGTCATGACATAGGCTAAATGTGCATATTTATATATGAATGAAGGTTGGTAAATCCCATTGAGATAATGAGAACTGACCTTAAGACCGCAGACTCCAAGGCAAACTTCCTCCCAGCAGTGGATGTACTCAGTGCTCCATGCTGGGAGTGGTGCCTAAATAGGAGCGCAGTCCGGTGAGAGCAATCAAGCTGATTGCATCTCCGCCCCCTGGTGGCCCTGGGCTCCCTGAGCGGCGCTCGCCAGACCCGCCCATAACCACGCCCCGATGACCACAGGAAGTGCGTCACCGGAACGAGAGGCCAGAGGCGTAGCCGGCGGACGTCTCCCACCGGCACGGGAAGTGACGTCGCTGAAGCGCACGAATGCGTACAGCGGCGTGTCCCGGAAGTGGAGAGGACATCCGGAGATGTCAGCAGGGAAGGTCTCCACCGCCAGGAATCTCTGGGTCTTGTATATCAGACCCGGACCCCGTGCCGGGCTAGAGCGAAGGGTCCCCGAGGATGCACGATCATATCCACACAAAAGAATGTCAATCAAACAGATGCATGTACTCTAATAATACATGCAAGTGTTAGAAATAAAAATGTCTATATGTTATGACCATAATGACATCAACTATTATGATCTTGGGCTATTTTATGCTATAGTGGTACCAATTGGCCACTTGTTAGTAGGCAGCCAAACATACACTCAGCTGCTCTAGTGACCAAAGAGAATATATATATTGGTATCAAGGCTGAATCGACGAGGCCGTAGGTGGTGTCAGTTCCATGTCCTTTTACAAAATATTTCAAATAACTCCATTACATTGCATAGACAGAAAAATGTGGGTTATCAGGTGAATATACAGAGTATCCAAGGAGCTTGGTAGGGAGAGCGTACTATGTGGGAAACTCCGGGAGGAGGAAGATGTCATCTCTCCATACCTCCAGAAGCAAACCCCTCCAAAAAGGGTCTAAACGACACCATGTCGTTCAGGCCTGGGGGTTCCGTTGCCCTTAGCGAATGGATCCATCTCAGCTCCATTTGGAGGAGGCGCTTGTTCCAGTCGCCTCCTCTGGGGCTGGGATGGATCCGGTCGAGGGCCAAAAACTTGATCTTAGGGAATTTGCCCCCATGTGCACTGGACACATGGCGGCCCAAAGGCAAATCGGGGTCACGTTTACGCATACTTCTAATATGCTTGTACATGCGTTTCCAAAATTCTAATTTAGTTTTTCCAACATAAAAACAATTACATTCGCAAATCAAAAGGTATACGATGCCGATAGTCCTACAATTCACAAAGTGCTTGGCCTTAAACCTCTGGCCATTGGGGAGGATAGGATTCTACATGGTATGCATGTAACTACAATAGTGGCATGCCCCACAGGAAAAAGTACCTTTGTACTTGCATGGATCGAAAGTAGACTGGCTCTTTAGTTCACTATGCACCAGTCTATCCTTCAAAGCTGGTGCCCGTTTGTATGAGATTGATGGTTTATAAGGTATGTGTGGGCTTAAAACTGGATCCAAGGCTAAAATATGCCAGTATTTTTCAATAATTTTCCTTAGGTCCTGATGCTGCTGAGAGAAAGTGGTAATAATTCTCAGAGTATCATCATTTTCACGGACTCTAGGGACAAGAAGTGAGTCTCTGTCGCTTAACAATGCCTTCTTGTATGCAGATTTTAGCAGCTTGTGAGAGTAGCCTCTCGCAAGCAGTCTGTCCCTCAAACCGGTGGCTGCGGTTTTAAAAGTATCCACGTTGGTACAGTTACGAAGTAAACGTAGATATTGACTCGACGGGATTGAGCGAATAAGCGGTTGGGGGTGAAAGCTCGTGGCGTGGAGGATGGTGTTCCCAGCAGTGGGCTTACGATAAAGTCCACTGCGGAGAACACCATCCCCATCACAGAAGACCTCAACGTCCAAAAAGGTTATCCTAGTGGTATCAGCATGCATCGTGAATTTTAGATTAAATTCATTACGATTAAGTCTCTCCATGCATCTGTTAAGCAGCTCTCTAGATCCATCCCAAATCACAAAAACATCATCAATATATCGCATCCATGTGCGGATGCAGTCGGTGTATATCGTGAGATCTTCATCTGCCAGGATTGTTTTCTCCCACTCCCCCAGGTACAAATTGGCGTAGGATGGGGCACAACATGTGCCCATCGCTACGCCTTGTACCTGGAGGAAGTGGGAGCCTTGAAATGAAAAAACGTTGTGTGTTAGAATGAATTCCAACATAGACAGCATAAACTCCCCATATGCGTCCAGGCCTATACTGGTGGCGATTGTGTGGCGTACAGCTGCGACCCCCCTAGAATGGGGGATCGAGCTGTACAATGCCTCAACATCAATCGCCACCAGAAGACACCCAGGAGGCAGGGTGAGATCACTGATCTTTTGTAAGAAATGTATAGTGTCGCGTATGTGAGATGGAAGTTTAACAACAAAAGGTTTCAAAAATTTATCAAGGACTTTGCTTGCACTGTCTGTAATAGACCCACACCCAGAGATGATGGGCCTCCCTGGGGGGTCCCCAAGGTCCTTATGGACCTTGGGGAGGGCATAAAAAGTTGGAACCACCGGGAAGGATGGGCGAATGTACTCCCAGGTGTCTTTGGTGATAACATTATGCAAATAGGCTGTGTCTACTAACTTATAGAATGCAGTATTGTATTTGGTTATAATATCATTGGTAATAGGTCTATACCATTCACGGTTCCATAATATTTTTTGACACATATGGATGTACTGTACATCGTCCATTAGGACGATGTTGCCCCCTTTATCCGATGGCTTGATTATAATTGATTTGTTTTTAGCAAGGGAGTTTATAGCTTGGCGTTGTTGGAATGTAATGTTAGATGCATGTGGAGACCTAATTCTTAACTTATCCACGTCATTGGAAACCATTTTCAAAAAGGCGTTTATATTTGAGTTCTGTATTGGGGGACATTTGTCGGATTTTTTCTTCACCATAGGATGAGGACATGAAGGTTCATTGGGTGCTTGATCAACGCTTGCTAATAGCAGGGGAAGATCATCCGGTCAATGAGATCCTCATTTTCTTCTAAAAGCGAGATCAAAGTTTCAAGGGCAGGGTTATGCGGAGTATTCAGAGATGTAGCTTTAGGTTCTTTGTTGAATAATACTTTGAAATTTAATTTGCGTGCAAATAGATGCAGGTCCTTGACAAAATCAAATTTGTCAAGGCCTGCATCTGGACAAAAGCTTAATCCCTTCCGAAGGGCCGAGACTCACTTCTTGTCCCTAGAGTCCGTGAAAATGATGATACTCTGAGAATTATTACCACTTTCTCTCAGCAGCATCAGGACCTAAGGAAAATTATTGAAAAATACTGGCATATTTTAGCCTTGGATCCAGTTTTAAGCCCACACATACCTTATAAACCATCAATCTCATACAAACGGGCACCAGCTTTGAAGGATAGACTGGTGCATAGTGAACTAAAGAGCCAGTCTACTTTCGATCCATGCAAGTACAAAGGTACTTTTTCCTGTGGGGCATGCCACTATTGTAGTTACATGCATACCATGCAGAATCCTATCCTCCCCAATGGCCAGAGGTTTAAGGCCAAGCACTTTGTGAATTGTAGGACTATCGGCATCGTATACCTTTTGATTTGCGAATGTAATTGTTTTTATGTTGGAAAAACTAAATTAGAATTTTGGAAACGCATGTACAAGCATATTAGAAGTATGCGTAAACGTGACCCCGATTTGCCTTTGGGCCGCCATGTGTCCAGTGCACATGGGGGCAAATTCCCTAAGATCAAGTTTTTGGCCCTCGACCGGATCCATCCCAGCCCCAGAGGAGGCGACTGGAACAAGCGCCTCCTCCAAATGGAGCTGAGATGGATCCATTCGCTAAGGGCAACGGAACCCCCAGGCCTGAACGACATGGTGTCGTTTAGACCCTTTTTGGAGGGGTTTGCTTCTGGAGGTATGGAGAGATGACATCTTCCTCCTCCCGGAGTTTCCCACATAGTACGCTCTCCCTACCAAGCTCCTTGGATACTCTGTATATTCACCTGATAACCCACATTTTTCTGTCTATGCAATGTAATGGAGTTATTTGAAATATTTTGTAAAAGGACATGGAACTGACACCACCTACGGCCTCGTCGATTCAGCCTTGATACCAATATATATATTCTCTTTGGTCACTAGAGCAGCTGAGTGTATGTTTGGCTGCCTACTAACAAGTGGCCAATTGGTACCACTATAGCATAAAATAGCCCAAGATCATAATAGTTGATGTCATTATGGTCATAACATATAGACATTTTTATTTCTAACACTTGCATGTATTATTAGAGTACATGCATCTGTTTGATTGACATTCTTTTGTGTGGATATGATCGTGCATCCTCGGGGACCCTTCGCTCTAGCCCGGCACGGGGTCCGGGTCTGATATACAAGACCCAGAGATTCCTGGCGGTGGAGACCTTCCCTGCTGACATCTCCGGATGTCCTCTCCACTTCCGGGACACGCCGCTGTACGCATTCGTGCGCTTCAGCGACGTCACTTCCCGTGCCGGTGGGAGACGTCCGCCGGCTACGCCTCTGGCCTCTCGTTCCGGTGACGCACTTCCTGTGGTCATCGGGGCGTGGTTATGGGCGGGTCTGGCGAGCGCCGCTCAGGGAGCCCAGGGCCACCAGGGGGCGGAGATGCAATCAGCTTGATTGCTCTCACCGGACTGCGCTCCTATTTAGGCACCACTCCCAGCATGGAGCACTGAGTACATCCACTGCTGGGAGGAAGTTTGCCTTGGAGTCTGCGGTCTTAAGGTCAGTTCTCATTATCTCAATGGGATTTACCAACCTTCATTCATATATAAATATGCACATTTAGCCTATGTCATGACTATATTTCATCTCTATATACCCAGTCTCACTGGCTATCCTCTATAGTCACAAAATTGCTAGAGCATGGGCTCTATTTAACTTTATGCACTAGCTTCTTTTTTAGTAGTGCTATCAACCATGCCTGATCCTAGTAAGATGCCACACATGCATTCATTAGACATTTATCTATCGGGCTATTGCCTTTTATGTATGTAGTATTTGTATATACGTGCATATTTTTGGTTTTGCTGCGTCATTGTACTCTCTGTACATTGTACCCAGATAAAACAAACATTTTTGGATTTTATTTTTACCTTTTACGTCTTATTCATTGTATCTCCTTGCTATTTACAGCATTACTGTGACTGACCCCCGCCCCCTTGGTTGAGCCAATTTGGACTCCAGCTGGAGCAATTTGGGCCCCCTCTGGTCTGCACACTTTCCACCATATGCTATATTCTTTATTGGATCCACTCCAAATACCAAACCTCCCATTTATAGACAAGGCTGACGATGATTTCTGTGGGTGTTGCTAATGTTCCATGTTTTTAATCTATGGCAAAACAATTGTGGTGTCCATGCATCCTTCAACCATGTAAGTGTATATAATGTTTTTTTTACTTACAATGTTGTTCTATAAATGAATGTATGTTTATACTCAAAAACATGCCTATATGAATACTTTGTTGTTATATTATCAACAACTGCTTGTTTGCTTTGATATATTTCTTCAATACTTACAGATAAAATTATTCCCCAAAAAATCCCTGAAGAAGAGGTTCTTACCTTGAAACGTCGGATCTTGCTTGGAATAATTGGTTGAGTGATTTGCACACCTTCATATCAATATCAGTTTTGCCAATAATTTTATTAGCTTTCAATGTTATTTGTGTATGTTCACTTTTTATTATTTTTGTAATAAAACCAATATATATTTAAATACAATTTTTTGTATATCTTTTGAGTGACCTCCAAAGTCCCACCCCAAGGGGAATTCTCAAATATGCTTCTCATATCGGGATGTGGCACTCGTATTTAGGGACACAGTGAGAGCACACCTTCCATTTTATATTGGAATCTAGGAAGAAATGTTTCTCTTTAAAGTGTTAGTCAATAAGAGAGATGCAGTGGGTCAGAGGGAAGGGGTACCCCATTCTGTTGGTGATCACAGTAGTACTTCATGTCAAGTGTTGGCACTAGAACTATGCAGGCACCATCAGGTAAGAAATCTATCCACCATCCTTCATTGCTCAAGGAACATCCAGCAATCTCTGAAAGAAACCAATGGGTTTCGTGGAACCCTGTTTGAGAAAGACTGTACTAGACTTTCAATGAATAAAGTATGCATGTGTTCTCTGTTGATGTAACTAGTTCTGTGTCTGTTTTTTTATCAGCAATCCCTATGGGGATGTGTTACATAGTATTTAAATAATTTTAAAAATGATTAAGAGAAGCAGGGTATTTGGGTATTAGTAAAAAATGGAACAATACGTTTACAACAGAGATGGCTGACAGAGGTGAACAAATCAGAGGTGATTCACTCCATTTATGTAAATCTAACCTAAAACTGGAACCTTCATTAGAATCTTCAGTTAAAAAACATCCGTTTACAGTTACGACTTCTGCATTTTTGTGTGTGGCCTGTTGTAGCGCTGCACATTGCAGAGGCATTTGCATACTCACCAATTTGGCAAATAGGAAGAAAACGTAGCTTTGCAATAAATCAATGTAAAAGAGTTCAAGGCCACATTTTTACGTGCTAAGTCACATCCAATTTCCAGGTAAGACATCCAAGGAGGATGCTATTATAGCAGTTAGTACTGGTAATAATATCTAAATTCTTAAAATATTACCTTAAAAATTTCTTACAATTATGCATAGGTTAATAATACCATTTTTCATTTTAGTGGTTTGCTTTTCCACTACTACATTTCACGTTGTTGCTGTGTGGCTGTATACGGTACTTAATATCATAGAAATAATAACACACACAACTACTCATTGCATACATAAAATAAACATAAAGTCTGAATGACATAAGGTATGCACATGCTATCACTCTGCTCTACTCACAAAGCACTGATGCAGAAATAAGAGCACATGAGATGCTGTTTTATGGAAGAATGAGCTGTGTTTGGTTAATGTGTCTGATTCAGTGGGCGCAGGCACTCTTCCTTAAATATCAAGTGATCGCTGCACGCTACAATTACTTGCTTGTGTTTAGAAAAATATATTGATGAGCGCTGAGAGTTTAAAATATTTAAATGTAAACATATGGCTACAAGTTATAGACTTTCTTCTTGCAAGCAGTAGTTTTTTTTTTTTTCAGGCCCAGTATATAACATATAATGATTTCCTGAAAAACACTACTATTAGTATGATGTTTTTGTGTTCTAGATGTCATGAAATGCTGCAAATCGCTGTGCCCAGGCTCTACAGGTCCCTCTCAAAAAATTAGCATATTGTGATAAAGCTCATTATTTTCTGTAATGTACTGATAAACATTAGATTTTCATATATTTTAGATTCATTACACACAACTGAAGTAGTGCAAGCCTTTTATTGTTTTAATATTGATGATTTTGGCATACAGCTCATGAAAACCCAAAATTCCTATCTCAAAAAATTTGCATATTTCATACGACCAATAAAAGAAAAGTGTTTTTAATACAAAAAAGTCAACCTTCAAAAAATGATGTTCAGTTATGCACTCAATACTTGGTCGGGAATTCTTTTGCAGAAATTACTGCTTCAATGCGGCGTGGCATGGAGGCAATCAGCCTGTGGCACTGCTGAGGTGTTATGGAGGCCCAGGATGCTTCAATAGCGGCCTTGAGCTCATCCAGAGTGTTGGGTCTTGCGTCTCTCAACTTTCTCTTCACAACATCCCACAGATTCTCTATGGGGTTCAGGTCAGGAGAGTTTACTAATTAACTCTAAACACCTGCAAAAGATTCCTGAGGCTTTTAAAAACTCCTAGCCTGGTTCATTACTCAAAACGGCAATCATGGGTAAAACTGCCGACCTGACTGCTGTCCAGAAGGCCATCATTGACACCCTCAAGCAAGAGGATAAGACACAGAAAGAAATTTCTGAACGAATAGGCTGTTCCCAGAGTGCTGTATCAAGGCACCTCAGTGGGAAGTCTGTGGGAAGGAAAAAGTGTGGCAGAAAACGCTGCACAACGAGAAGAGGTGACGGGACCCTGAGGAAGACTGGGGAGAGGGAAATGCCAACATGCCTGAAGTCCAGTGTCAAGTACCCACAGTCAGTGATGGTCTGGGGTGCCATGTCAGCTGCTGGTGTTGGTCCACTGTGTTTTATTAAGGGCAGGGTAAATGCAGCTAGCTATCAGGAGATTTTGGAGCACTTCATGCTTCCATCTGCTGAAAAGCTTTATGGAGATGAAGATTTCATTTTTCAGCACGACCTGGCACCTGCTCACAGTGCCAAAACCACTGGTAAATGGTTTACTGACCATGGTATTACTGTGCTCAATTGGCCTGCCAACTCTCCTGACCTGAACCCATTAGAGAATCTGTTGGATGTTGTGAAGAGAAAGTTGAGAGACGCAAGACCCAGCACTCTGGATGAGCTCAAGGCCGCTATTGAAGCATCCTGGGCCTCCATAACACCTCAGCAGTGCCACAGGCTGATTGCCTCCATGCCACGCCACATTGAAGCAGTCATTTCTGCAAAAGGATTCCCGAACAAGTATTGAGTGCATAACTGAACATAATTTTTTGAAGGTTGACTTTTTTTGTATTAAAAACACTTTTCTTTTATTGGTCGGATGAAATATGCTAATTTTTTGAGATAGGAATTTTGAGTTTTCATGAGCTGTATGCCAAAATCATCAATATTAAAACAATAAAAGGCTTGCACTACTTCAGTTGTGTGTAATGATTCTAAAATATATGTAAGTCTAATGTTTATCAGTACATTACAGAAAATAATGAACTTTATTACAATATGCTGATTTTTTGAGAGGGACCTGTATGCTTCTGAGACCCCAGGAGGCAGTTTAAGTGGAACTAACCCCTCCTATCCTTTTGAACCAAAGAAGCTGCCATCTTAGCTCCCATTTGATCTGCAGTTTGCGTGGTCCTGCACATGTGATCAGTTATGACATCAGCCATTTGATGGCTTGACATTTCCATTGCAAGCTGACAGAAGCACACTAGTAACTGTAACAGTTATCACTAAAGGCACGTATCGGATGTAATTGTTTTGCTAAACAATTAATATGTGGGTTTAGCTCTCTGTAAAGCCCAACTCTAGGATATTAGCACCCCCCCCCCCATACCCTTCTGATCTGCCTCCAACCAACAGCTGGTATGAAAAAAATATATATCCGAAAGCTCATTTTCCTTATTTGAAGCCATGGTCCCATGATGATCCTTCTCTCTTTTTCTGTATAATTCCTGAGGTCTCTCTTTGAGTGTCCACATGATTTCTGCTTGATGTGCACACCTATTGGTGGAGGTGAAACTCTCAGTTTCAAAGTCCTCCCTCAAAAGGCTTCAGAAACAGGAGAGCATATGGGGGCAGAGAGGGAACCAGTGAACAAGAAGATAACAAAAAGAAAAAAGCAGCCCGGTCCACGGGACAGATTTTTCACTTTGCTTATAGAGGAAACTGTGACTTTGATCCAAGAGATGGCTTGGGAAGAGGTGTTTGCAATCATGATTGAGGAGTAAGGTAACACTTTTTCATTTTTTCCTGGAGTTGGAGTTTAAACATTTTGAGCAGAAGTGAGTTTGCTGGCACTAGTAATAAAACCCATAAAAGGCCTTTATCTCTAGGGGCAAAGAAGGTAATTATACATAAACTTTACGGTATTGTTTTGCATGCAAGTCTGAAATCTTGCCATAAGTTAACAATGCAATATATATTTTGCCCAGTGGAAAAAAAGGCATTTTTTTATTTTTATTTCAACATACAGAACGTTCAGGTATTGTTTTTTGATTACAGATTAAATAAGCACAATGAAGCAAGACAATCACTCGTGGGATGATGTTCCATCCACCTTTCTGTTTTCTTCCCAGGAAACATCATTTTTTTATTTTCTCATTCTTTTTCTTTTTTTTTTCCATTTAACAGTCCCTTAGATTACTTATCATTTATCATCAGGGCTATTTTTGTTAAATTTAGGAGCCACATCACGAGCTGTGGCCAAACTGATATGATGTATAGTCACAAAAGAAATTAGAGATAAAAGACTTTCCTGTAGTTTTCTGGGCACAGGATTGATTGTGTGGTCTCCCAGCCACTGTGTTGATCCAGAGATTTGATGGAGATGTCCAAGTTGCTGCACTAGTAGGGATCGAAGGGGTAGTTATGAAAGCATCTGAAACACAACTATGGAGCACACCTTATACCTGTAAAGGAAATTATAGGCGTTATGTATCCTTGATTTACTAATTAAAGTGGTATTAAACCAACATTATTAAAACTGTCAGTACATGCCCTATTGCATGCTGTGCACGCTCACTCAGTCATTATGGGATTCATTTTCTGTATTCTGCAATAAACTTGGTTTATCATGTTGCTCACTGTCCCTCCCTCCTTGTCTGTATCTCTACTGCAACTTGAGATTGTGTAGACCATTCATTGCCACACATACTGAGAGAGCTAAAGTTTCAGAAGCTGTTAATTTCCTCTTTTTCCTTATCTGTGCAACCCACATTATTATAGATTGTTATAGAGTCATACATGTAGGTGTATACACTCTAGATCAGTGATGGCGAACCTTAGCACCCCAGATGTTTTGGATCTACATTTCCCATGATGCTTACGGTATGCACTCTGCAGTGTAGTTGGGCATCATAGGAAATGTAGTTCCAAAACATCTGGGGTGTCAAGGTTCACCATCACTGCTCTAGATAAATGACAGTCCACTCCCTTCATCCTCCTCCATGCCCACTAAACATATCTACACTATGGAGGCAGGATATTATATATTGATTAATGAAACATCAATAGATACATAAAAACAATAGACATAGGCTTCAAACTGTGAAACAGGCTGGTATTGACAGAGCCTCCCTCTAGATAGCCCACACCGTGTTTTTAGTAATAAAGATTTGAGTTCAAATATGTATTTATATGACAATGTAAAACATGTATTTGATATTAATTATGTATTTTTCCTCTGTATTTACAGGGTTTTTTTTAAACATATTGCCAACATCAGAGGAAAAGAAGCTCCTGCTGCTGATGTTTCCCTGCATTTTTTTTTTAAATTAAAAGAAATACAGTGTCATCATCCATATACATAAAGAGAAGGGAAATGTAAATTAAACAGTGTGTATTTAGGTTCACTTTAATCATATTTTCTTCAGAACATTTCTTTTAGGCTGAGTTCACACTAGATTGAGGAGCGGTTTGCAGCAGGAGGTCCAGTGCATCCTGTTCACCGTTTCAGGACCAAATTCAGGACGCACACGAATCTCCTGCAAACCGCTCCACAGCTGTCCCAGAGATGGGTGAACCAGCTCCTTTGAGAGCCAGTCACACTCTTCTGACATGAGAATTGGATGCAGGAAAAACTGCATCCAATTCGCTCCAGTGTAAAGCCAGTCTTAAACTAACTGTTTAAACCGATTATGAATTTCAAAGTATTTAATATTTAGCAGGGTCCAACACTTTTAATTTTCTGATTGAATAACATACAATATTAAAGCAGTATATCATTTTAAGTATTTTTCCATTTCTAGGATACATAATGAAGTGTCTGATAAAGTTTACAAACACAAAAGAAGGTTCCATGATATTTGTAATGGAAGAAAAGGTTTTCATAAAATATTCACTGATGTGTTCCCAATAATATCAATAAAAAACCCAACAGAGGTTCTTTTCTAAACCCATCATTTCCTTTATTGCTGTCTGTGTTTCTATATGGAGAGAGTTCCCTTCATTTTCTTATCCTGGTGAAATCTCTTTAACCCTTGCACAGACAGCAATAAAATAAAAAGCTTCTAACGTTTCCCCATTCAACTAAAACAATGTGTTAGCATTGCTCTCTGTGTCTCCATTGGAAACTTCCTATCCTGTTGACAAGCTGATAAAAAGTGAGGAGGAATCTTCTTTGTAGGTATATAGGCAAAATGAAAAACTTGACAATGACTCTGGACCATCAACACTCTACCAAAAAAAAAAAAACATTTTGTTTAGTGCTCTCTTTGGGGGGGGGGGGGGGGGGGGGTCATTCTTAAACAATGGTAATGAAACAATGATTAATTCATATCACCGTGCATTTTTTTAGACACACTCCAATGTAAAGTTCAGGTCTCCATCTGATCATTGTGAATGGAAAACTCCAGTTGATTGTACACCAAATTCAGCCCACATGACCTTTTCACACACAATATACTGTATATTAATAAGAACTTTCACGTCTTGCAGAAAAAGTGTATCTCATGTCCCAGCATTTTGCCTTTGTTGACAAATGTAGCAAAATGCATGGGAACCCATCCAGTATGGATAAGTATTGAGAATTTAGTGTGGAACTAGAAAATACTAAATTGAACAAAGCCAACTGACACATTTAAAAAGGTTTAATTGTTCATGAAATATATTTATGACTGTAAACATATTTTTTCATTTTAGCGTTTTATTTCAGCTAACGTACAGGTCTACTTTAAAATTGCCTGGCATTCTTTTTGTGCATGGATACTTCAAGCATTTTCTATAAAGGATCTCCCAGGGTCCAGTCACAGTTTTATAAAGTTATCACCAGATAGATAAACTGCAAAAAGGCCTTTGCTGATCGAAAAAACCTAGCAAAGCGGCTTTCCCATTCCCCGTGACACCTGAAGTACTAAATCAAGCAATCAGTCTATAATCTTGTTTAACGGCCTTCGCTTGCTATAGATCACAAGCAATATTTTTCTCATTCTGAGCTCTGTGAAAAGACTGGCACATATAACTTTGTAAGCAATCCTGACATATGACAGAAGGAGGACAAATATGGCAATTATTATGGTCCTGACTCCTTAATGCACGGCACAGCAAGACACAACAGCTGCAGTTAATGAAAAGAATATACAGTGTTTTATAAAGAAAACACGCTGACACTAAATGATATCTACTTGCACAACAAATAAAAACAATGGCTAGAAAATTGACCTGAGCATTAGTTTGCTTTATCGCAAGAGAAGATTTTAGAACTGCATCTTCTCTGAGGGAATATGCCATGTATACAGTATATCTTCTATATACATGTTGTCTTCTTAACAAAATCAAATGCCCTCAAGACACAATGTTCCTTTGTTCCAGTACTTGACTCGTTGGTGAGCTTAAATTAGGGAGGGGTGAAATTTGGAGTCTTTGCTTTATAATTAGTAATATTTTAGTAGCTTTTCCAGCACCTGGCAAATTATTTTGGAGTCAATGGCATTTTAAAAGGATAGGTGTCTGACCTTCCTCCAACATTTATGATCTGCATTCTTATCCAGAGTCAGTGACATAGAAAGAATTGAGGACAGTGAAGTTGACCTCAAAGAGAAGAATGGGTTTAAAAAAAACAAACACTTATACACACCTAGGTGGGTGCAGCCTCGATCCAGTGCTGCATCTATCCACCATAGCTTCTAAGACGGAGAACTGAGCGATTAACAACCACTGATCGCTCAGTTCTCAGTCTTCAGTGAGCTGAGAGCCGGTGACTGTCAGTCACTGGCTCTCTATTCTGCCCCTCCAGTGCTCACTTCTGATCTTCCTCCAACATTTATGATCTTCCTTCTTATCCAGGGTCAGTGACATAGAAAGAATTGAGGACAATAAGGTTAACCTAAAAGAGAAGAATGGGTTTAAAAAAAAAATAAAAAAAAAAAATATATATATATATATATATATATATATATATATATATATATATATATATATATATATATACACACACCTAGGTGGGTGCGGCCTCGATCCAGTGCTGCATCTGTCCACCATAGCTTCTAAGACTGAGAACTGAGCGATTAACAACTGCTGATCGCTCGGTTATCAGTCTTCAGTGAGCAGAGAGTTGGTGAGTCACTGGCACTCTATTCTGCCCCTCCAGTGCTCACTGGAGTGCTGGGATGAGGAGGGGGCTGGAGCAGCTGGCTCAATCTCCCAGTAGCCTGTTTAAAGGCTGAGCCAGCTGTCAGTTCAAACATCTGAATGGATTCCAACTGAATCAGTTGAGCGATGTTAGCTGACAGTGGGCTTTAGCCCGCTGCTGGCTGAAAATAGTACTATACTTCTTCTTTAATAAAGGCAAATAGGTTTTTTCTTTGGAAAGGAAATTTTCCTTATTCAAATGAATGAAGTGAAATTATTTTGACTTTCACCAGCCAGTCATTTGCAAGCAAATTACTGATTTTTTTTTTCTATTTTCCTTGCACATGATTGGGTATTTTTTGCAAAGTTAATTTTCACAACATTCTCTAATATAAGGGAAAATTCTTTTGAAAAGTGAACAGCCTCTTGCGTTTACTAAATTAACCCCAGTGGGTCTGCATACAAGCCAAGCAACGAGCAATTCCGGAAGGATATAACTAATGACAGATCTACTTTACTTTAAATTAACATAAAGTGAGGAGCTATTTCTTCTAGAATCCCCAGCTCCGCTAAAATGCCTCATTACCAAAGCAGACAATGGTGTCATTCACTTCAAATTGATTTCCCATAATTCAAAATATACAAATAATTATGGAGTTCATAAAGGTAACACAGCCCAATGGTCTTGATTGAAAGAGAGACAATACCCACTGTAGGAAAACTCAGTCACTGGTCAATGACACACAGTATATAAATATGACAAAATTATACTTCTGTGCATTTTCTACTCTTTGAAGGCAATAGTGCTGAAATTTCCCTTTACAGAAAACCTTTTCAGAGAGTAGCATAAAAGCTGCCATTGCTGACCTCTCATTTTGATAATGATAGTTGCCTGGCTGTAATGTTCACTCTCTGGCTTTAAAAGTTTGAGTCACCAACCTACAAGGATGCATTTAAGGACTTCTGACTCCACTCTGACGTTTCAGATTTACATACTTATTGTCCAAGTCTATGGTTCAGATAGAAATTCCGTGGGTAAGCATGACAGCTAGGCAATTAGTATTTTCAGAAGGACAGCACTGGCTACCTCCATATTTCTTTTTTGTTTACAAACTTCTATTCAGGGTATAAAAAGGCAGTACAATAAGATGAATACAATTACAATGTAGTGTTTAGACATAATATAACAATCATTTTTCTATTAGGAAAGATTTACTTTAATTGTTGCATGTAAGGCTTTTACACTTGAACTACAGCCTGCTGGTATCAATAAACTTCCTTATTATACCTATAATTTATTTTTATACTATTGTAATTTGTATTTATAAACAGTGCTAAGGATATAAAACTTCAGTGAAAGAGAAAACAATTAATAATCTTAGCAATGCCTTTAAGTGGCAAACAGGCTTCTGTTCATTAGTCCTCCGGTCACATTATTCTTTAACTTTCATGGGTTTCCTATCAAAGACTTCTACAAAAACATCTAAGAAAGGGCACCTTCTGCATTTAATTAAAAAGGTCATCAAGGTCCATCACATCCTATTCTTTCATGACCCTACAAAATAGATCTGTCTTTCTCATCTTGGATGATTTTGATTTCCTCTCTAACCTCACATGGTCATTTTCAAAGTCATTACTGGGCTTCAAGAATTAAATAGGGCTTTATTAATTTATATATTCATTTATTTATTTATTCCAAGGATGTTTTTACCCCAACAGCAAACAGTATATAGAAGTGTGCCTTAAATTATTACTCTTCATGATAACAGTTTTCATTGACTTCTATATCTCGAAGAATGTGTGTTTAATGTCTTAATATTTATTAAGTTGATCTATGAGGGGTGTTCAAGTCAAGCCAGGACTTTAATTTTACAGGTATAAAAAGGGATACTAGCATGGCAGTACTACTGGCACACATATCGTGGGCCAGTCCACAGATGGGTAATCAGGATGACAGACAACAGTGTTAATGCATGCATGGAACAGCATGTGGTGATGAAGTTTCTTGTGAGTGAAGGCATAAAACCGATAGATATCTACAGAAGACTTCAAGCACAGTACCGGGATGAGACGATATGCCGCAGTAAGATATTTGAATATTGTAAACATTTTAAAGATGGCCGTACATCTATCAGTGACAATCCCAACTGTAGTGGCCACAGCCCACAGCCCACAGCCCACAGCCCACAGCAGTCATATCTGTGAACATTCAGCACATGGAATGCCTGATCCTAGATACTCAATGCATAACCAGTTGTGAAATTGCACAAGAGACAAATATTTCTGTGGGAACGGTGATCACAATTATTCACGAACATTTGCATTTTCGAAATTTAGCACACGCTGGGTACCAAAACAGCTTTCTGCTTTTGACCGGCACAGAAGAGTTAAAGCCTGCACTCCTTTGAAGGAGTCATTTGACAGGGAAGGCCAGGACTTTCTGGATTACATGTAATGAAACCTGGACACATTAGTTCACCCCGGATTCAAAACAAGTAGTGAAAGCATGTGGACTCACCCCCACCAAAACATTTTTAAACAATCACATCTGTAGGTGATGGCAAGCGTTTTCTGAGACAAACGTGGTGTTATTCATGTGGATTTTCTACCCTGTGGTGCCACTGTCAATATTACTATCATGTTCTGAGTGATGTGCATACGCGTCTGCATACAAAACTGCCTGGTGTGATCAGTAATAGTATTAGTTATCAGGCTTATTTAGTAATAATAATATAGTATAGTAAAGTGGTATCCTGTTTCTCCAGGACAACGCACAAGCTTATGCAGCTCCCTGCCACTACGCGCACATTACAGCTACTACATTACTACATTACAGGTATTGCCACACCCCCTTACATTGGGGCCTCACTTCAAGTGATTTCCACTCGTTTGGACCCCCCAAAAGAGTTCCTCAGTGGTCAGTATTTCAGCACTGTTGACGAAGTGAAGCAGATTGTCCTAGGATGGTTGAGGCGTACTGACAAAACTTTTTATGCGGAAGCTTTCCAAGCATTAAACAAGGAAAAATAAAATGGTATCACTATCCCTGCGGACTCTATTTGTGCCCCAGAGTAACCGCTACAGGTGGGCGTAAACCAAATGGTGGGATTTTAAGGGTGAGGCTTGTAAGGGTATATGTTTAAGATAAATAATTCAAAAACAAGATAAAATTATAATTTTTATTACAAATTCAATAAAAACAATCACATACAGTGATACATCTTGATATCACAAAGATACTTAAATGTACATAGAACCATTGAAAGGTGCTAGGGGTCACTAGTGTCCAACATGTTTCGCCGGAAGGCTTCTTCTGGGACAATACAGGAATGGTGACCTCTGCAGGTTCTGAGTATGAATAACATACAGTCAGTTTACATAAATATACAAAGTTAATTACAATCAGATATAGAAATAGCAGTGTAATAGGGCTCACCACAAGTTGTATCTAGAGCAAAGCAGCCATATCAGCGTCCGTGTATCAGGGATAATAGCGATCCATCCAATGGCGGGTAATAACCCTGAACTAAAAAGTCCAGCCAGACCTGACCCCGCTACTTTAACAGGAAGCAGGGTCAGGTCTGGCTGGACTTTTTAGTTTAGGGTTATTACCCGCCATTGGATGGATTGCTATGATCCCTGATACACGGACGCTGATATGGCTGCTTTGCTCTAGATACAACTTGTGGTGAGCCCTATTACACTGCTATTTCTATATCTGATTGTAATTAACTTTGTATATTTATGTAAACTGACTGTATGTTATTCATACTCAGAACCTGCAGAGGTCACCATTCCTGTATTGTCCCAGAAGAAGCCTTCCGGCGAAACATGTTGGACACTAGTGACCCCTAGCACCTTTCAATGGTTCTATGTACATTTAAGTATCTTTGTGATATCAAGATGTATCACTGTATGTGATTGTTTTTATTGAATTTGTAATAAAAATTATAATTTTATCTTGTTTTTGAATTATTTATCTTAAACATATACCCTTACAAGCCTCACCCTTAAAATCCCACCATTTGGTTCACGCCCACCTGTAGCGGTTACTCTGGGGCACAACTAGAGTCCGCAGGGATAGTGATACCATTTTATTTTTCCTTGTTTAATGTATCAATAGGGATGTGGTGTTGGCTTGCTGGGTACATTGGCCAGTTTAGGCATGGCACTCTCCTTTTCTTTCCAAGCATTAGTTAAAGGAGAAGTAAATCCAAAGCTTGTTTGGCTTTACTTCACCTATGCATCACCGGAGTGCAGTTCATTCTGCTGTCCTGTGACCTGTTTTCAGCAGACAGCAGGCTGAAGCCCACTGTCAGCTGACGTCACAGAGTCTGTCCAGGCTCGGTCAAGGTCACAATGATGAATTCAGGATTCACCCACCTGCCTGGACCAGCACAGCACCTGGCTTGGCCTCTCAGAAAGCCACTGAGAGCCTGAGCTGGCCCCTCCCCCCCTGCACAGCCCAGTGCTCCAGTTAGTGCAGGGGGGGGGGAGGCAGAGCATAGAGCCAGTGACTGGTGGTTACCAGCAATCTTCACAGAGAGCTATGAGAACCAAGCGATCGACGGCGTTTGATCACTTGGTTTGCAGTGCTAGAGCCGGCGGGGGACAGATGCAGCATCAGACCAATGCTGCATCAAGCTAGGTAAGTATGATTCAAAAATAAAAAACAATCCTATACTTTTCTTTTAAACACTAGGATAAATTTAGCACGGGAGTATGTTAAAAAATAAATGCAGCTTCCATTCCTTAAAATGTGTAAATTCACTTGTATAAGTTAGTGAAAAGAGTACCTGAACCTCCATGCTGATGTTGAGACTATTAAGGTTTTTTAGCATCGGACATTAGGGATACAATATTTATATTTTATCAAGGCAACAAACTGCATGTGGAGGAAGTGCAATAGTTGATTTGGTACAGCATTTAGGGTATTTGTGGTGTTAATTTGGAAAGCACCCTGAATTTATGAGCTGTTTTATTGACAGATCTGTTGTTTCATGGTGGTACTAATAAGGGCACTGCGTGTTTTTATACATTTTTCGATTTACAAAATATGTTTGTCGGTTCAAAAAGTCTCCTTTTTACCAAGTATTATGATTATTATTATTATTATTATAATAATAATAATTATTATTATTACTAAATAAGCCTGATAACTACTACTATTACTGATCTTAGACACAAGAGACCCACCATTGTCAAATTGTACCAGACATCTTCTGTCTGCAGGGGGAAATGAATGTTCACCTCTGCTGTAGAATCCCTTGACCCTCATCTCCTTCATTTTATAACAGAGGATCTCTTATTTTATTTTTTATAATTGTTATAATTTTTTTGATTACTTATGAGACTTATTGTCCACTTCAGACAAAATTAATGTCCAACTCCAACAAAACATTTTATTTGTTTTGGCTGAAGCATGGAACAGTTGGAACCTCTGTGATGTGTTTATTAGGGAGATTTCCCCTACTTCTGATTCAGACAAGAAGTGATGGAACAGACAAAAACATTTTTAGTATAGTGGATAGGGGTTAGAAATTCTGACAATGTTTGCATTGCTATCAAAGGTTTTCGGGGGATTTTTTCTGCCTATAAACTGCCCTGGCACTAAAGTCCTGAACACGCCTATAGTGGACACGGACACATAGTCTAACATGGAGGGCATTTAACCGCTTGCCGACCGCCGCAAGTAGATATACTGCGGCGGTCAGCCCCGGCCAGGCAAAGTGACATATATATACGTCACTAGATTGTGACCGGTTCGTGAGCCAATAGCGGGCGAGCGCGCGCCCGCTGAGGTGCGCGCCCGCCCCGGCTCGTTCACTGAAGAGTCCGCGCGTGTTACACTACGATCGTCGGTAGATGTATGTAAACAAGCCGCCTGTCATTCTCCCCTGTGTAAAAATGAAGATCAGACGGTTCTACTATGTAGAACCGTTGATCTCTGTTTTTACAATAGTAGACATGTCCCATCACAGTTAGAAACACGCCCCTAGGACACACTTAACCCCTCCCTCTCCAATACAGTTAACCCCTTCCCTGCCAGTGTAATTTTTACAGTAACAGTGCATATGTATAGCACTGATTACTGCAGTAATGTCACTGGTAACCCAAAAGTGTCAAATATGTCAGTCAAGGGTCCGATCTGTCCGCCGCAATGTCGCAGTCCCGCAAATAAAATCGCAGATCGCCGCCATTACTCGTTAAAAAAAAACACCAAAAATGACAAAAATCTTTCCCTTTGTTAGTAAACGCGATAACTTTTGTGCAAACCAATCAAAATACACTTTTCGCGATTTTTTTTACCAAACATATGTAGCATAAAACAAATTGGTAGAAATTGTTAAAAAATTTTGATTTTTACATTTTTATTTTTTGGGAATTTCACATAAAAAAATTTGAAAAATATTGTTATTTTTGCAAAATTTACTCTCTTTTTTTGTTTATAGCGCATGATCAAAAAATCGCACAGGTGATCAAATACCACCAAAAGAAAGTTCTGTTTGTGGGAAAAAAAAGGACGTGAAATTCGTTTAGGTACAGCGTCGCACGACCGTGCAATTGTCCGTTAATGTCACGCAGTAAAAATCGCAAAAAACTCCCTGGTCAGGAAGGGGGTAAAATCTTCCGGGGCTTAAGTGGCAGAGAGAAGTATAAAACTCAAAACAGCCCAAATGCCTGTAGGAGCAGCTTCTTGGAGCATCAGTGTGCATGAGACCTTATACAGGAGGTGTGTTACTGACCAGATCACCAGATGAAAACATAGAGGGAAAAAAAGCCTAAAAAAGAAAACTGATGCAGCCACCACATCTAATGACTGGTAAGCTGCAATGTATTACATTTTTAGATTTGGGTTTAATACCGCGTTCATTCTTTTCTTGGAATTAATGTTTCAGATATAGAGGTGCTCATTAAATGATGTTTCTTAAATACCTTTATACCACAGGTCAGTAAATGCAAACAATAATCACTTTTAACAAGATTCTTTCATGAAGATGTTTTTAGGAAAGGGATTATTATTCATTATAAATGACAACGTGATTAACTAGCATTTTAGTCCTTTGTTATACAATAAATATCAGCTTTCTATTCTAAGCACACTTGCTTTGCAAGCACCAATTTTCTGAAAACACATGTTACATTTTCTGAAATATGTCTAGAAGCCACACACCTTGAGTGCATGTAGTATGCAATGATAACAATTGGGTGATAGTAACCCTCTAAAGCAATTAGACTTGACAAGGTAAAGACCGTTTGCCTGAAAGACAATTTGAATTGTTGAATGCAACTCCATGAATGGACTGTCAAAATATATGTTTTAATAAGTATTTTACTCTAAATATATATATATATATATTAATATCTGATCACTGAAACATGCACAATATACTCCACAAAGGAACCCCTGATACCAGCTTCTCCTCGGAGTACCTAGAAGCCAGTTTTAAAGCAACACCAACAATTTAAATACATGTAAATCCAAAACTAAAATCACCTTTAACCACTTGACCTCCGGAGGATTCACCCCCCTTAATGACCAGGCCATTTTTTGCGATACAGCACTGCATTACTTTAACTGACAATTGCGCAGACGTACAACGCTGTACCCGAATAAAATGTATGTAATTTTTTCCCTGAAATAGAGCTTTTCTTTTGGGGGTATTTGATTACCTCTGCATTTTTTTTTGTGCTATAAACAAAAAAAGACCGACAATAAGATAAAAACATATTTTTACTTTCTGCTATAAAATACATCCAATAAAATTTTTTTTATAAAATCAAATTTCTTCAACAGTTTAGGTCAATATGTATTCTGCTACGTTTTTGGTAAAAAAAACAAATAAATAAAAATAAGCGTATATGCACCACATTCCTGTGCAAATGACATGTGATTCTGTGACCTGAGCCCATTTATTTTGAATGGCTCTAATCGCACTGCATCCGCATCAAAAAGGTGCGGGCAGCGGTTTTTTTAATTCTCAGTGGAACAGGATCGTATGGGTGTTTATACCCATGCAATCTGGTTCAGACAAAAGCACTGTGTTTTCTACCTGCTTTTGGGGTGTAGCTAACTTTCCTTTGACAACTGCAGCAGATTACAGAACACAGTGCGATTGCTATGCTATGCAGAAAATGCACAGCAATGGCTGCATTCCCCACACTGCATCAGTGCGACCCAGGGCTAAAAGAGGAAACCCAGAGGGCCCAACCTAGGCTTCTGACATTTAGAATCACATACAACCTCACCACTTTCACCTGGCAGCTCAAAGTGGGGCTTGCCTGCCCTCACATTGTGTGTACATGCACAGTTGAGCAGGGCTGAGAAGGGCTGGGTGGCTGAGTAGAGAATGTACTGATGGAGGAGAGGGCTTGTCCCGTCACCCTGTGTAGGTGAAACTGGAAATTCAGGGGGGCCTGGGACGGCACCTGCCCAGTCTAGGCTCTCTGAATTTACTGAATTACCTATTCTTTTCCTCAGCAACATGTAGCATGGGCGGGGTCATGATAGATAGATAGATAGATAGATAGATAGATAGATAGATAGATAGATAGATAGATAGATAGATAGATAGATAGATAGATAGATAGATAGATAGATAGATAGATAGATAGATAGATAGATAGATAGATAGATAGATAGATAGATAGATAGATAGATAGATAGATAGATAGATAGATAGATAGATAGATAGATAGACAGACAGACAGAGAGACAAAAGGATGGACAGATAGATAGATATGGATATATAGATAGAATAGGTAATAAACGGATATATGTTGTTTGTATTATACATATCGTGTCCCCCATATAATAAATGGTGTCTGTAGAATGGAGACAAAAGTCTGCACATTGCCCCCCCCCATGCACTGTTTCCCTTTCTCTCTTTCTCTCTTGCCCCTGGACCCTCTTTCTGTCTCCCTCTCAGTGTGGCCCCTCCTCTTAGTGTGAACCTCTCTCTCAGTGGGGCCCCTCTCATTGTGGCCCCTCTCTCTGTCTCCGCTCAGTAGGGCCCTTCTCTTTCAGTGTAACCCCTTACTCCTGCTCTCTCTTAATGGGGCCCCTCTTTCTCATTGTGGCCCCTGCCCCTTCCCTCTGTTTTTCTCTCTCAGTGGGACCCCTCTCTCTCAGTTTGACCCCTGGTTCCTTGTCTGTCACTCTCTCTGGAGCCCCTCCTGCACTGTCTCTCACCTCTTTGGTGCTCAGGTTGCCCTGCACGTATGTGGCTGCACAGATCCACAGGTACCTGAGGGAGCCCCATCCCTTGAATCAGCTAAGGATGAGAACTGAAGGACGGTAGCACTGAGACAACACAGTGTTGAGCAGGTGAGCACTAAGGAGGGGAGGGGGGTGTTGGGGGCAGGTGGATCGGGCAAGAGGCGAGGGTCCTATACAATGGGCACAGTGACATGGGGCTGCATTATGGGGAGGGAGGCTGTACCGGGATCACAGTGTAGGCACATGGCACGAGATACAGGAGGGGGAGGGAGAGGGATTAAGAGAAGAAGGGATCTGGGGGTCTCTTTGTATAGGAGGGAGGGAGACTCTGACAGGGAGACCCCCTCTATAGCTACGCCAGTGCCCATATTACTTTAGCAAACTAAATGTTATGGTTATGGTTTACATTTACTTTAGCTTCTCCGAAACTGTCCAGGAGTATGTGCTAAAATAGTTTGCTATCCATGGAACTATTAGCTAAACCCTTCTGGCAAAATTGGACTAGAATTATCTAATATCTATAATTCGTTTAGTCATTTAAACAATATCTAAATACAAACCTTTCATTTCAGAGGAATTACGAAATGGTTAAAGTCCATTCAAGGTTTTTTTTTTTCTCTGGCCAATTATATTCCACTTGGGAAATTGTATTTCCCTTTCTGTTCTGTAGGCACAATTGCTAGGGAAATGAAATCTCTCTAAAGGATGGTAAACTTTTTTTCCCCTCTATTTCTGTTCTGGAGAGAATTCAAATCTTGAATCCCTTAGTTTTAATTCCATTGATCAGCAGGACAAATAGAGAGAGTGAAAAAATCCTTGTAGGGTCACAGATAGCAATAAAAACCGGGAAGGGGTTCTAAACCCACACCCATTTATCCTACAGTTACCATATGTCCCTGTTCCTTGGTGACAGTCCCTGTTTTGAGGTGTCTGTCCCAGATAACATGGGTCACTGGCATTGTCCCTGGCCACACAGCAGTGCAGCAAACACATTGTGCTGCACAGATGCCAACCCATCAGTCACACTGTGCGGCCGCCTACCTAAAATGGCTCCACTTAAGCCATTTATGCTTATTCTTCTTGATATTTTTAATATGTCCCTCCTAACTATGCATGTATATCTTTGTGCCTCTTATTTGAAATCTGTTTGTCTTTTTATCTGTTTGTCCTCCTTTTCTTCCAAAAGTCTCTGACTAAATGTTTGAGGGTGTTGAAAAAGGTGTTTTTGAGAGTGTTAAAAAAAGGTGATTTTGTGATCGTGGCTACAGAAAGGGGCATGCATTTGGGAGTGTAGTTAAAAAAGCACATGGTCAGTAGCATGTCCCTGTATTTAATTTTGAAAATCTAGTAACCTTAGGCCAGCCATACATTGATAGAAAATCAGCTGGTTCAGCCGGTTCAAGAGGAACCAGACAAATTTTTATCCATATATGGGAAGGCTGGTTGTACAGAAGTTGATTTACTTATTGACTTCTGTACAACCAGCCTGTTGGAAAATTTCTGCACAATCAGCACCTCCTACTATGTCTGACAGTGCTAATTAGTGTATTCTGATGGTGGGGAAGTTTCTCCACTGTCAGAACACAATAACTCTATCGGATTGATTTCCCCATCCACATTGAGTGGACACAGTCCCTTCTAGCTGAAGGGTTAATATTAACAACAGCAGGCCGGCCTTGTGTTGTACTCGATCCGGGAGCACACCCATAAGTGCGGGCGCTTGGCTGTCTGCTGACGATGCTTCACTTCTTGCTCATGCTAGCCGGAAGAGAGATTGGAACGCAAGGCTCTCTTCCTGGATAACGGCGAGCGTTCCAGCATACACCTCACTGCGGCCTCGCCCATGCGGGGGGGGGGGGTGGAATCGGGCACACTAAGTGATTGGCCTGCACTGAACAGTAGTGGAACACATGCTCTCTTTCGGGAGCAATAGCGTGTGTTCCACCATCTAAACAACCTACACCCTGCTGTCACTCTCGCCTTCGCATCTACGCTCAAATGTGGCTCCTGCACTAGAAGCACCAGCAGCTTATGGTTGAACGAACAGTGTGCAGACCAATGGATTGAAGACATGTCAGAAAGTACCCATCTCACTCCCCCTCAACTCCTGAGCGAGGCTCCACCTGTAAGTCTTCTATCTCTGATAACATATATATGTATAATAACTTCCTCATTGTAGCTAACGAATATCAAAGATTGCCTTCTACATCCAATGTCCCCTGCTCCACCTTGAGGTGCAGCACTGCCTCATCACCTAGCGCATACACTGGCCAGGTACCCATGGAATCTTGTTTACATTCAGCACTTTCAGTGTACCAGCCATGACCTCTTTGCTTAGTTTCACCTCCACTAGCCTTGAAGAAAAACCGCCCTTTCCCCCTCCTCTTCACCTTTTGCATCATCAACACACGCATTTAACATTACTATCATCATGCCTGTTCATATCCTTTCTTGGTTTTCATCAGTTCTTGTGTTGCATCTATTATAATAATTTATTCCTTCTGATCGATTCATTTACCCCCACATGGGGGTGGCACCCTCTGTACTACATTGGACCAATCATTATATATTAATGATGTCGGCGGGCACCTCATGCACACGCCCTGCAGGAAGAGGGTCCACTCCCATCTGTGTCTAATTCTAACAGTCGTATAATAAATAAATAATATATAAAGCAAGGACTTAGACATGCAATTCAGGCTCTGAGGAAGAGGCTAAGCCTTGAAACGCGTAAGCCTTCTCGACTTCAGGGGACGGCTCACCGTTGGATCTCTATGCTGAGGACTGCGTTCCTTGTGTGATATGCTTTTATCAAGAACTCATACTGTGCGTGTTTTAAAGTTTCTTTTTAATAAACCTTCTAAAGGATAATGCACTAGGCCGGAGCGCCCCTGTGTTTGCTTGTTGTTTTCAGTGATTCCAGACCACCGTGGTCGTTCAAGGGGCAGAAAGGCTGAAGTGTTTTCCTGGGTCGATAGGTCCAAAAACAGCCACAAGATCATAGCAGAGGTGGACAAAGGATTACACAACTCAGAGCACAGGGAACTGGTGCTTTGCACCAAACATTTATGTGCTGACATTAAGTGTGGGGATGGGTGGAAACAAGTCATTTTTTTTTACCCACAAATCAGAATCTGTTATGTTTTTACTGCCATGAGGATATGTAAGTTTACTTTTTGCCCCAGCAACAGGTGTTATAGAGACAAGAAGGGAAACCTCCTTTTTGAGAATATTAAAAGATAGTTTCTAACCCTTCCCCATTCTGTTGCCTGGAGTTGAGCTTTCCAAATGGATTCCAGTTTGGTAGATTAAATAACTTCAAGGCAACATTCCAGTAGCTGTACTGAAGCACAGTTTTAAAAGTTTACTTTCCTATAATAAATCCAGGAGGATAACAATGTAATATGATGTTTGGGTTAGAGGTTGGTGAAATTACACAGAAGGTTATTTATGATACATTAATGATTAGATACATAGCCAATAGGCTCAGATGCTACCACATCTATTCCCATGCCTACATGTTCATACACCAGTACAGAAAAAATGCTGAAATGCTAATAATTGTAATTGCCTGAAAATGCACATGGTTAGAAATGGCTACTATGAGGGATTAAATCATTGCCAAGGATTGCCCTTCTCTTGAAATTAAATGATGCCCCTTGACCTTTATTCATGTCTGAGTCATAAAATACCCCTGGTGTGTACATTCTATTACAAATAAAATTGTAATGTTTATTACATTATTTCACCAGTACACTTCTTCACCAGAACAATGCTAATATTTTAAGATAAATTAGATGCCACATAACAGAAGAATATATATATATATATATATATTCTTCTGTTATGTGGCATCTAATTTATGTTAAAATATATATATGTATATATATATATATATAAATATATATATATATATATATATATATATATATATATATATATTATATTATATTTTTGATCACACATTGAAATTTAATATTTTTAAAAGTGTGAGTCTTTCTTGGTGCTCTGTCAGGATATATAGCCAGTTTGGCTCCATGTTATTGCATGGAATATATTACAAAGCTGTGAGGCTTGCAGAAAGGATAAATATGCAATGTTTTCCACCCAGAGATTAATTTAAAAGTGCTGACCCCTTTGCTTCTTTCTGTATAATAAGTAGATGTATACTCCAATTCATCAGGTGCATTCAGCCTTACACTTTCTTTATTATGCACACACGGAGCACATGACTGATGGGGTTTTAAAAGCATACCAAATTGGAAAGTATATTTATTGAAGCCAAGTTGTGTGCAACATTGTAATAACCACACAGAACTATTCTACTTTCTGTCTTAGTCAAGCAAAAACACATGCACTGACAATATTTCTGTCACATGCACATACAGCAACAATATTGCTATAACACACTCACATACACTGTTAGGGCTTCAATTAAATCTGTGATACATGGAGATTTTGCCAATGGCAATAGTTCTTTGTATTTAGAAAAGGAAATTGTAGAATATAAGCTAAACTGAGATCAGATGACTAGCATCTAAGAATGGGATCTAAGTTCAGGGTCGATGTAGACTTTTGGAAATTGCCACTAAATGATTGTTTTCTACTTCTTAGTAGCTAACACAGCTGCCTGAGTCCTAGCAACCAGGGATGCTGCTTGGGCCAGCTGCCTGTATCCTAGCAACTGATCTTTTACATATTTAGTTGCTAGGATGCAGGTAGCCTCACAGCATCATTGGTTGTTATTATGCTGTTCGGCCACCTGCATACTAGCAACCAATGAGGCTGTGTGGAAAAGGCCAGATGCTTTCAACATGTGGAGGGTACCTTGCTAAAGGAGTGACTCACATTGATGAGGACAAGGGCTTCTTCCTCAAAACCCTAGTCTGGTGGTTGTGGGGGTCTGCTATGAGGGAGTTATCAGAATCTGAAAAATAATGGGGGCACAGTTGTGAATTAGTAAGAGTTTCATGGTTACATAGTACTCTTACTGATTCACAAAAACACCAAACACTTTGACAATTTTTTTTTTTTTTTAATTATATTAAAGAACAAAAAAGCAGCCTAAAAATGTCATTTAACTTCAATTTAAAAGATTTTTTGTCTTTATAAATATCACTTTAGCATTTCAAATAGGTGTGCCACTTCACATATGATAACCACTAGATGGAGCTGATGATCATGGAAAATAAATGCTCATTTACTATGGTCTGAAGTTCCATCAATTAGCCATAATGTGGTATTTTACTATTCGCGCTATTCAAACAAAACATGAAGGACCATCCAACCTGCAGAGAAAATTGTGGGGTGTCATTTCACATATACCCATGGCATGTGTGAGCAATATATCATTTAGTGACAACTTTGTGTAAAAAAACAAAAAAAAAAATAATAATAATATATTTCCCGGAACTTGTGGCAAAATATAAAATATTCCATGGACTCACCATGCCTCTCAGCAAATAGCTTGGGGTGTCTACTTTGCAAAATGGGGTCATTTGGGGGGGTTTTGTGCTATGTTGAAATTTCAGGGCCTCCGAAACTGTGATGGGTAGTCAGGAGTGAAATCAACAATTTACGCCATTAGAAAACCTAAAGATGGAGATTCTTTTTCGGGGTCCCGTACACAGCTAGGCTCCCAAAAAGTCTCACACATGGGGTATCCCCATACTGAGGAGAAGCGGCAGAATGTATTTTGGGGTGTCATTCCACATATACCCATGTCATGTGTGAGAAATTTATCTTTTAGTGACAACTTTGTGTTAAAAAAAAAAAAAAAAATAAATTGTAATTTTCCCAAAACTTGTGGCAAAATATAAAATATTCCATGGACTCACCATGCCTCTCAGCAAATAGCTTGGGGTGTCTACTTTGCAAAATGGGGTCATTGGGGGGGTTTTGTGCTATCTTGAAATTTCAGGGGCTCCGAAACTGTGATGGGTAGTGAGGAGTAAAATCAGCAATTTACGCCATTAGAAAACCTAAAGATGGAGATTGATTTTCGGGGTCCCGTACACAGCTAGGCTCCCAAAAAGTCTCACATATGTGGTATCCCTGTACTCAGGAGAAGCAGCAGAATATATTTTGGGGTGTAATTACACATATACCCATGGCATGTGTGAGAAATTTATCTTTTAGTGACAACTTTGTGTTAAAAAAAAAAAATTTTTTTTTTTTATTCATTTTTCAAACACCTGTGACAAAAAAATTAAATATTCAATGAGCTCAACATGCCTCTCAGAACATTCCTTAGGATGTCTACTTTCCAAAAAGTGGTAATTTGGGGGGGTCTTGTACTGCCCTTCCATTTTAGCACTTCATGAATTGAGATAGGCAGTCAGAAATTAAAGCTGCGTAAAATTTCAGTATTTACACCATAGTTTGTAGACGCTATAACTTTTGCGCAAACCAATAAAAATACGCTCATTGAATTTTTTTTTGTCAAAGACATGTAGCTAAATATATTTTGGCCAAAATAAATGACATAAATTGAGTATATTGGATATTTTTTAAAAGACAAAGTTGAAAATGTCATTTTTTTGCAAAATTTTCGCTCTTTTTTTATTAATATCGCAAAAAATAAAAAGCGCAGAGGTGATCAAATACCACCAAAAGAAAGCTCTGTTTGTGGGAAAAAAAGGACGTAAATTTCGTTTGGGTACCACATTGCATGACCGCACAATTGTCAGTTAAAGTCGCACAGTGCCGAAGCACAAAAAGTGGTCTGGACGGAAGACAGCAAAATCCTCCGGTGGTAAAGTGGTTAACATGGGGCTCCCCTACTACCACCTGAAACTTCCACTGCATGCCTGGATACTTCCACCACACGCCAAGGTACCCCAAATAGCTAAAGAGGTTTTCCAGATCTTTGTTTACAATATTGAGAAGGTACTTCAAAAGCTTTAGGAGAATCTGTCAACATTTTGACAAACCTTTCCAATTCTTTTGACTACCCTGGAGCAGGGGTAGACAGCCTTTGAAAGCATATTCCGGTGTCCTCCATACGAAACGCCTTCACCGGGACTTACTCACTTTTGGTGGGGGCTCCCTATTCCCTGGTACAGCGAGCTCCCTGTTGGGGGTGCTGGGGACTAGGTAACCCCACCGAAGCTTTGACTTAGCTTTCCTACCCCGGCTCCTGCTGACGAAGGGGACACGTGACAGGGTCATACCCTTAACACTTAGCTTCCACATATACCCCCCATGTCATTCCTTGTCTTCTTTTTTGTATACAGTTGGGATATGTCTTTATTGATATTGTATTTTCCTTGCTGCTATCCTAATTGTATGCCATGCCTTAAGTTTAAAAGGTTTCAAGGCTTTATTTTATATACCTTATATACACCTGCTATGTTCTTGTTTTTTGTAATATGCCTTATTTCAATAAAATGCTTTGGATTAAAAATCATCCTTCTTTTTAAAAAAGAAATTAAGGCCTAACAAAATGGTAAGGAAAACTTAGAAAAATATAATAAAACAAATGTCACTGTAAAAATACAAAGCTTACCTTGGAAGTGGACAGTGTCAGAAGGGTTGAGGTGGTGCACTGTAGGGGCTTTGGTGAAATATCAAGGGTCTTAACAGACCTCTGATGTTTTACCTTTGAGACAGAGAAGAGAGATTAAGGACACAGCCCTCAATCTCCATCTCTGCAGCCTCAATAGCACAGAATGCATGAAAAGGAATACTTCTGCACAGAAAACTGATCTCCTCTCCTTCAGTTGCTGAATGTTGGCAGGAGGGAGAGGAGGAGAAGCTGTCCTTCAGTGGCTGCAGGAGGAAAATGGAAGGGTTTGGTTCCATTATATGCCACCCCTGCCGCTCCTCCTGTTCAGGTGTAGAACCAAATATGACAAGGCCCCCTGGAGCATTAGGCTGGGTCACAATTGTGACACCACGCTATGCTAGTGCCTAAGTCATTTTATAACAAATGGGCAATCGAAACAGCGTGGATAGAGGAGTCTACACTGACATATATTGTACAGTAAACCCCCCTCCATTGCGGGGGTTACGTTCCGGACCCAACCGCGAAAAGTGAAATTCCGCGAAATAGAAAAACCCTATTAAAATGCATTGTAGGCATGATTTTTTTACTGTCACTGTACGTGTAGAAGCATTTTAAGGTCTTTAAACACACTTTTAAAACAATAGAAACTCATTTAAACACATAAAAGATACGTAGAGACAGAGCAAGAGCTATGAAAAACACAAAAATCTTTCATTTTTAATGATTTATATAGTAAAATAACATTACAAAAAAAAACGCGAATTACCGGGACCGCAAAAACTGAACCGCGATGTAGCGGGGGATTACTGTATTCAGCAACCCCACCACCCAAGGCGAACAATGACTGCATCTGATGGGATGCAGTCAGTGTTTGGCTGATAATTTTCCACCTGGCTTAGTCAATTTTTAAGTCAATTTTCGTTAAAAAAAATTTGAGTAATCTATGACCAACGATACTGTAAGATACTTATGGTGATTTGTCTTAATAATAAAGGCCTAGTTTCCGCTCTTATACCACAACTGTTTCCACAATGAAGGCTATTACAACAGTGAAGGCTAGTTGCCCATTATTCTGACAGGGGAATTAACACTGTCATCAGACATAAAAATAGTAATTGTTTCCCAACTAAAAGTTAATTAAAAGTTTAGTCAACTATACAAATTTGACATTAAATACCACCTCTTTTGTGTTTTTAATTATTTAAACCTTTAATCAACACATACCTGAACTATACAGCACAAAAGAAGCAATTAAAATCACCCACTTCTCTACTAATTCACCAAAGCAATTTGCATCGAACGCTGGGTCAAAATGCTTTTTTTTATGAAGCAGAAATGAATATAGGGGAATATACAATAAAACTTTGAGTGCTCATTCATATGATGAAACCTGTGTGCTTTCTTTCACCGGCTACAGTAAAGCTGCTTTTTATTACTTTTATACTGTAAAAGCATCTGCTGTAAATCACATGGTTCATTAGTGATGGAAACAGACAGTTAAAAGGGGGCTCCAAAATAGATAGACAATTCAGGGACTGCACAGAGAGAGTCATGCATATTTGAGGAACAAATATTGATGATCTCTATTTGCATCTAAATAAGCCACATAACATACCTAGAATGCATTTTAGAAAAATAAAATAAGCATTTCATAATAAAGTATTGTTTTGCCTTTCACAGAGACTTGTAGATTAATACAGGAAATAGGAGATGTGCGTGGCCAGAAATGTTGGATTTCCCAACACTTTCTTTACCAGAGACAATGGTCACCATTCACCAGAAGTGAAGCTTAAGTTTGGTCTGAATCCCTGCTAAACCGTGAATTAAACTATCAATAATTTGTGGGCAGGGGGTTCTGTGTCTCACTGCTGCACATACAGTATAACAAAGGGAAGGGATGGTTGTGACATGTTTTACTTAATATGGCCACGAAGCGAGGAAGTTAGGTAAAATCTCACCAACGGGATTACAGAGAGAGAAAAAAATGGACTGGAATTACACTGTTTGAAATATTTAAAAAGCAGATGCTCTAAAATGATATACGTAAAATTTCAGTAATATCCTGGAGTACAACACTAAACATAACTAAAGGCATTAGACACTTCAGGAAAGGACCATCCCAGTGGACCCTTATCCATCAAAATACCTTTATGGCTAAAAATGGACACCCAAACGACTGAATTCATGTTTTTCCAGTGAAGGGTACAGTTGATGCTACAGCGAAGGCATTTTAGGCAACAATAAGTTTCCAAATTTGTGGCAACAGTTTGAGGAATGCGCTTTTCTGTTCCAGCTTGACATTGGTGTAGAAGACCTTGAGTGGCCCGCACAGGGCCCTGATCTAAAAGCGGAGTTCCTCCTCCCCCTCCCCCTCCAAAAACTAAAAGTCAGCAGCTACAAATACTGTAGCTGCTAACTTTTACTATTAGGACACTTACCTGTCCTGGAGTCCAGCGATGTCGGCACTGCAGCCGATGTTTCCATCGGCTGTCGGGTGCTGCCGCCGCCATTGCCAGTGAGGGAACCCGGCAGTGAAGCCTTGCAGCTTCACGTGCAGGTCCCTACTGTGCATGCATGAAGTGCGTTTGGATTGGCTAGGCGGCGGGGAAGGAGGAGGGGGCCAAACTTCAGAGGGACGGCGCCACGTCGCCATTCCCGGAAGTGGAGAGGGGTACCTGTCAAAAACAGGTACCCGGTCCCTCCCCCCTCCTCCTGAAAGGTGCCAAATGTGGCACCGGAGTGGGGGAGGAATCCACTTTTGGGTGGAACTCCGCTTTAAACCTATTGTACACATTTGGAGTGGATTAGAATGCTAAATTGCAAGCTAGCTCTTCTTGTATACCATCAGTATAACAGTCCAGGCTTTTCTGGAAACATTATGCCCCCAAACATTATAATATTTTTTTTAAAAAAAGAGACCCTAGAGAATGAAATGGTGATAGTTGCAATATTTTATGTCACACAGTATTTGTTCAGCGGTCTTTCAAATACAATTTTTTTGGGAAAAAATACACAATGAATAATAATTAAAAAAAAAAAAAAACACAAGATTTAAAACAGGAAAAAACCTGTGCTAGGTCAAGCAAAAAGAGCGAAAAGGTAAGCAGCCACTTAACCACTTATGATACCAGCTATAAATGATCAATAAAAATAAGAAGTGGTGCTAAGTCCTAATAGTGCAATCATGAATAATCATATTGTAAATAATTTGGCATGAAAACAACTAAACATATAGTGAAAAAATTATGAGCAAAATATATCTTTGAAAAAAATCAATCATATGACAGCGATATAATGAAATAAATCCAGTGTTAGGTGATCTGACGTTCGGCCTGCCCCTGGGAAGACGTTACTGATAATGAAACGCATCAGGATTAGCTGTTACTTAAGACATCACGCTTGCTCACTCATGGCGTTCCTTTCTCAAGAGCTGACAGTCTGCTGATTTTTATACCCGTTTGAGTAAAAAACAGCCACAAGCCAGTTTAAAACTCCTAAAAGGTTAATATTTTAAATAAAAGGAATTAAATGTTAGTAGGCTTCACTATGCTTGTTAATTTTTTTCATTCTCGATCCATTTGGAGCTGCTTCTGAGCAGCCACCGCCTATCTCGGATGCTGGGTTATTTTGTGCTTTTATGACCATAATAATTTATGGTCTATGCTATCTGGTAAGAAGTATATGCTAAGTGTTGGTGCTTGGCGGTAGATTTCATCAATCAGAAATACTTTTACACCTTTTAAGCACTTTATGGACACCTTATGGACACTCTTGTTTAATATTAAAAAGGACTTTTTCATTGAAAGGACTTTTTTTATGTTCACCTAACACTGGATTTTGCATCTATTTCATTATATCGCTTTCATATCATTTTTTTCAAAGATAAATTTTGCTCATAATTTTTTCACAGCATGTTTAGTAGTTTTCATGCCATGTTATTTATCATATGGCACTGACAGGAGGGCACTGACAGGCTTCCTTGTCTACATAGGCAGACTGATTGGCTCCCACTGTGTTCAATTACAGAAGAAGTGGGTCCCCGGCGGCGTGAGCACACACCTCAGACCCATAGAAAAAAATCACGTACAGGTACGTAATTTTGCGCTTAAAGGCCGCCCTGCCGCAGTATATGTACGTGGAGTGGTCCTTATGTTGTTAACCAATTCCCACCTGCCCTATAGGCAATTGATGGCAGGAAGGTGGTTACATTATCTTGACCCGCCGTCATATGATGTCGGCAGGATAATGTGCTCAGATCGGCGATCTGTGCTGCGGTGTGTCACTCTGACACACCGCATCTCCGATCTCGTTAAAGAGCCTACTGACGTAGGCTCTTTACCATGTGACTGTAACGCTCCGGAGTTTGTCTAGTGAACTGGATTTGCAGCTGCAGAATTTCCACTCAGTAGTCGTGCAGAGATGTGTTGAATCCCCATATCCAACTCTCCAGACTCATCATTGTGGCCCAGCCTGCCTCAGCATGCAAATATACAGGCACTCAGATAAGATGTTCCTGGAGTGATAGGTTGTATACGATAGTATAGAGGTGATGTGCTGAAAGGACAGGCGTGAGTAGTGATAGCAATGATAGGCACTCAATAGTAATGTTCAGGAGTGTTAGCAGATGGTGATAGATAGTATGCAGATAGGTTAGCAATCATGTACAATTAACAGGTGGTAGGGGACAGCAGATGAAGTGTACAGGAATTGCTAACTCAGTGCAAGGATATAGATGGAAGTAGACTCAAGAGCTAGCATTCTATGTAACAGTGCAGATGATAGAAATAGTAATGCATAGATAGCAACAGTCTTTAGTATACAAGAGTAGATAGTGTAAGTTGATAGGAAGGAATCCCCTGCGGGGTACTTATCACTAGTTGGTTTTAGAGAGATGAGGGGTCCGGTAATGAGGAGAAGGATCGGGTAGCGAGATACAGGATCCGTAGCGAGATACAGGAAATAGCTGGAGGCTTCAGACAAGGCTGTGTAACAAGCGGTTTGCACGAACACCTTGTGAGTGAAAACCGGCGATTGAAATAGCCGCTCAGAGCGGCGCCTAGTGATGACGTCACGAGATTTAAAGGGACAGGTAGCTATATGCGGAAGAATTGGGCTGGAAGGGTACCGAAGGTACCAGAATCTTACAGTGACCAGCTGTGTCCAATCACAGCTGGTCACAAAGTAAATAGGAAGAGCCATTGATTGGCTTTCCTCAGTTTGTGCCTGACAGGCACGAGTAGAGGAGAGCCGATCCGCTGCCCTCCTCACAGGGAGGGGGGGTCTGTGCTGGTAATCAGAGCATTGATTACCAGTGCAGACCCTGGGGAGTGCCACTAGAGCCACCAGGGAATGCCCACCCATGGCCACCAGGGATGCCCACCCATGACCACCAGGGATGCCCACCATGGCCACTAGGGATGGCAATCAGGACTCAGGGAGCCTGCCAGCGGTGCCCTTCCTATCAGTGTTGCCCACCATTGCCATATATCAGTGCTGCCCACCAGTGCCCATCATTGCCATCTATCAGTGCCGCCCACCAGTGCCCATTATTGCTCACCAGTGCCGCCTATCAGTGCCCATCAGTGCCGACCATCAGTGCCGATCAGTGCCGCATATCAGTGCCCATCAGTGCCACCTATTAGTGCCCATCAGTGCCCATCAGTGCCGCCTATCAGTGCCCTCCAATGCTGCATATCAGTGATACCTATCAGTGCCACATATAAGTGCCCGTCAGTGCCCCCTATCAGTACCCATCAGTGCTGCATATTAGTGCCACCCCATCATTGCCACCCCATCAGTGCCTCCACATCAGTGCCTGTCAGTGCGGCCTCATCAGTGCTCATCAGTGCAGGAAAAAGCTTATCTATTTACAAAATAAAAAAATAAAAAAAAATTTCAAACTTTTCGGCCTTTTTTTATGTACCAAAAAAGAAAAAACCTTGTGGTGATCAAATACCACCAAAAGAAATCTCTATTTGTGGGGAAAAAATGACATAAATTTGGTTTAGGTACAGTGTTGCATGACCGCACAATTTCTTACTATGCGGGCACTTGTGTGTGCTCGCTCCAGAGCCACCTCTGTGTGTCCATAAGGCATACAAAGCGTGGTTCGGCCTCGCCTCCCTGCTTTCTCCTCACTGCCTGTGATTGACAGCAGTGGAAGCCAATGGCTCCCTCTGCTGTGTCTCAGCAAATAAGGATGGAGATACCCAGGAGAGCTGCTGCTCTCCTGCACATTGCTGGATCGAGGTGGAGCTTGGGTAAGTATGGGGATGGTGGAAATGCTACATAGAATGTATGAAGTTAAAAGAAACCTTCAGCCTTTACAACCACTTTAATGTTTTTTTGGATGACTGGGCACTGATTCTGAAAGATGCAAAATCTTGTAGAAAGTCTTCCTAGAGGAGTAAAGCCAGCTATAGCCACCAAGGGGGGGCTCATCTTTATATAAATGTCATTTTTTTTTAATCGCATGGTCAATAAGCCTATATAGGTATGATAGTTAGGTGTCCACAAAAAACTTTTGGCTATATAGCATATTGGCTATATAGCAGAGGCGTAACTAGAACCTTCAGGGCCCCGATGCAAGAAACCATGAAGGGTCCCCCAGACCCCTGGCCGGGGCCCTTCCCTTCAAGCCCGGGGCTCTTCCCACTAATCCTGGGGCTCTTTACTCTCATTGCATGGCCTTTTATTATGGTCCCGCATCAGGATCCTTTCACAAGTTCTGCAGTGGGCCCCCTTCCTGCAATCTTGGGGCCTCCCCACAATGGTGAAATGCCAGGGCCCGGTCGCAAGTGTGACCTTTGAGATCCTAGAAGTTCACCCACTGTTTTGCTACCGGGCCCCCTGGAGCATGGGGCCCGGTAGCGATTGCAACCCCTGCAACCCCTGTAGTTACGCCCCTGCTATATAGCATATTTATATTCAATTATCAAACAGAACACAAATATAACAGCCTTCTGTTATTTTAGATGTTCTCTCGCTGACAGATCAGCCAACACAAATACTATCAGTTGGTACATAACAAGCACTTTTTCACTCACTACACAGCTAAAAATGGAGAAATGAGCCCACACAGCATAAAATATAAATAAATAAGAATAAAATTCAAACCATTGCAAAAATTCCCTTACTCATCCCAATCTGCATTTAAATGAAACACTACGTCTGAGCAAATCATGTGTGGCCGAGCTTCCATTTCATTACATGTTATTATTTCCACATTGTTCTAATGAGAAAAGATTGGAGCATGTTAGCCTATGAAATAAATGGAGGAGCAACAGAGTTTTCTCCTAACAAAGAGAAACAAGTGTGCAAGCAATTCTATGAGGAAGAATAGAAACTCGTCTTCATTTTCAGGTTGGTAAATGTATTTATTTGTGACAACTGTAACAATGAACAGCGGCATTGTTTCGTTTTTCTCTGAAAAAATGCCAATGAAAAAAAGAATAGTGTCACATTAACAGAATATTTCCCTTTGGATGTATCTAATAGCCTGGAACCAATTAATATTTAAAGCTGAACTGCAGGAGGATTTAAAAAAACACCAAGTATTGGCCTTATGTATTTATTAAAATAATCTTCAAATGTATTTTAAATGCAGCTCATATAAGCACCCCTGCCAGTGCACATCAGTATGCAAGCGGAGGGATTTTCATTTTCATGTTAAAAGTCATCATGTAAACAGGCATTTATTTCCTGTGCTTGACACGCATGTGCATCAAACGAGGGTGAGCAGAGTCCCATTGACTACATCATAGTAGTATAGATGGAGGATCAAAGGATGCATCTGGTCTGCTTTGTGTTTTTTCAGATGCAGCATGTTCTATTGAGGTAAGTGTGAACTGAAGACAAAGCAGGTCCAGTCCAGGCTCTCATTGTAAAAGGAAACAAATACATTTGTATTGTATTTACTTTAATTCAAGTACTGTATGTACTTGAATTAAAAAGGCTGCATGTGGCAAGACATGTCATCTACATGAGCCTTTAAAGTGACCCTGTCATTAAAAAAAAAAAAAAAAGTAAACAAAACCCAACCTTTAGGAGAAAACAGTTAATACTAAAGATTTTAATTCTGCTGTAAAGCTACCACTACCCAAAGAATCATCTCTATCTAACCCTTTGGGGAGGGTTGGATGTCTGATTCCCCACCCATATGTTACTTCATGGCAGTAGAGATGTAAGTAAAACAAAATAGTGTAGCGCTAAATCATATAAACATATCACCATGGGCATCCGCAGGTAGGGGAAAGGGGGGCAAATGCCCCCCCTTGAAATCTCAACTTCCCCTTTTAAGTGGTTGTTAAGCCACTTTATACCATCCTGTCTGTTCTGTTTAATAATCATGTGTGCCTGTGTGTCTGTGTTTTAAAAAAAATAAGCTGTTCTTTACCAGTTTTCAGAGGGCCAAGCGCTGCTCACGTGACCCGTCGGCTCTCTGCTCTCTCCGGCTGACAGCTGCCTGCAGCGGGCGGGGCCAAGGATTCCTCACTGATGTCAGTTGGGAGGGGAGGAGGAGGGGAAGAGGAGAGGAGGAGAGAGGTGGCGGGTCACGTGAGCGGCGAGTGGCACTCTATACTTGTAAAGAATGGCTTATTTTTATAAAAAACCGACACAGGGGTACTCAGGATTATTAAACAGACTGTAGACAGGATGTGAAACTTTAAATGAAACTACAGCAGCAGGAGAGGAGGGGGGGTGGGCACTGACACAGAAGCAGACAGGCAGAGAGGGAGGGGGGAGAGAGGACAGAGGAGGACAGGAGGGCTGAGGATGATGAAGGCACGTAAACTGACCAGGGTGTCAGGGCTCAGCAGCCATGGTATACCGTGATCAGTTTACAGAGGGGAGGACATAGCCAGGCAGGATCAGCCAGGTATTTTAGGTGACAGAAGGGGCCAAATTACACAGCAAAGCACTGTGCTGTATAACATGCTTTAAGGGAATATACTCAAAATAAGTATAATGACTAAGCCCCTCCCCTTCATGACATTGTTGAAAAGGGGCGGAGCATGGGTGACCTTAAAATTATGCCCCCCCCCCCCTGAAAAAAGTTCTGCGGATGCCCATGCATATCACATGTGAATGCAATAAATAATACAATATACAAAGTGTATAACATATACCAAAGTCTACAAAAAAGCGATGAGCAGAAAATGGTATGTGATAAAAGTCCAAGAAAATCCAAAAGTGAAGAAAGAAGTCCCAATACAATATGTGCAAAATCATCCAACAAAAGACTGGTTTGAAAAAGACTCCTCTTGTGACAATCACGGGAAAGTGATTGGGGGACACCACGGTGCAAAAATATATGAGGCTGCTTACCAGAACGATATGGCCAATCAAATTAATGAAATGGCCTCAAACACATATATGTTACCAGACGCAATGACAACACGCCCCCTTCTGTGCCGGCCTTTGCTTCTCATCTGCAGTGAAGACGCGGGACGCCGCGATCTGATCTACAGCCCTACAATTTTTGTCTTTTCTGGATACTTTGTAAGTAGCATTTTAATAAACTTTGTTGGATGTTTTACAGGATTACGCTATGGTCTCCATTATATTTTCCACACATACCCGCATTTGTTTGGCCATTTGAATATACCGCGAGGACCAGGCTTTCTGATGTGCTTTCGGTGATTCTGGAGGTTATCTTAACATATAGGTGTGTGAGGCCATTTCATTAATTTGATTGGCCATATCGTTCTGGTAAGCAGCCTCATATATTTTTGCACCGTGGTGTCCCCCACTCACTTTCCCGTGATTGTCACAAGAGGAGTCTTTTTCAAACCTGTCTTTTGTTGGATGATTTTGCACACATTGTTTCTTGGGACTTTTTTCTTCACTTTTGGATTTTCTTGGACTTTTATCACATACCATTATCTGCTCATCGCTTTTTTATAGACTTTGGTATATGTTATACACTTTGTATATTGTATTATTTATTGCATTCACATGTGATATGTTTATATGATTTAGCGCTACACTATTTAGTTTTATTTATGTTTTTGGGATCACTGTCTATTGATCTAGTGCTAGCAGCTTTATTTCATTCATCACAATTTTTTTCACATCATTCATTTTTTAGCGCAGAAATTCCCCCCCTCTTTTTTAGTAGAGATGTAAGGGCTGGTGGAAAGGACCCCAGAGAACAGTAGGGAGCCAGACTGTAAGGGGGAGTAACGGTGGCTGTCCTTTCAATGTTAAACACTATCATGTTAAGGTAGGGACTTGCTTTTTTAAAAAAATATATCAGTGTCCCTTGGGTGGAACATCCCCTTAATGTATGTAGGCAGAGACCACTTTGTAAAATAAGAAGATATAAGTGAGTAGTTGTGGCCATTTTCTGGGCAGTCTGTGTGGCACATATGAGGGGGAGGAGAAGTTCTTATATGCACAGTATAATTCGATGGTGGACACAAACTTGGGTGTCTGCGGCCAAATAAACACTATGTAATTCCCTCTAGAATACATTTGTATTGTTTGTGGACCAGTGGGAGTGCAATGATTGATAGAGAAACCCCGCTGCCACCGATCAGTTTGTAATAATACAACAAAGAAGATGTTAGTATTTATCACCAAAGAGATGTTAAGGAAACAGTTCATCCACCCTCAAATAATAGACAGAATAATTAACTTCATCATTCCCTAAACCTGGTGGTGAGTAGAGGCCACCAATCAAATGTAAAAAGGGGGCATGGAAAGTGTAACAAAATGGAAAAAGGTGTGTGCCACCCCCCAAAAAAAAAAAAAAAAAAACATTATTTAAGACAGACCTTTATGGAAGCATGTAGGCCAAGCATGGGGGCATTTATCCCCTTCCTAAACCATACCTGGCTACATTCCCTCAACATGGGGAAAGTAGGGAGGAACCCCCTGGCAAAGAGCCTTGCTCCTATGTTGATGAGGAAAACTACCTCTTCCCCACAACCCTGGCTCGGGGGTTGTGGGGGGTCTGTGGACAGGGGTAATGGGGGGGGCTTGTCAAAAATCAAGAACCTCTCAGATCGTTAAAAAAAACCAAGGTAAAACATAAATAATGCATTATACATACTCACAAGTCCTTTATAAAAATAAAGTCTCACGACACCACTATCAATCACATTTTCTAGCGATGTAGTCACAGTGAATGATGCCCACCAACTCACCAAAAGAAAAAACCTGCCGATTATCCAACATGTTCGATCCCATTGCTCACTCACCATAAATGACAGCTGCCAGACCCTGGAATGTAAATAAAGTGACAGAATCTCCTGGGTGATGTCAATGACCAAGTAAGAAAGTGACCATATTCGGTCAGTGATGTTACAAGTAGAGTTGAGCTGACACCTGGATGTCCGTGTTCGGCGGGTTCGGCCGAACTTGAAAAAAAAGTCCGGGTCCGTGTCCCGGACTTTTTCCGAACTTTACCCGGACACCGAACCCCATTGAAGTCAATGGGGACCCGAACTTTCAGGCACTAAAATGGCTCTAAAACACCAATGGAAAGGGCTAGAGTGCTGCAAATGGCAGCAAAATGTAGTTAAGAGCATGGCAAGTGCTCTTAAGAAAAAAATTCCACTTTAAATTAATTTTTTAATAGCAGATTAGAACAGCAATCTGTAGTGAAATATAGCTGAACGCTGCACACAACAGACTGATAAAAATAGATTTTTTTTCTCCCTCCTCCTCCTCCTCCTCAGTGGGCTCAAGTGAGGGCAAAAAGATTGTTCACTGCACCACCCCCCACACAGCAAAATCGATGTAGACTGTCCCTGCCTAATCTCCAGCCTGTCCCTAATATGCTCAATAAGATCGTTCACTGCACCACCCCCCACACAGCAAAATCGATGTAGAAGACTGACCCTGCCTAATCTCCAGCCTCGCCCTAAAATGCTCTAATAACTTTCCCTGCCTGCACTCCGACCTGTCCCTGCATTCTATCCGGACACAATTTTTCACAGAATCACTGTCTGTCCCTAATCAGCAGCCAGCACGTATGATGTGTGCTCTGTCCCTAAACTACAGCAGAATGACGCGGCGCCCTGGGGCTCTCAAACTTATAAAGACATGGTCACATGCTTCAGATGGCCAATCACAGCTACTAATGCATTAGTAGGCATGGCTGTGATGGCGCACACCAGTTAAACGCTTGTTGATTGGCTGTTGAAAGCCCGCCATTAAAAGCGCGCCATTACATACAAAACAGGAAATAAAATGACCGAACACAGATTTTAAACCCAAACATACAGTAAAGTTATACAGTAAAGTTAAAGGGAGGTAAGGAGATCCGTGTTCGGGTAACAAAAATCCAATTATTCGGTACGAACACGAATAATACAGTCCGTGTTCGCTCAACACTAGTTACAAGGGATCTTGATTGAAGGTCCGTTTTGCTGCAATAGATTGTAAACATCATGCAGGTCCACCACTTCACAGGCCAGTTAAGGGCACCCCTTGGCAAGTTAGTTAAAGGAATTTAGCATTTTTAATGTTGTCATTTAAGCATTAGTAAAATCACTGCTCCCCACCAAATGGATTTTTTTCTTTTTTTTGCTTTGGAACATGTTCCCCTAGGAATCCTGCTCCCATGCCATTTGTTTGACAATCCTTTGTCTATTAGACTAAAAAATAGTGGAGTTTTCATTTGGTGTCCAGATTTTACTAATATTTTCCTAATCTTTCTTGAACCAAATCCACTTACGTTTTGCTTATCTCTACTTGTCAACTACACTACACTGTCCTACGTGTTCTTTCAAAAGTATTTTGATCACTTTAAGGGTAGAAGGAATATCACTGAAGGTTTACATTTTTATCTGTTCGAAGTGGCTATTCTATGATGGACAATGTTGTCCATATATATGATTGTATAAACTTTGCATTCTAAATAAAAATATTACCACAGTGAATATACTTACCATTATGATTCTTTCTTATCTTATATTCTGCATCTACCCATAGTTTTGGTTATTGTATAGCTTTAAAAACATTGCAAACTAAGATTGGAGGAAAAAAAAGTTTACATTGCAATTTTCTTTACTTTGCATCACCAAACATACGAAGCTGTTACTTCTCAACAGTCTTTGTAGATTTAGGCAATATAATTACACAGACTGACATTGTACACTGTGTCTGATGAGAAAATCATAGCACATTTTTATAACACCACTTTATCAGGATAAAACTTGTCCTTCCCGAATGTTCTGTAGTTGCAAAGTGCAAGTCCATTTCATCCTCTGTCATGTAACAAAATAACCCCCAATTACACTGGGGAAATTTTTACGTAAAGAAAAACCCCATAAGTGCATGTGCTATATATTATAGCGTGTATTGCTGTAGGGGTTCTTGTAAGTATTTCCCTAGAGTCTTCTGGGATATTTTTACTTTTTTTACAGGATATTTTGTCCTGCTTTATATTGCATGCATTGTTTTGTTTAAATATTATATATTATTATCATTCTTTTTATAAATTTCCTGACAATCAGTTCTTTTAGTGACAGAAAGAATCCTACAGTAGAAAACTAGTGAGGCAGCTTATGAATATGAACTCCTCCATATGAAAGCCAGTTCCCGCTTGCAGATATCTCGTAGAGCAGTTAAAACCTCTATCAGGTTTATTGTCATCTATGTCCTCACTGAAATTATTTTTTACTATTTCTTGTCCTAGTGACACAAGGGAGGTAAGGAGATCAACAAAAAGGGTTATAGACAGCAATAAAAATTTAACAGAAGTTTTAAGTACCTAAACAGATACCATTCTAACATCCACATGTGTTAGGGGTGTGTTCCCACTGTGTTCCTCAATGAGAGTGCCACATCCCAGGTAAATTTGAACAAATTGTGTAATCCCCTAGGGGTGGGACTTTAAAGGCAACTCGAAAAATAGAAGAATGTTTTACTGTTATTCATAAATTTTATTTAAATATGCAAAAAGAGAACATACAAAAGTAATAATGGTAGTACAAAAGGTATATGATGAAAATTGGCAAAACTGATGGATAAAAATATGCAAATGCACTCAACCATCTACTCCAGGTTTTATCCAACGTTTCGAGGTTAAAACCTCTTCCTCAGGGATTGTGCTGGAGGTAGTTATTTATGATTGGTTTAGCATATGAACATATACGGTAGTTTTGCCGCTAGATAAAAACAAGGAGTTTTGTATAACACCCACAGAGAATGGTAGTTTTTGCAAGTAAGGTCTATATGAATATAGAACCAATATAGTGCCGGAGGAGATGGAACAGGAGAGTTGTGTGTCCCAGAAACAAATGTCGCAACTGCTGGGAGAAATTTGCTTAACAGCTACCATCTAAGCGAGATGTGATTGGCCTCTACCCGACTGGCTAAGCACTTTTTGGACTCCAGTTGCGACATTTGTTTCTGGGACACACAACTCCTGTTCCATCTCCTGGATAAAACCTGGAGTAGATGGTTGAGTGCATTTGCATATTTTTATCCATCAGTTTTGCCAATTTTTATCATATACCTATTGTACTACCATTATTACTTTTGTATGTTCTCTTTTTGCATATTTAAATAAAATTTATGAATAACAGTAAAACATTCTTCTATTTTTCGAGTTGTCTTTAAAGTCCCACCCCTAGGGGATTACACAATTTGTTCTAACATCCACATGTGTATACATATATGTTTACATGGTGCTCTGAATTCTTGGCCAGGTTAGAGGCAAAGTTCCTGATTGAGCAAAAGACTGCTTTCCTGTTGCCAGAGTTGTATAAAGTACTCGAAACCCATACTTGAGTAAAAGTACAAGTGCTCGATCAAAAAGTGACTTGAGTAGAAGTGGAAGTGCTCGATCAAAAAGTGACTTGAGTAGAAGTACTAAAGTATTCAACATTTTTTGTACTTAAGTATTGCAAGTAGTTTTTTTAAAAATGTTGCTACTCAAGTACTGAAAGTAAAAGTACCAGTAGTTTTTTAAAAAAAATTGCTACTCAAGTACTGAAAGTAAAAGTACAAGTTATGTAGTTCTTAAAGAAAGAAGTCAAAAGTTTGAACATCATATTGTTTTTTTATTATTTCAAATGCAGCTTTTATTTATACATACAGTAGCTTTTATTTTCGTATGGGCTGATAATACACATGTTTTGAGATTCATGAAACCTGCCATCTACTGTTCTGGCAGTGGTCATTTTTAGAATTGTAACGAGTAACTATGCAGCACAAAAAAAAAAATATCGGAGTAGAAGTATTGAAATCATCGAAAAAATGTAGTGAAGTAAAAGTGGAAGTAGGAGAAAAAAATTCTACTCTAGGAAAGTACAGATACCGCCTTTCGGTACTTAAGTACAGTAGTGAAGTAGTTCTACTTAGTTACTATACATCTCTGCCTGTTGCATGTTGTCCAATAACCATGACTTTATTGCCTTACTGACCAAATAAAACATGTAGGAGGAACAGGTCAACCAGCAATTTCAGGAAGTGTTAAAACTGTAATCTCACATTGGCTCGCGATTTGAGGTATTCCCTGGGCTGAAGGAGTAACTTAAAGGTATGGGCCAACTAGTTGTAGTGCTGCAACCAGAAACCAGTTCTTAAGGCTACATTCACACCTGAGCGTAGCGTTTTCGCAAGTTTTTTACCGCGATTTTACCGCGATTTTACCGCGATTTACAGGCGTTTTACAGGCGTTTTTTGTGCAGGCGTTTTTAGATTGAATAGAAACCAATGGAAAACGCCTGTAATCTGCCCAAAAGAAGCTCATATACTTTTTTGAGCATTAGGCGTTTTGCTTACAGCGTCAAAACGCTCAGATGTGAACAGGGGCCATTGAAATGAATAGGATTTGTCTTGTTGGGCGTTTTGAGAGCTGATCCTAGAGCAGAAAAACTCCCCAAAAACGCCCCAAAACGCCTAGATGTGAACGGAGCCTTTAGAGATATTATTCTTTATTTTTATTTTTTTTTTTCGTTTTTTTTGTTGTTTTTTTTTTAACAATGGATGCATTGAAATAAATAACAAAAGCACCTATAAAAACTACTCAATCCAGTTCCAAATTCAAGCACTGCATTAAACATCCAATGAAAATGCTTAACTAGGCAAAAGCGGCATACAAAGGCCTGTGTACACTAGCCCCCAAACTATAAGACTATTTTTATCATCTTTCTGTGGTATCTAAGAGATATGATTTTTTTACCTCTTTATTAAAACCGCCCTGCATATAGGGACTGCTGCTTTAATATTTACTTTAACGTGGCATGGCACAAGGCCAGCAATGTGTATGCAACTCTAAAAGTGTCAAAGCAGGCTTATGAAATAAAATACATTCAGAATGTTTTTCCTATTTACAATACAAAGAAGAAACTGAATAAAAAAGCAGTTCATTTTGCTGTTTACACCACGATTTAAAGCCTGGTCACTTCCAACTTTGCATAGTAAACATTTTTACATTGCTCTTTTTTCATTTGCAGTATTTTATGTATGTACACAGTATGATGCATATTTATTGTAAAGCCTTTTTATCTTATCGGTACCCAGTGGATGCTGCTAATCTACACACAGGCAAAGAATAGAGCACCTTCTTCCCTCTCTCTCTCTCGCTAAAGAAAACATTGCTTGTAATGCATTTTTGCATCTACCAAACCTTCCTCTAATGAGGTTTGAGAATGCTATAAATAACGCTAATGAGACTTTGTCTTCCTATGTAATATATTTCTTCGATATGTCTCACAATTCTCTATATTGTGTTCAAGACTAAAAGCCAAGGGAACATCTTGCTAACACTATAAAAAATAAATGACTTTGGAAATTCTGTGGCCGAGATTCAAGAAAAAATTAAAAAGCAGAGTCATATTACCATTATTTACTTCCCATAAATAACCGTAATACAAGAAAATGGACTTACATTACAAAGAGACCTGCTTGATTTACTGACTTCTGGTGCTTAACAGGTAGCCATCCTATTTGTGTAATGTATTCTAGAACCCATTGAGGAAACAGATAGTGCCCTGATTGGATGGGAGAGACCAGAGCAACAACAGAAGAACATAATGGTTCTTTGATGCTCCAGCCAAGAGCTTTCGAATGTAAGAGGATTCAATGCACAGGAGTGTGCATAGTTCATCGTCACAGGCAGGAAAATTGCTATTTCATTGCACTCTGGTGCTCCACTAAGCACTGTTTTTAAGGTCTTTAGAGGCCATTTCTATAATATAAATAAATTCAGTGTTTTAGAAATTTTCCCACAGGTTTCTTCAATATTTTTTTTTTCTTTTCCAGTAAATTGATCACTGGCTTCTCAACATAAGTGCAGGAAGGTTCTTTTGGGACATGTAATTGTGGAAGATAATTGTTCTGAGCACTTGTATATTTAAAAGCACTTGGCGGCAACACCTTATTTTAACGGCACACTTGAGCTGTGCAATGGTTTTTCCCATAACCACATATTGTAGTCTGTGCCTAACAGCGTGCTGCTATTGCATTCACAATATACAAGTTTAGAAGACATTTAATATGTAGAATGTTCAGAATAGTTGGAATGCCTTAAAGACTACTGTAAGATCAGTTACGAAGAACAGAGTAAATTGGATATCAATCAAGTACAAATTCTGACTGATCAACAGATCTGTGATGATATCCTTCCTTGAATTTATGTTTTCTGTGCAGTCATGTGATTGTGAAAGTTCATTTATGATGCTTGTTCTAGAGATTTATGACTTATGTAAAAGATTATTGTATTTACACAATCGCTTCACTTCATACCTTTATGTCCGGTTAATTATAAAATAAATCTTTCATGAGAAAAAAAAAAAAAAAAAGAATGTGCAGATAGTAGGCTTGGATTCATTGTTAGCTTGATTTAACAGTTCAGAATAAAATCTGTGTTATGCTACTTAGGCAGCTCTTAACATGAAGAGGCCACAGGAAGCACATTAAACAAGATTTGGAGGTTGAAGGTAACACACCAATGGTATTCATTTTATTCATAAAATATCCAGGGTATCAAGTCAAAATGCTTTGCCCCCAAAATGCATTGGCTTGTTACCCTGGATTTTTTATGATGAATTAAATATATTTGGGCAGGCTACAATTGACGTCCTTGTGAAAATACCAGTTGTGTAATTAATATATTGAAGATAGACAGTGAGGTGCTACTACTGGTTGGTGCACCAAAACATGAAAAATGATGGCATAATTGGTGCTAAATGGTTGCTCCCTGTATGGTATACATAAAATGCAATTAGGAAAATTAAAAATAAATAAAAATAAATAAATATTGAATTGCTGTGCATTCAATGATCAATCAAATGTGATTACAAAACATCAAATTATTGGCTAGTTGTGTAAAAATACAAAAAATGTGTTATATATATATATATATATATATATATATATATATATATATATATATATATGTGCAATGTATACTAAATGTATACATATAAAGTGCAACAAGCTCTATAGGTAGACAAATTGGTGCAAAATGCAATTATTAAAGTGCAGAACAGTAAACTACACGCACCACCCAATAACACTATTTAAAAAGTGATGTAAGTACTCAGTGTTTTCTCAGAATGTTGTAATAAATTAAACAGTAATATAATCAATATTTCCTGATGACGCCACTTCCGGTGAAATGCATTGAGGTATCTGAGTGACATCACTTCCGGGGCGAGTGGGGTGGGACGCAAGCCACCAACGGAACGGCATTTTCTTGCTTTTGATCGCTTTTTGTTTGCAGAAAGTGCCACTGGAGGCACTCTAAAATGTGAGTGATTTCATTAAATTTCCTTTTTATTTCAAATAAGAACATTGCACAATGAAGGGCTTTTCTAACTTTCTTTTGTTAAAACATACTTTCCCATATGAGATCCTGGCTACCTTTTTTATAAGGATTTGCTTCCCAGATTGAGGAAATACTACGGGCACTATACAGGTAGGTCCTTGGTGGCCTGAGTGCTTCTGGTGAGTGGCTAATTTTTCACTAGGTGGTGGACAAGCATCATCAGCAACAGCGTAGAAAATAGAAACACCTAGCACATGGCACAATTTGTTTTATGGACTTGAAGCATTGATTATATTACTGTTTAATTTATTACAACATTCTGAGAAAACACTGAGCACTTACATCACTTTTTAAATAGTGTTATTGGGTGGTGCATGTAGTTTGCTGTTCTGCACTTTATTAATTGCATTTTTCACCGTTTTTTCTGCCTATAGAGCTTGTTGCACTTTATACATATACATTTAGTATACATTGCACTTTATATATTTAAATTTTTTGTATTTTTGCACAACTTGCCAATAATTTGATGTTTTGTAAGCACATTTGATTGATCACCGATTGCACAGCACTACAATATTTATTTATTTTTAATTTTCCTATTTGCATCTTATGTATACCATACACAGAGCAACTATTTAGCCCCACATACACCATCATTTTTCATGTTTTGGTGCACCAACCAATAGTAGCGCCTCACTATTTATCTTCATTTTTTATTTAGGTTACTACAACTTAAATTGAAGGCAGCTCTACATTAGGGCACCCTACATCATGATAGGAAAGGCGCCATATCTTTTATTTTATTTTTCCCAATTAATATATTGAGCCTTTTGCTTCTGTACTTTCTAAACCACTATCTCAGAGCAAGCATGAAAATAGGAAAGACAAAGAAAAGACAGACATCTCCATTTACATACTTATTTTGTGTTAGTGAAAGTACTGAAGCAATAGGCATAAACATGACATCAAGACAACAAGCATCTCCCAGTAGTGGCCTCCATGTTTCTCCTATGAAAGGTTTACTTTGTAGGCTGTATTTACCTTTTGTACCGTGTTTCATGTTATACCTATATTTAGGATGTAACAAAGGATTGTGTCATTCCGCAGCCCCCCCCCCCCCCCATTAAACTGCACTTCTTATCTGAATCACTGAATTTCTCTTCCTGAACCATTCTATGTCCAAAGAGGAGCATCATAAACTTACAGAACTATTTACAGGGTCTGTGGCAAAGGAACTGTAGTTCTCAATGAAGCACAGGTGCAGTGACATCACCGCACTTGTAGTCCAATGTTTACTTCCTCCATCCCCTTAACTGAAGATTCATATCTTTATATGGACCTGGAGCTGGAGGGAAAAGTCCACTGGAATTTTGTGATTAAGGTTAGAATGCTTTCCAATGCAAAAAACGTATGTTTATAGAATGGGTACATTTATTCTTTTTTTTAATAAAAAAGTGTAATATGCCTTTAAACTTCTACAACACTACTTTTGACCAGTACAGGAGAGAATCCCTACTACAAGAAAACTGACAGCTTGATTAGTCAGATGGTTGCGGAAATATTGGTGTTAAAAAGTTCAACACTTGTCGGTAAATTTCCCTATCAAACTGTAACTCTCCACACACTGCACATTGACATCTACTCTGCATCATCTCTCTCTGCACAATGTCTCATCAAAGACTGTTAACATACATCTTCATGTTTTTCTCAGCCACAGTAATAATAAAGAACATAGAACCAGAGCACAATAAAAACCATAATTCCTTTAAATTTTCATAACCAGTCTCTGCGACGGTGTGTCTTGGCCAGATTTATTTAACTGTGCAATTTATTTATTTTACAATTGGCTTGGCAAACTGAGATCAGCAGCACCTCAATGTGCCTCATTTTAGTTAGGAGAACAGGGCCTTTGAGGTACTTGTAGCAGCACCACATACTGTATTATAAGTGGTAACAGGTCCACTTTAACTGGAAAAAATCGGGCAGTAGTTCACTAAGGCTGTCCCTGCTTTCAATGAAGCAAGACCTGCTGGCCAACTTCTAGTAAACCCACATTAGGAATTAGGAGACTGCAGATGATGAATTTAAAGTTTAAGATCAATAAATAGGGAAGATTACCATGCTAACAATTATGAAAACAGCTGCCAGCAACATAATTGACAAATATTGTGCAAAAACCTTAGCACTTTGGATTTTAAAGTATAAATTCACCTAAAAAATAATAAATGCACATGTTTTTGCAGGGAAAAAAATGTGCATTTTGTTATTTTTTGTTTCTGGAGCCTCTAAAGCGTTGCACTAGTGATCAGCAGATCGCTTGTGCCATGCAGGTCTCCTGCAGACCTGTCAGTGTATCTGTGTGCCTATACATTGTATGGGTAAGCAGATACAATCTGACAGGAAAACTCAATGAACTACTATTCCACAGCGCCATGGTAGTTCATTGAAAACTACAAGCCAACAGCCGCAAAGGCTATCGGACTTGTAGTTTTCCATTCACAGAGGACTGTGAATGAGTGATGCAGCTGGGCAGGTGGAGCCTTGCTTGGCCATGTTTTTTTTTAAATGTGACAGCTAGAAGGGGGAAGAAGATCCCCGCTAGCTGTCAAAGCTAGTCCGCTTGTAACATGCTACATGTTACACCTTGAATATGGGTGGCTTATCTTTTAAAACTGGCAAGACATTTTAACCCTTTGTCTACCAAGGTACATTTACAAACATCCTGGTATTCAAGGGGTTAAAACAAGCTGCATACGGTTTTGAAGATAAGTATTTTCATTAATTGCACATTGTAACATTATTAAAAAACAATTCCCAATTACCTTTTTGTAGTATTCTAAATTATATCCTCTTCCGGGAATCGGCTGTGCTATCTTTGGTAAGTATTTCTGTCTCCCCTGTGGACGTCATTTCCTCCCTTCCTCTGCCAAAATCTCACGCATGTCCGATCACGTGCTATCCAAGCCTCTTTCTCGATTGCCGCTCATATGGATGTGTGTGAAATGCCCTGGTTCACTGCCCCTGTGTGACATCTCACAAGGGGGAAACCAGTAAGCTGAGGAGGAAGCCACACTTTAGGCGAGCCTTCCTAGCCATGCCATTTTCAGAGGAACTGTGAGACTCGGCTTGCTGTTGTTATGGAAACTACACACATAGCGTGCCATGAATTGAATGACGAACTGCGCATATGACGGTGACGTAATAAAAGATTGCTGTACGGATTGTAGGAAGATTATACAAGTAAAGTTTCACAAGCAGCGATCAACAGCTATAGTAATGTGGATTTCAATGAGCTAAAGTGTTACTGGGGAGTTTACCCCCACTTTAAATGTGATGTGTATGATTATATTACCAATACAATACATTCTAGAAAAAAAAATAGTATCCATTGTAATTCCTCTGAAGAAGGACTACACTAGTCCGAAACATATCAGGTGGTCACACAAGAGTTCAATTGGGTGGCCTTGTGTTTGCCATGTCCCTATAGTCCCGATAGTTCAATATGGGTGGCCTTGTGTTTGCCATGTCCCTATGTTGTAAGTATGTTTTATTTGAATCAATTTTGTACATTGGTGTAATACTTATGTCCTTTTTAAACCACTACAATATAATAAAAATACGTTTTTACTATTTTGCTATTTTGGCCTGTCTTTAAAAGTCCGTGAGGAGTTTACTGTGCAGTTCGCACAGAGTTTTTGTTCTTTACCTAAATTATGGTCACATTGCAATGATCATACAGTCAACTATAGAAAACTATATGGTACATATGGCATGTTTGCCAACCTTCACAAAGCCATTAATACATATAATTCTTTAATACTTTTAAATTACCAAGATATTATTTACCAATTTGAATCAAATCAATCCATAAGTGCAACCATAAGTCCATTTAAAATGCATATACCATATTTTACCTTTTCAACTAATACTTTGTAGATAATAGCAGGCTGTTTTCATCTGCCTGGAATCCGATAGGTGTGATCTCTGCACTTCCATCGGATGTTTTATGTATATAAATTAAGGATAATATAGCAGGAGGGGTAAACATGTAGGATATACAGTATTTCACAACAGAAGACCTATTTCTGCTACAGCCAAATAAGAAAATAATTTGCAAGATTGATGGAATAAAAGTAATAATTAAGCATGGAGAGATCATAGTCAGAGAAACTAAAAGTTGTGACTTGCTACATTAATTGCAAGCTATGTGCAGTAAGACAGTGCAAAGGCAATGCAAATATACAAAGGACAATAACCAACAGCCATCAATCAGAAATTATCTCCTAACTTAAGCAGTGACAAAAATCTTTGGATCTTAAGCCCCGTACACACGTACCGAATGTCGGCCGAACAATCGGCCGTCTTTTGTCCGGTGCTGTCCTGTTGGTTGAAAAGTGCTAAAGACTGCACACGAATTTTGTCGGCCAACAACAGCCGACTGCAGAAGTGATGCCATGTGATGGTTAACTTTCCGTGTGTTTTTTCTTCTCTGAGCATGCCCAGTCTTGCTCATCTGCTGTTAGTCGGCCGAATTCTGTACTGACTGGCGAACAATCGGCCGTTCTGGTGACGGCCAACAAAAATTTTATAGCCTGCACACTCGATTCTGTTCGGGCCGAAAAAGTCGCAGTCGGTTGTCGGAAGCATCATACCAACAAGCCGACAATCGGCCGATCGTTCGGCGGCCGAATATTTACAGCCGACAATCGCTACGTGTACGGGCCTTTAATCCTTAAGCCGCTAGTGATTTTTGGGTTAGAATTCCTATAACCTGTGTCATCAGGATCTAAGTAGTTCGTAGGACTTTGTTTACCAGGTGCTATCCTAATAAAGAAGTTTAGTTTTTCATATTAGGGAAGTGATGTCACTGATTTCCCCCACTGCCATTGCTTTATAGTGAACTGTCAAGTGACCCTTTGAAGTTTCCAATTATTTTGCTCAACACTACTGGTCACTATGGGTTACTGAACATTGCACATTGTCCAAAATAGCTCTCTACACATTTTTATCGAATACATGTGTTATGCTTTACATTTCATTTGAATTGCCAGCTTCCAGTGCAACTGACATTTTAGAAGAAATATAATATACCTTCAAAATGTTAAAATATAGAAAGTTGAAGAAAAAAATTGCCATTTATTATGCCTTTTCCTGTTGTCCACATTGCAGGTAACAGAATGTACTAAAGACCCACTGAAGAACAGTACTGACAAAATTGTATAAATAAATAAACATGTTTTTTTCTTTTACAGTACAGAAACCATGTTGAGCTCATCAACTAAAAGATGATAACCTCCTTGTTAAAACATAGAGTCTGTTGGCTCCACTATTAGAAACCTCTTGGCTAGCCAGGACCTCAGGCCCACTTTGCTCCATTATTAAAATTGTTTTGACAAGAGATTAGTGGATGACTCAGCCCAACAAAATCCACACGGCTTAAAATTTTATAATACAGAACTATTAAAGAGACCCATGATATAATCATATACAAAAGTTATATTATAGCATTAAAACTAGCATAACATTAGAATCATAGTAAAAAAAACTACCAGATTACCTTGGAGGTGATACCCATGCTGTAGCTGTCCATCCCATATGAAACCTGTTGATACATAAATAAATAATGATTATGAAAAACAGTTGATCCTTAGCACAAACCAAATATGAGCACTAATTTATACATAAAGTGTTAATAAAGTATATCTTTTTTTTAAATTAAAATAACAAACATTGTATACTTGCCTGCACTGTGCATAAGCATTGCACAGAGCAGCCAAGATTCTCCTTTTCTTAGGTCCCCCGCTGGTGCTCCACTTCTTCGCTTATCCCAATAGCAAGCCATTTGTTATGGAGACAACATGGTGCCTGCTCGCTTCTGAACTGTGTGTATATGGAGCTGTCACTATAGACACACACAGCTGGACTTAGCTTCACTCCCCACTGCATTTAATTTACAACTGCAGGAGCCAATGGCTCCTCCTTCTGTTCGAGTCCCTTTGTGAAGAGGAAGAGAAAGGAGAAGAGATGCCACCATGCACAGTGCTGGATCTCTTCTCCCCTCTCTTTCGCTTAACACAGGGAAGGGGGAGGACAGAGAAATATAAAACATATTTTACCTTTATGCAAGGAATGCATTAAAGTAAAAAAACTTTTAGCTTTAGTATCACTTTAAAAACCATTGGTGCTCTGTTATTTCCTTTTAGCAGTCATATTTCAAGTTTCTGCATATGGGGACCATAAGGAACTCTAGTGTTGGATTATACAGCCTGGACAGAATAGTCATATACTTACGTAGCAGGATTTCCAGGCATTGGGCATGATATGAGTCTGCCATGGTCACGGTAACACCAACAGCACATTTAAGCTGATTGCCCAAGTGAGATCTGAGTCAAAGAACAGTCCGGCATCTTTGGGTTGTTTTGTTTATTTTATAAGGGGATGGGAGAAGGGAATGAGTGGGATACTCCTCAGGGCTCAACTAGGTACAAATTGGGACACTTGAGAAAAAAATGCCTTTCAGCACTGACTGGACGCCGGCTGAATGCCAACCAATGCTTGCTGGCGCTTGAGATCACTGACTTGTTGTACTGTACTGAAGACAGACTTCTGACACTCTGGTTAGCTCAAAAGTCATTGACACTGCTCCCTCCAGTCCTTCCTGACTGAGGAAGCCTTTAGCAACTTCCACTGTACACTGAATACTTCAGGGCCCAACCACTGGCACCCCCTTTACTCTTCAGGGTCAACACTGGCACCCCATTTACTTTGCTCCTGCACTGACTATCTAGCTCCCAGATCCCTTTGACCTTCTCCGGAGTGGTCCCCTCTCACTAGGCAGACCCCCAGGGGCAGTTTGCAGTACTCACGACTGGGAATGCTTTCCTGAAACTCAACCCCTCTCAGCTCCACTGGTCCTCAGCACACCGGATCCTCTCTGCAGCCCAGCTCAGCCCTTTGTGCCCTTAGCAAGCCGCCTGGGACAACCGATTCCTTTTGACAGGAGGAGAGACAGCCGTACTCTCCCTTCTGGGACTCTGCTTCCCGCCAAAGACGCTGCGTCATGTGCTCCCCTCAAACTTATACCAACTCCCAGAATGCTGTGTGGCAGAATCTGCCTTTATGGGGTAGATACAAGCCTGGGAGACCATTGGCTGGGTTTCCTCCACTGCCCAATGAGAGCCCTCATTAAGTACAGTGGGGAGACTCCCCAGTCTCAACAGCCACACCTGGGAATCATGACAACCTAGCTGAAAATCATGGCCCTGCTGATAAGCAGTCAAGGCCTACTACACTTTACCTGGTACCTACCTTGTAGGGTGCTACACTTATAAGGACAGGTATTGGTTAACAGGGAGTCTTGGCTGTATAATGGTGCCAAATAAGAGTAACCAGAAGTCATCATCACCACAGGAAATCAAAATCAGGTAGCAAAGCCAGAGAAAAAAGCAAACACATTGTCAGGGATCAAACAGAGGCATGGCATGCAAGATCACTGAATTATAAATGCGGTCAGCAACAATGATTATTCCTAAACCAGCTGGAGCTAGGAAACTCAAGAGCAAAACTTAAGAGCAAAACTGCTCTTAAAAAGAACACTTTATCATTTAGAGCAATGTTTGGCCGTGCTTCTCCGGGTAAATAGTATCTAAAGGCATTAAAGGAACACTGGTGGATACACCTGAACACAGTAGGGAAAACTGGATTTTGGAATATGCATGCAATATATATACTAAAGTGCTCATCAGTGCCACTAAAGTGATCATCACTGCCACTACAGTGCTTATCAGTGACACTACAGTGCTCATAAATTCCTACTACAGTGCTCATAAGTGCAACTACGGTGCCCTATTAGTGCTCATCAATGCCACTATTACAGTGCCCTATTAGTGCTTATCAGTGCCCAATAGTGCACATCAGTGCCGATCAGTGAGTGCTCATCAGTGCCACCCTATCAGTAGATCCTCATCAGCATCCGTTAGTGCTGTAAAAATGTGTAAAAAGAAACGCATATGAAAAAATGTGTTTTTATTTTCTTTCCACATTTTCCAAAAACTTGTGGAAAAAATTACATATTCAAAAGACTCATTATGCCTCGTAGAATATATGTTAGGGAGTTTTCTTTCCGAAAAGGCGTCATTTTGTTTGAGTTTCCATTGCTCTGGTGCTATGGGGCCTTCAAAAGTGTAATAGGTAATCAAGAAATTAGATGTGTAATTTATGTCTCTAGAACGCCACCTGACTACATGTTGGGCCTCTCTATGTGGCCAGGCTGTATAAAAGTATCACACAGGAGGTATCACCACATGAGGTATCACCATACTCAGGACGAGTACCAGAGTGTACTTTGGGGTGTCATTTTTGGAATGTACATGCTTTGTGTTAGAAATATCTTCAAAAAAAGGTCTGGATTCTTTCCTAAATGTACATAACAGAACCAGATACTAACATTTATAGGTAAGGTTGATCCAGGGATCATTTGATTGCCTCTTGGGGGATCAGGAAGGATTTTTTTCCCCCACTGGAGCAAATCATGCTTTGCTGGAGTTTTTTTGTCTTTGGATCAACTGTTGGTATGGAATTGTGTATATAGGATTGTAAAAAACATTTTTTTTTTATTTTGTTTTGTTTTCTCCTTTTATTGGTTGAACTAGATGGACTTTGTGTCTTTTTTCAATCAGACTAACTATGTAACTGTGCGACTCAGGAAGACCGAAAATAGGGAAAAGCAGGAAATACTATGGGAGAGTACAGTAAAGAGGGAGATTCCAGAAGAATGCAAGGACTGACCAAAAGGGAGGCCCGGAGGAAAGGAGAGAAGAGACATGGACGGAGGGCCGGCATGACAGGGGTTAAAGGGGTTTGGGTCAAGGAGGGGTTTTCACCCCAGTCTGATAGAAAATATAAGTGGTGGGACTTACTTAATTGGTGTCTTGGCCAGGAATGGGTGGAGCTACAGGGAGAGGTCAGGCTAGAGGCCTTAGGAGATCTTCAGTCTGAAGAAAGCTGCATTGGTGAAAATTTACCACCCTCCCTCCCCTTTTTCTTGTTTTTCTGCATTTTGTTTCTGCGGTCCTCTGCCCTTGTTTTGGTTTTGTTTTAAAGAGGCTTTTTTCTTTTGGGATGGTTCTTTGTCATGGCAGCAAGCGGGTTACAAGGTCCTGGTAGGTTAGTATGGTGCAAGCTTATACTTGGTAGGGACCCTTCTGAGGTACGGCTCTCAGATGGTGCAAACTTATACTTGGTAGGGACCCGTCTGAGGTACGGCTCCCAGATGGTGCAAACTTATACTTGGTAGGGACCCGTCTGAGGTACGGCTCCCAGATGGTGCAAACTTATACTTGGTAGGGACCCATCTGAGGTACGGCTCCCATGGTATGTTGGTACCTGCGACTGGTTGTCTCCGAGTCGGTGCTGTGGCGGCTGGAGGCGTAATTAAGTCGGACGTAGGTACTTTCTTCTTTGATGCCTACCTTGAGGCTCCAGTAAAAACTGGGTTTAACATGTTATTTACCTGTCATGTATACAGTTTGTTTATAAAAGGCTGCAATGGCCATTTAACTCCAATCTGTGGTCATGTGGTTATTTATAAGGTAGGAGAAGAGTGATGGTCAGAGCAGAATTGAGACAAATCCTCTTTAATACTCTAGTCAAGCTAATTATATATCTGTCAGTGCCACAGGTAGCCAAATGTGACCATGCAGCAGATACCTCCAACCTCACAGCTGGATGATCATAAGACAGGAAGTGCCCTGGCAATTGCACATCATTATACCTACGTAAATCACAAGTATTTTGGTGTGTTGTGAAGCAATTCCATCAAACCTCATTAAAATGGCAACATTTAGCATTCTGACGCCAACAATTTTTTTCTTTTTTAACTTAACTCAACAATGTTTTCTTGTTGGCTTATTAAAATAATCATGTTTCATACACAGGCAGAAGTATAACTTTTAGACAAGCTTTCTTTTTGTGCCATGAGAAGTGTTTTCTTTTGTGATAGTTAATTATGGTATTAGCCAATAATCTGCTCTGTGAAAGAGAAACAAAGTATAACTGTAATACAATGAGATTGCTGCAATTAGCAGACTTGATGACTTCACTGCTTACTTTAAAACATAAATGTGTAAACTAATTCCCCCAAAGAAACCAATGATATTTCAAATGTCACTTATTTATTTTAAGGAACATTTTAGAAAATACGGTCTTGATTTTTTAATAACTTATGTTACACAGAGGGGTTGATTTACAAAAATTGGAGAGTGCAAAATCTGGTGCAGCTGTGCATGGTAGCCAGGCAGCTTCTACAATAGAAAAAAAAAAAGGAAAACATTTGTGTACAGATATAAAAAAGATTATAAACACTTTTTGATCACATACCCTCTAAGCTCCTAATGCAGCTGAGAACGGAGAGCTGGGGGAGGAAAAACAACAGCACACTAAACTCCCCAGTGAAAGGCTGTGAGGTAGGGGCGGCGTGTCAGGACAAGTGTAATCATTGGAGGAGAGCACATTATAGCTAGAGAACTGGCCATGGTGTGTTCTCCTGCTTAGTGTGGTCACTTTTTAATAGGGACTGGCAGGATCACCAGGTATTTCACACAAAAGAAGCAATACAAAGAGAACAGGATACGTTTTTCATACAAATACATGATACAGCAGACACATATCAGGAATATTAGATTTTGAGCTTACATACTCTTTAACCACTTGTCAACCAGCCTCTGCAGTGGGGAAGCCGATCCACGGAGCTGGCGGCCGCGATTGCCACCGGGCACCCGCGATCACTCCCTGTGAAGAGAGAACGGCAGTCTGCTGTTGTAAACACCGCAGACTGTTGTTCTCTCTGGAATCAATGCAGAGCTTCTGTGTTCCTCCTATTTAGAAACACAGGTCTCTGTATTGATTTCACAAGCCCATCCCCTCACAGTTAGAAAATACCCCCTAGGCTCACACTTAACGCTTTGATCGCCCCTGGGTCAACCCTTTTCTCTGCCAGTGTCATTATTACAGTAACAGTGCATATTTGTAGCACTGATTACTCTAGAAATGTCAATGGTATCCCCAAAAGGGGTAAAAATGTCAGTTAGGGGTCCGATCTGTCCGTCGCAATGTCGAAGTTCCGCTAAAAATAGCTGATCGCTGCCATTACTATTAAAAAACAATAAATAGATAAAAATGATATAAATTATTCCACTAGTTTGTAGACACGATAACTTTTGCACAAACCAATCAAAATACCCTTATTGGGATTTTTTTTTACCAAAAATATGTATCAGAATACAAATTGGCCTAAAATTATAAAAAAAAAATTAGATTTAAATTTTTTTTTGGGAATGTTATAAAGCAGAAAGTGAAAAATATTATTATTATTTTTTTTTTTTTCAGAATAGTTGCTCTTTTTTTGTTTATAGCGCAAAAAATAAAAATTGCACAAGTGATCAAATAACACCAAAAGAAAGCTCTATTTGTGGGGGGAAAAATTGGCCTAAAATGATGAAAATGTATTTATTTTTTTTTGGGGGGGGGGGGGAGTTATATAGCAGAAAGTGAAAAATATTGTTTTGTTTTTTTTTTTTTTTTTTTTCAGGCACCTGTTTGCAAGAGGCCTTAAACAAAATAAAAAATAGGGAAACATTGAAGGGTAACTTCACTTTCGTGGGTAAAAATAAAAATAGCAAATAAAGAACAGGGATGAGCTTCGAGTTCGAGTCGAAGCTAAATTCGACTCGAACATCGGTCGTTCGATCGTTCTTTGAATGACGAACCAATGTGCTTCTTCGCGGGAAATTCGAGATTCCCATAATACACTGTTATGTTATTGGCCAAAGCATGCACCCTGACCTCATGCTTTGGCCAATCAAATGATCTCTGCCGTGATTGGACTAAAGGAAGGCTGCCTTTAGCCAATCATGGCTCAGGGGCCAAGTACACGCCCCACACTACATAAAGGCTGCTCGCGCAGCCGCAGCGTGTAGTGTCCTTGTGCGGGCAATGAGACAGGGAGAGGCACGCGTGTAAAGCAGGGAGAGAGTAGCTTTTTTGGAGTTTGTCAGACAGTGCAGAGACATTGCTAGCAGTGTAGGGAGGGCCAGGAACGTGTGTCAGGCAGGGAGAGATTTCTTTCTTTACATCAGATATCAGTCAGAGTATTGTTCATGGGTCAGTTGTGGAAAATTCTATAAGCATCACAGACCTATAGGATTATAGATCACATCAGATATCAGTCAGAGTATTGTTCATTGGTCAGTTGTGGAAAATTCTATAAGCATCGCAGACCTACAGGATTATAGATTACATCAGATATCAGTCAGAGTATTGTTCATTGGTCAGTTGTGGAAAATTCTATAAGCATCAATTTAATTTGGGTACAGCGTTGCATGACCGTAATAACCAAACATAAATAAAAATAATGCAGCCCTGGTAATAGGTAATAATAAGGTGCAAATTAATAACAATGCAACAAATATTGTAATGTGAAATACCAATCAAACGAGTGTAAACAACATATGCAATATATGTGAAGAAGATTAAAGCGTAAAGTGCACTGCATTTCTACATATAGTGCATACAAACCAAGAAAAGGGCTGATAAAACCGTATCTATGGTTGTAAAATGTTAAAGTGCATAATATAAATACATAAAGTGCATCAAGTCCAAAGTAAGCTGATGAGGCGATCTCTGTGGCTATAAGTAAAAACCACCAAAGTGCAAAGTGCAGAATCTTCTTGGATGAAGTGCATTTAATATTGTCACTTGTGTATGTAACCTCCACCGATGTGTGAGAAAAGGAGGGGGGCTTACCAGAAAAATTGGACCCAACAGAGCTTAAACTCTTTGGGTCGCTCACGCATTTAGGAATGGATGGCTATCACACTATCTCTGAGGCTGGAGTGCTTTCAGTGATCCTCAACCTCCCCCGAACATCCCTCATCCACCGTGTGTGTGTGTCAGTAGGCATCCTCTTGAAATCGCAACAGGGACCTCGTACTATCCTCCATGCAGGCTCAACAAAACAAAAAACTCCACATTGTGTGTACCCATAAAAAAATCATTTCAGCTAAAAATAGGAACACCTACAATACCAATGTAAAAAAAGTACTTGTATAATACATGTAGTCATCCATACAGAATCGCAGCAACACCTGTAGCAGACCGATGCATTTTGTTACATAGTTACATAGTTAGTCAGGTTGAAAAAAGACACAAGTCCATCTGGCTCAACCAATAAAAAAAAAAAAAACAGTAAAGAAAACCCAACCATGCAATCCCATATACACAATCTAATACCCGCAGTTGGATCCAGAAGAAGGGGAAAAAAACCCCTGCAAAGCATGATCCAATTTGCTACAGCAGGAGGAAAAAAAATCCCTTCCTGATCCCCCGAAGAGGCAATCGGATATTCCCTGTATCAACTTTACCTATAAATATTAGTACCTACTTATATTAAGTACACCCAGGAAAGAATCCAGGCCTTTTTAAAGGCAATCTAGTGAGCTAGCCAGAACTACCGCTGGAGAAAGTCTATTCCACATTTTCACAGCTCTTACAGTGAAGAAACCTTTCCGTATTTGGAGACTAAATCTGTTTTCCTCTAGACGTAAAGAGTGCCCCCTTGTCCTCTGTGTTGACCTTAAAGTGAACAACTCAACACCAAGTTTACTATATGAACCCCTTATGTATTTACACATGTTGATCATATCTCCCCTTAATCTCCTCTTCTCAAGAGTGAATACATTCATTTCCTCTAATCTTTCCTCATAGCTAAGCTTGTCCATGCCTCTTATCAGTTTGGTTGCCCTTCTCTGCACTTTCTCCAGTTACCTGATATCCTTTTTAAGAACTGGTGCCCAAAACTGAACTGCATATTCCAGATGAGGTCTTACTAATGATTTGTACAGGGGCAAAATTATCTCTCTCTCTCTGGAGTCCATGCCTCTGTTAATACAAGAAATGACTTTGCTTGCGCTTTTTCTCATTAGACATCCTCTAGGATCCCCAGATATAGTACGAGGTCCATGTTGCTATTTCAAGAGGATTTAAAGAGGATACCTACTGACACACACACACGGTGGATGAGAGATGTTTGGAGGAGATTGAGGATCACTGAAAGCACTCCAGCGTCAGAGATACTGTAATAGCCATCTATTCCTACATGCGTGAGCGACCCAAAGAGCGTATGCTCTATTGGGTCCAATTTTTTTTGGTAAGCCCCCTTCCTTTTCTCACACATGGGTGGAGGTTACATACACAAGTGACAATATTGAAGGCACTTCATCCATGACGATTCTGCACTTTGCATTTTGGTGGTTTTTCCTTATAGCCGCAGAGATGCCTCATCAGCTTTCTTTGGACTTGATGCACTTTATGCATTTATATTATGCACTTTAATATTTTACAACCATAGATACGGTTTTAACAGCCCTTTTCTTGGTTTGTATGCACTATATGTAGAAATGCACTTAATCTTCTTCACATATATTGTATATGTTGTTTACACTCAGTTGATTGGTATTTCGCATTCCAAATCCATGTTGCATTGTTATCAAGTTGCACCTTATTACTTATTACCAGCGCTGCATTATTTTTATTTGTTTAGCAGTCAGAGGTAGCCTCTCACACACCAGATATGAGCACACTCACATACTAGGATATGCACTGGTATATTTCCAGAGGAATTAAAGACACAATCCAAATCTTTCAGGTTGCTGCCTGATGACAAATAACATTTCTTTATGTTTCCTGTAACCTAGCTGATCTTTACCTTTTGAGCTTGGCTCCACTTTAAGATCATTAGGCAGCCCTTAATAGTGATTACATTTTATTTGCAATGCAATGCAATATTGATACAATTTTGACTTAACACTTGGAAGAAGCAGAAGTGATTTGGTATCAAACTGCAGTGTCCTAATTAATGTACAGCAAACCCTTCACTCTATTTAGATACCCATTACAGGATTTACATGGGATCAGAACACTGCAACTGCTTAGTTTGCTTTGAAATTTTTATACAGGTTGTAAAATTTCTGAATGGTTGGTAACTGTTCTTTGTGCAACCTTCAGAACATACAACCTATCAAGTAAACCAGGCATACTGAAAAGTTCTAATAATGTCTGGATGGCCTTACTGAATGTTCTCGAGGATTTACACCAAGCTGTAAAATTGAAACCAGTTGTAGAAATTTCTCAGCCCTCTCCATATTTTCATATCTTTTATAAGGACAATATTAGACTTTATACTTTGTTATAAATACCTACTATGATTTTCCAGTGTATTACTCTTTAGCTTCTAACTAGATAGAGAAATACTACAATCTACTTTAATGAATGTTCCGGTGCAGTAATACCCAGGCTGCACAAGCACATAATATTCATTTCAATTCCTCAGCTATCTCTATATTCTCAGAATTTTTATATACACACAATATTGTACTTTATACATACTATGACTTCCCCATTCTCTTTATAGCTAAATATAGAAATACTACAACATAGCATTTTAATAAAACCACACAATCCCCAACTCCCGAACACCATGAAAGTGTCACTTTATGTTGCGGAATAGCATTTATATTGATAACAAACATGGGATTTTGTTGGCTTGGTATTACTTATTATGCGCTACAATTTATTTTAGCGTAGAGATACCCAGGTTCCATCTGCTTGAATCTTTCACCTACTATCTCGAATTCCAGCAGTCAAAAGGTAAGGACTATATTAAACTAAACTATCATCAATTCTGGATTTCCAAGCTATAACTCAAAGCAAATGTATGATCATGGAGGAAAAATTGCTGTTCTTGTAAAAACTATTGCAGCCTGAATTTACAGCAGATTTCCCAAGCAGTCTTCTCCCTTTCATCTGTAGATCATCATACAGTGTGAGCATCCTGTGTGTAATAAATAAACAGTCAGAGATAGGGGCTAGGAGGCGTATAGACACTGCTGCATCTGGCTGCCAGCCACTACAAAGTCTCGCCATACACGCTAAAGCTGCCTTTGATTTTGTTAATGGAAACTGTATTAAAACTCGAGTATGTGAGTACAAAAAGTAACTACAAAGAACAATGAATCCTGCTTGCCTGTGAAGTTTTAATCCTAAAGGATGCAAAACATTATTATACAAGACAGTCTGTTTGTAGTGTTTTTTCTTTCTTTCTCTCTCTCTTTTTTTTTTTTTTTTTTGTTTAAGTGAACATTATATTTGTGTTGGAGGGGGCTAGGGAAAATACTGCCAAGCTGTCCTAAATTCTCTTAAGTGGATCGGACTTATAGAATTATTTTACAGAGGAAGTGTTTGAAAAGCTGGCTCCCTAAGGAACAGGGAGGAATCAGTTAGCTATCATTGGCAGCTAGGTGATTCTCTGGAACAAAGACTGACAGAGAATGTTAATAGACTTGTTTCTCTATATCCTAGTCCAATGATGAAGCATTCTGCTGTACTGTGGAGTTCATTCTAACTTACATTTGAATCCAGTATCAGTTTAGGAAGGGAGGGGAGGGTGCATGGATGAAAAAAAAACAACTCTTTTTCTGTATTTCTCCTAGGAATGGTTTGAAAAAAGAAGACCAAAATCACAAACATCTGATAAATTAAATAAAACTCCAGCCTAATTAAAAACACCACTTTTTTATTTTTGCAGATTAGAGTGGGGAAGGGTTCAAATTTATCTTAGGTGTTTTTTTCTGCTTGTGACACCATTGCAAAGCTGTTGCCTCACTTCTTGTTCCTGTGATGTTAGTTCAATAAGTAGGGGTGTGGTTGTCACCAGGGACAGTAAGGTACAGACAGCAATAAGTCAAAGGTTCTAACTAGGGATAGACCGATATGTTTTTTTCAGGTCCGATACCAATATTTTGGTCACAACGTATCGTTATTGGCCGATATGGGCCGATATTTTGTACATTTAAAGTTTTGAAAAATAAAGACAATTTTTGACACAAATCTGGTACTGAACATGTTAATTTTTGTTTAATGGTTAATGGCTTGCTTTCTGGCACCCTGTGGTGGGTGGCTGGCTGGCTGTCACCCTGTGGTGGGTGGGTGGGTGGCTGGCTTTCTGGCACCCTGTGGTGGGTGGCTGGCTTTCTGGCACCCTGTGGTGGGTGGCTGGCTTGTTGGCACCCTGTGGTGGGTGGCTGGCTGGCACCCTGTGGTGGATGGCTGGATGGCACCCTGTGGTGGGTGGCTGACTGGCTGGCTGGGACCCTGTGGTGGGTGGCTGGCTGGCTGGGACCCATTGGTGGGTGGCTGGCGGGCACCCTGTGGTAGGTGGGTGGCTGGCACAGGGGCTGTGTGGCTGGATGGGACAGGGGCTGTGGGCGGCTGGCTGGTACAGTGCCTGTGGCTGGCTGGTACAGGGCCTGTGGGTGGCTGGCTGGCCCGCTGGTACAGTGCCTGTGGCAGGCTGGCTGGCTGGTACGGGCTGCTGTGGGTGGGTGGGTGTATGGCTGTGATACACTCCCAAGAGACTAGTCCCGACTCCAGACGAGGCTGTCCAAGGCGAGGGAGGCGGCCTAAGAAGGCAGAATGACATCACAAAAGTATCGGCCAGTTCCGGGGGTGATACCGATATATCGGGGAAAGTGCATATCGGACCTCGATATATTGGCCTTGTCGATAATCAGTCTATCCCTAGCTCTAACCCTTTCCCACTCTATTTAAAATGTGTTTTTGTCTTTGTACCCCATTGGACAGATTACCTTTCCTTTCTTGGAAAGAGGGAGGAAATATCACAAACAGTAAAACAGACTAGCCAGGCCCTAAGGGTTACTCGCCAACAGTTGCCCCACCCAACCCCTACCCTGCCCCGCCCCTAATTTCGCTCCTAAACACGCCTTTATAAATTATCTCATGAAGTGACACTGTTAAATGTTTTACGCAGAATTAAGTTACAAAAATAAAAAATTAACAACTTTATCAGTGCCCATGAATGCAGCCTATCAGTGCCCACCAGTGCAGCCTATAAGTTCCTATTGGTGCAGCATTATCAGTGCAGCTTATCAGTGTCCATCAGTGCTGCCCCATCAGTGCCGCCTCATCAGTGCCCATCAGTGCATCTTCATCAATGCCTATCAATGCAGCCACATTAGTGCCCATCAATGCAGCCTCACCATTGTCCATCAATGCAGCCTCATCAGTGCTCATCAATGCAGCCTAATCAGTGCTTATCAATGCAGCCTCACCAGTGCTCAATAATGCAGCTTCATCAGTGCCCATCAATGCAGCCTAATCAGTTCCCATCAATGCAGCCTCATCAGTGCAGCTCCATCAGTGCCCATGAATGCAGCCTCACCGGTGCCAATCAATGCAGCCTCACCAGTGCCAATCAATGCAGCCTGATTAGTGCCCATCAATGCAGCCTGAGGATTTTTGGGGAACCCTATGCTTTGTTTTCTTAATTTTTGCATGAAGTCCCCCCAAAGAGTCTAGTATGAAATATGATAGGGACTTAACATCCTTTTTTTTGCATGGGACCCCCTTAAAATTAATACCAGACTTGCAGGGCCTAATTTTAATTATAGTGGTACCCCTACACCATTTTTTGTACACCCTCATCTAGGATAGGGGTCTGGTATAGTACATTGGATCCCCCAGCTGCTTTGTTTACAAGCAAAACAAAGTGGCTAAGAGCTGTAATTTTAATTACTTTTTACTTTGGAAATGTCAGTTTTTCTGTAGTAGGTTGTATACATTGTATACATGCACCACTTTACAGGTAGGGTCAGGGCATCAACCAACCATGTTATTTAGTGGGGTTTCTCATTTTTATTGTTTCAGTTTAAGCACTACTAAAATCGCTGCTCCCTACCAAACAAACTTTTTTAATGTTTTTTTTTACTTTGGTACCTGTCCCCCAGGGCAGTCTCCAGCTCCCCATGCCTATTGTTTGGCAATCTATTTCCTATTATCCAAGAAAATGGCCAAAACGTATTTTTACCATTTGGCTCCCATTGCATTCAATAGGGGTTTGGCATTGATTGCTGAGCTGTGCTCATGTTGGCCAAACTGAACCCTTGAGCCCAAAGGGGCTTGGGTTGGATAAAGGCTCCATTCCTAGGTCCACATAATACTTGGTAGCCAGATTTTATTATTAGTCTAAGCTGTTTATAGAACTTTATATACTTTATGTAAGCTAACTGATGTCCAGGCTTCTTGCATGCCTCTTTCTCTCTCTGCTGTTGAGCCTGCTGCTTGGTAAAAATGCTGAGTGCTGACAGAAACTTGCAGTAATGTCATGTGAATTTTCCTGTAATAAAGACCAGTCACTGCTCCTCTGTCACCTTGTGCAGGTATTGGATTTGCCTCCTTAAGTAGTTTTCTCCAGGCAGTCAGTAGTGTGTGGGTCTGCAAGATTTCCTAAACAGCTCTGCCATCTACAATCAGGATGCCACCACTACCTTTACAAAGTAGCATCTGAGTTTGCAAGAACATTTGATACACACTAAGGCTGACCATACATTATACAATTTTCTTATTCGACTTCCTTTAGATTTACCTTTAACTATGTAGTGCAAGGGCCTGTCTGAGTGCCTACAAAATTGTAGGTGTTCAGGTTTATCTTCATATTAGATGGTTTTAGTAAATCTAAAGGCAAACTGAATATGAAAATTGTATAATGTATGGCCAGCCGAAAATCGGACAACAGATTTTTTTTTTTCTGCATGCTAGTCGCATATCGAACATGAAGAGTTTACTAAAGTTACGAAAATTCTCGTACAACAAAATAAAAAATTGGAAGTGATGTAACGTGTTGTAGTTTATCTGTATTGTATTTTCGAATGACAGCTGTACAGATTAACCACTTTCCAGAAAATCACATACCTGTATATCATTTTGAAGAAGTGGTTGTAGCGGGTTGATGCCTGCCGCTGAAGGCATCACCCTGATACCGTTTTTCAGAGCAAACAGTCAGCTTTCATGTGATAACAACCGATGCGGCTAAGCAGCTGCTCGGCTGCTATTGCAATCAGCAGGAAGGGAAGTCCCCCCCTTCCGCCGCCTTCGGCTGACCAGAGACCCAAACAAAGCTAAAATCGGCTTTGTTTGGGTCTCCGATATAGTAACCTGGAAGCGACATCACAACGTCACTTCCGGTTTACTCCGCAGCCAACAGCACCTATGTAAAAAAATCCAAAGTATTTCAAAACGCTGATTTTGGCGTTTTGAAAACTTTGAAGTGCAGAGGAGGGGTTTGGGGACTTTTAGACCCCAGATCCCTTCATAAAGAGTACCTGTCACTGCCTATTACTGTCACAAGGGATGTTTACATTCCTTGTGACAGCAATAAAAGTGATCAGTGTTTTTTTTTTTTTTTTTTTACCACTTAAGGACCGCCCCATGTACCTTTACTGTGGCAGGGCGGCCCTTAAGTGCAAAATCATGTTAACACAGTTAACCCTTCCCTGCCAGTGTCACTTATACAGTGCCAGTGCATTTTGTTTAGCACTGATCACTGTATTGGTGTCATTGGTCCCCCAAAAGTGTCAGATTTGTCCGCGGCAATGTCGCAGTCCTGCTAAAAATTGCTGATCGCCACCATTACTAGTAAAAACAATAAAAAAACAAAAAAAAGTCCATCAATCTATCCCATAGTTTGTAGACGCTCTAACTTTTGTGCAAACCAATCAATATTCGCTTTTTGGGATTTTAATTTTTTTTTTTTACCAAAAATATATAGCAGAATACATATTGGCCTAAATGGATGAAGACATTTTACATTTTTTTATTGGATGTGTTTTATAGCACAAAGTAAAACATATTGTTTTTATTTTCACAATTGTCGGTATTTTTTTGTTCATAGCACAACGCCAAAGAAAACTCATACGCAAGTCACACCCACAAATGTAAACAGTGTTCAAATCACACATGTGAGGTATCGCTGTGATCGTTAGAGCGAGAGCAATAATTCTAGCAAAAGAACTCCTCTGAACTCTAAACTGGTAACCGTTAAAAATGTTTAAAGCATGGAAATTTTTAAGTACCGTAGTTTGTCGCCATTCCACCAGTGTGTGCAATTTTAAAGCGTGACATGTTTGGTATCTATTTACTCGGAGTACCATCATCTTTCACAATACACAAAAAAAAATGGGCTAACTTTAATTTTTTTTTTTTAAATTCAGTGAAGTGTACTTTCTCCCAAAAAATTGCATTTGAAAGACCTCTGTGCAAATACCGTGTGACATAAAATATTAGAACGACCACCATTTTATTCTCCAGAGTCTCTGCTAGAAAAATATATATAATGTTTCAGGGGAAAAGTAATTTTTTAGCAAAAAATATTGATTTTCAACTTGTAAGCAACAAATGTCAGAAAAAGGCCTGGTCTTTAGGTGGGTAATCCAAAATCGTACCATCTGGTATTGTACAAGAAAAATATTCATGCTTGTCCGATCGGATAATATCAGATGAACTGTCGTGATCTGCTCTCGAAAGCTTTGTACTAACGATCCGATTATCGTATGATCACTTCAAAAGTGCAATTTTTTGTCCAATTTTCAGATCGTATGTATGGGCCTTAAGGCCCCTTTCACACTATCCGTCCGTCAGATTCCGTTTTTCTCAACGGGGGATCGAGCCACCGATCCCCCGCTGAGCAGCAGGTTGACAGCTGTGTCTCTGCGCTGTGTGCGGAGACACAGCTGTCAGTTCCCCATGCATCTCTATGGGGGAAATCGCATGGGAACGGACCGTCGGTCCATTCTCTTCCGATCCGATCCGCTGGACGGATGGAAAATAGGGTTTCCATCCGTCCAGATTTGACGCATAGGATGTCAGCGGACATGTCTCCGCTGACATCCGATCCTCCATAGAGATGCATGAGGGGTTTTTCTTAAAACTAGTTAATTCCCCATAAGACCATGAATTCACTGTGCTTAGTATGTTCATTTGGCTTGACATGCCCTCTTATGTTCATAAGCGCCAAGTTCTTTGTCTTTCTGATCTCTGTAGAGACCCACACTGAAGTTGAGGGGGCACGAGTTGACATTCTGAAGCCACTTGATTATTTGTATGTGTTGTTCATTTCTTTAAATTTTAGAGCCGCCTTTTGGTCCTTTAACACGTGTTTTCCGCCTGGTGAACTCTGTTTTGCTCAGAGGGGTATCGATATGCCAATCCCCGCTGAACAGGCGAATTACAGGTCCGTCTCCGCTCTGTGTGTAGAGATGGACCTTTTAGATCACCTCTATGGCAAATCAGATGAAAATGGACCGCCCGCCGATAGATGGAAAATAGGGTTTCCATCCGTCTGGATTTCACAGACAGAATCGGATCGGATAGCGGCGGGCGTCAGCAGACATGTCACCGCTGACATCCGCTGCTCCAGAGGGGTGCATGGAGCATCCGATCAGGTCTGCCTGAAAAAACTGACAGGCAGACCTGATCGGAAAGCATGTGTGAAAGGACCCTTTATTAGTATGTTTATTCCCACCCTAAGGCCCACATACGGTTCATTTCATCAGTTCAGTCACGTTTTTTTGTCATCAGTTTTTTTCAGTCAACATCAATTTCACATCCGTTTTTCATCCATTGGGATCAGTTTTTCATTCAGTGTCTTCAGTTTTTTATCCTTTGTCATCCGTTTTTTATCCTTTGTCACCCGTTTTTTATCCTTTGTCATCAGTTTTTCATTTATTTTTTCATCCGCGCCGGTTTTTTAACAGATGAAAATTGGGGCTTTCGTCAGTTCAAAAAAAGGTGTTGACGGAAGCGGATGAAAAAGGATGATCGGCCATTTACATCCATAGGAATGCATTGATGTTTGTTTTTCATCCGTCAACAAATGTGAAAGGGGCCTAATGCCTCGTACACACGCATCGATTATCGGCCGACCGTTCGTCCAACTTTTGTCCAGAGTTGTGTTTTGTTGGTTGGAATGTGCCAAGACTGCACACAAATTTTCTCGGCCAACAAAAATCTACCTCAGAAGTGATGTAATGTGCTGGTTTGCTTTCTTTGTGTTCTTTCTTCTCTGAGCATGCCCAGTCTTGCTCATCAGATTTTTGTCTGCCGAAATCTGTACTGACTGACGGAAAATCGGCCGTTGTGTTGACGGCCAACAAAAATTTTATAGTCTGCACACCAGATTTTTTTCGGCCGAAAAGTCGGAGTCGGTTGTCGAAAGCATCATACTAACAAGCCGAAAATCGGCCGATCGGACGTTGGCCGAAAATTCCCGGCCAATAATCGATGCGTGTGTACGAGGCATAAGGCCTTTAGGTGAAATCCAGCCCTGCATGCGGTCAAAAGTTGGAATCCCTCTTTTACCTAAATCTTACACATGACCCGGTTCTTTCTGAAACATAATTACACCCATAAGAAGGCATAATAGACATGTAAGAGCAAGAGTAAGGATGTGATATGATTAAAAAGCAGAAATGATTAGAATGAATGATCTTACTTCTGGAGGGCCTGTGAGTTAATATTTCATAGTTTTTAAGATTTTTTTGAATGCGGTAAAGGCAGAAAACAATTAGCCTCCTCTATTTCACATATTAAAATCAATCACAGAGCATTATGAGAGTCATGCAGCTGTAATTTGCATGCATCTCCAGCCTCCTGAAAAACCCAGAGGAACTTTAATGATAACGAACAATTAGTGACAGCAGTTATAATGTAATAGAATGTCAATAAATACGGCTGGCACAATGAGTGGCTTTTAACAAGAAAACCATTGGAACATTTTTTCTCCCTTATCAATTATAACAAATAATATAAACAGTCAACATTTTCTCATAAACCTATTAGAAAGGAAAGTTTTTTGCATACTTAAAGGGATTATTAAAAAAAACTAACAAGAAAAAACTAATTTGAGAGAAGTAGATGTGTGTGTGCTCATTGTTGCCATTACCAATTTAGTTAAAAATCTGGTTATTATGGTATGTTAAAAGAAAGCTCTCATCCTGTCTCCCCTCGATACATAGATAGAGAACTTCCTTTAGTAGTGTGTCATAATAGGGGTAATCTGGGCTCTAACCAAGATCTGCATCTGTAAGGGGCATGGGACATTTTAAAGATGGAGAAGCCTCTTGATTGGTGGGTATATTGAGGGGAATCTAAATGCTAACCAGGATCTGTATCCAGGGCCGTTGGTAGGGGGGACCACCAGTCCTCCTGTAGGGGGCCTGGGCACACAGGGGAGCCGGAACAGCAGAGGGAATCAGTGCAGTCGGACAGAGGGGCAAAAACAGGATGCCCTGTGCGACTCTCTGCAGCAGCTGAAAACCAATTTCTCTCCCACCGGATTTCAGCTGTTGCAGGGAGAGACACAGACATAGGGCCCCCCGGGAAGCTGCTGGCTTGCCTGTCCCATGAAAAAATAACAAATTGTAAAAAAAAAAAAAAAAAAATTAAAGTAAAATAATTTTAAACATTTAAACATTTTTTTTAAATTATAAAATGTTTTTTTTTTCTAAATGTAAAAAACTATTTTAAAAAAGGGGCTAATTCACACAGCTTCTTTTGTTACCTTTGTGTCTTCTAAGAATGATGTTAGTATATTTTTAGTGAAAATGTTGTTTTAATATGTACGAGGGGGCCCTGCCAGGTAGGCTGTACGGGGCCCCGTGATTTTTATCAGCAGCCCTGACTGTATCTGTTTGGGAACAGACAAAACCAGGGCACTTTCACCCCCTTCCTGCCCAAGCCAATTTTTAGCCTTTAGCACTGTCATAACTTAAATGACAATTGTGCGGTCATGCAACATTGTACCCATATACAAAATTGTACCTATATGAAACTTTTATCATTTATTTCCCGCAAATAGAGCTTTCTTTTGGCAGTTTTTGATCACTACCGGGTATTTATTTTTTGCTACACAAATAAAAAAAGACCAACAATTTTGAAAAAAAAAAGTTTTTCATTGTTTCTGTTAAAAATATTTGTAAATAAGTAAGTTTTCTCCTTCACTGATGGGCATTGATGAGGTGGCACTGATGGGCACTGATGATATGGCACTAATATGCAGCAATGATAGGCGGCACTGATATGAAGCACCGACGGGCACTGATAGGTGGCACTGATGGGCACCGATAGGCAGCACAAATGGGACTGATAGGTGTCACTGATAGGCTGCACTGATGGGTGGCAGTGATGGGCAATAATGGACGGCACTGATGAGCACTGATAGATGACACTGATAGGCAGCACTGATGAAGAGGCACTGCCAGGCATTACTGATGGACATTGATTTGCATCCCTAATGAGCACTGATTGGAATGCCTGATGGGCATGGGTTGGCATCCCTGGGGGGCATTTGGCATCCCTGGGGGGCATCCTTGATGGGTCTGCACTGATAATCAATGTGCTGATTATTAGTGCAGGCCTCATCCCCTTCAAGAGAGCTGCTGATCAGCTCTTCTCTACCCGCTCCTTGTCAGCGCGAATAGAGGAAAATCTGATAAACAGCAATTCCTGGTTACGATGTGACCAGCTGTTATTGGACACAGCTGATCACATTGTAAGGAGCCTGCATCATAGGCTCTTTACTGAGATCAGAAATGCAGTGTGTCAGAGTGACACACCACACTTCCGATTGAAGTGCTGTGCGTACACAATCAGAATAATTAATTCCCAGCCCTATAGGCTGGACGGGATGTGGTTAATGATGAAAAGTTCCCTTCCTTTTTTGGTTATTATAGGGGAAATCTAAGCTTTAACCAGGACCCATCTCTATAGGGGGCACAAGAAATTTTAAAGATGGATAAATCCCCTCAGTGGTGGGTTATAATAAAATACATTTTGGTTCTAACCAGGATTTGTGTCTGTAGAAGGCACGCACATTTTAAGGATGGAGTGGTCCCTTCAGTGCTGGGTTATAATAAGGGGAATCTGGGCTCTAACCAGATCTTGTATTTGTAGGCGGCAGAGACATTCCTCTGAATCAGTGCATAAATTAGGCTTTATAAATAAGAAAATATGCCTAAGTTATATTCAAATAAATTTAATTAATTTTTTAATCTGCTGTCATTGTTAGTACCGATATACAGCATTTTTGTATTACTGCACAATATGAGGAAATAAAGCAGCTATAACCAAACATCACATATACAGTTTAAAAACAACATCAGTGCTTCTGCTGAGGACTTTGAGGATGATTTAGTGTCAGTTAAAGCTTATCTAAAAGCAAAAAGTATATTTTCGTTTTAAATCGAGTATTTAGATGAAACTTGTTTTATTGCTCCAAAAAGATATCATCAAGAGTCACTGGGATATCTACACTCATGGTTTTCTAGAAGGCAGAGGCGTCACAACAGGAGTGCGGGGGTGGACCGCACCAGGGTGTCCACCGGGAGGAGGGTGACACCGCAGCCGCCGCTGCTGAGTCTGCTCTCTGCCCCTGGCCGCTCAGCTCCCGAATGCGATCCAGCCGGCGCCGCCCACTGTGGAGTGGTGGGGGAGACAGGCGTGCGGTGGGGAGAGGGACTGTCTGTGGGAGGGACTAGCCTGTGCAGCGCGGGAGACAACCACCAGTCGAAGAAGCCAGTGCGGCGAGGAGGACGAGGAGTCTCACAGGAGTCAGGACAGACAGTCAGCACTCAGCATCAATCAGCAAAGAAGGCGGCAGGTGGGGGAGAGGACAGAGAGAGCCTGGTGACGGTCTGTGTGGTGCTGGTGCTGCAGCTGCAGGAAAACCCCAGAGTCGGGACAGGTGAAAAAAAGGTAGGTAAGAGCTAGTGACTGACTGAGTGAGAAGAAGACTATGTAAAGGAAAGGGGATCTATTTTATGGGGAACCTGCCCTTGCCTGCTGCAAGGGGGAAGATCTGGGGGACTGGACCTCACCCTGGCCTGCTGTAAGGGGGGGATCTATATGGGGGACCAGGTCCCCCATATAGATCGGGGGGGATCTATATGGGGGACCAGGTCCCCCGTATAGATCCCCCCTTACAGCAGGCCATGGTGAGGTGAGGTGAGGTCCCGTCCCCATATAGATCTCCCCCCTTACAGTAGGCCAAGGTGAGGTCCCACATATAGATCTCCCCTTACAGCAGGCCAGGGTGAGGTCCCCTCTCCCATATAGACCTCCCCCCTTACAGTAGGCCAGGGTGAGGTGAGGTCCCCCATATACTGTAGATCTCCCCCCTTACAGTAGGCCAGGGTGAGGTAAGGTCCTCGGACCTCACCCTGGTCTGAATTAAGGGGGATCTATATGAGGGATGGGACCTCACCTCACCCTGGCCTGCTGTAAGGGGGAATCTACATGGGGGACCTCACCTCACCCTGGCCTGCTGTAGGGGGATCTATATGGGGGACCTCACCTCACCCTGGCCTGCTGTAGGGGGGGATCTATATGGGGGACCTCACCTTACCCTGGCCTGCTGTAAGGGGGATCTATATGGGGGACCTCACCTCACCCTGGCCTGCTGTAAGGGGGATCTATATGGGGGACCTCACCTCACCCTGGCCTGCTGTAAAGGAGGACATATGGGGGACCTGCCCTGGCCTGCTCTAAATGGGGATCTATGGGGACCCTGCACTAAAGGGGATCTATACCATAGATCCCCCTTTAGAGCAGGATCCCCATAGATCCCCTTTAGAGCAGGCCGGGGTCCCCATAGATCCGCTTTGGAGCAGGCCATGGTTCCCATAGATCCCCCTTTAAAGCAGGGTCCCCATAGATTCCCACTTTAGAGAAGTGTTTCCATAGATTATATGGGGACCCTTCTCTAAAGGGGGATCTATGGGGACCCTTCTCTAAAAGGTGATCTATGGGAACCCTTCTCTAAAGGAGGTTCTAATACCGCTTAAAATGTTTGTTTACATTTATTTATAAAAGTGTGTGTGTGTGTGTATATATATATATATATATATATATACATACATACACACACACATATACACACGCACATGTGTTTGAGCTTTGGTTTGAGGTGCACACCCTAATGCCATAGGCTGCGCACGCCTATGGCTCTGCCTCTGCCCATGCTCCCGATCCTTCTCTTCTTCTGTGGACCCGGGGCGCAGAGCAGTGTGCCCCAAGCCCACCCATTGTGTGACAATAGCGAATGAAAATTCGCTATTGTCACACGGATCCTCCTCCTGGCCGAAAGGCAAAACCATGCCATTTGCCGAGGAGAAGGAGGAGGCTGAAGTTACATACTGAAACATACTGAAGTTACAGACTATTTAATTGCACTATTTTCCACATTGGCACTTTTTTATGAGTAAATGTAATTGCACTTTTTTTTTAAAATACAAATATTATGTATGAATATTGCATATATGTTTTGAATAGAGTACTGTATATGAATTTGCACTAAGGAAATGCACTTTGGTCTGTATATGTATGGGATAGGGCTGCACCTTAATGGGGACGGTACAGCTCTTTTGGGGAGAAAGATGGCCACCAAGTTGGAGGGGCTTTTAAACTAGGAGACGGGGGGGGGCTCAGAAGTAGAGTCAGTCAGGAGGGAGCAAAGGACTGAAGGCAATTGCAGGGTCAGCAGCGACAGTAGGTCCACAACGTCAATTGGCAGGTCCACGTGGGAAAACCTCAGACCAAACAGGAATAAACATAACCGCCAATTGCGTTTAACTTCCGTAAAACTAAGAGGGGTATATGCTAATGCCAGGAGCCTAGCTAATAAAATGGATGAATTGGAAATGTTTGTACATGAGGACGACATAGACCTTGTGGGAATAACAGAGACTTGGTTCGACCCCTCACATGACTGGCTGGCCAATATCCAAGGGTATTCGGTGTACCGGAAGGACAGGGTAGGAAAAATAGGGGGAGGGGTATGTCTCTATGTCAAGAACAATATAAAGGTGATAGAGAGGAGTGTCATTATGGATGGGATGAGCATGGATTTAGAATCAGTGTGGGTAGAACTCCATAGGGAAGGAGAAAAGGGAAAAGTAGTTGTGGGGGTTTGCTATAGGCCACCTAACCAAGGGGAGGAGGTAGAGCTGGAATTTTTAGCACTAATGGGTAAAGTGGCAAAATTGGGATCAGTCATCATATTGGGGGACTTCAATTATCCCCACATTGACTGGGATGAGGGGACTACACACTCACAGAAGGCCCGTCTATTCACGGAAACCTTACTGGATAATTACATGTCACAGTTGGTGGATTCCCCTACCAGAGAAAATGCAGTCCTGGATCTATTGATCACTAATGACCCAGACATAATCTCGGAGGTAGGAGTCCAGGACAACCTGGGCTCTAGCGATCACAGGATGATCACATTTAGTATAAATACCAATATAACAAGGCAAGTGGGGAACATAAGAACCCTAAACTTCAGAAGGGCAAACTTTCCAAAATTATACTCCTTGATGGAAAGGGTAGACTGGGACCAAACCTTGGGATCACTGACCACAGAGGAAAAATGGTAATGCTTTAGGAACATATTAAGCAAATGCATCTTGCAGTGCATTCCTATGGGAAATAAATTTAGAAGAGACAAAGCCAAACCTGGCTGGTTAAACCGTATCGTTAAAAAACGTATCAGGGGAAAAAAATTGGCCTTCAGGAAATATAAATCAGAAAGAATTGGCTTTCGAGCAATACAAGGAGGCAAATAAGATAAGTAAACACGAAATCAAGATGGCTAAAATCAACTTTGAGAGACAAATAGTGGAGGATAGTAAAAAAAAACCCAAATAAATTATTTAAATATATCAACAGCAAAAAAACTAGGGCAGAGCATATTGCACACATAATTAACGATGATGGGAGGATGGTTACAGAGGACACTGAAAAAGCAACCGTGCTGAATGCTTTTTTCTCGTCAGTCTTTACACAGGAAAAGGAGGGGTACACTGACCATGACTGTATGGTTAGTAGTAATACACAGGACTTGCCACTATGGCTTACAGAGGGTGAAATCAGGGAAAGGCTGTATAAACTTAACACAAACAAATCACCAGGCCCAGATGGCGTACATCCGAGAGTACTCAAGGAACTCAGTAAGGTTATATCTATACCACTGTTTCTGATCTTTGCTGACAGAATTAGGACAGGAGATGTACCAGGGGATTGGAGGAAGGCTAATGTGATTCCGATATTGAAAAAGGGGCAGAGGCATATCCCGGGAAATTATAGGCCTGTCTGTTTGACATCGATAGTATGTAAACTTCTGGAGGGGATGATAAGGGACTATATCGTAGAATATGCTAAAGACAACAACATCATCAGCAATAATCAGCACGGGTTTACAAATGGGAGTTCTTGTCAAACCAATCTCTTAACATTCTACGAGGAGGTGAGCTGTGAGCTAGATAAGGGCAGACCAGTGGATGTGGTGTACTTAGATTTCGCTAAGGCGTTTGATACAGTTTCCCACAAGCGCTTAATTTATAAAATAAGGTCTGCAGGTATGGACCGCAGGGTTTGCTCTTGGATACGGAACTGGCTAAAAGGGCGTGTCCAAAGGGTGGTAATAAACAGCGCATACTCAGACTGGTCTGAGGTAGTAAGCGGGGTGCCCCAGGGCTCAGTCCTGGGACCAACCTTGTTCAATTTATTCATAAACAGCATTGAAGACGGGATCAGTAGTTCGTTATCAGTTTTTGCAGATGACACAAAATTGGCCAGGGCAAAAACTGCACAGCATGAAGCAGATATCCTACAGAATGACCTGGACAAAATAACGGAGTGGGCAACGACATGGCAAATGAGGTTTAATGTGGAGAAGTGTAAGGTTTTGCACTTGGGGACTAAAAACATAAAAACACAATACACGTTAGGAGGGGAACCCTTGGGGGAATCAAAAATGGAGAAGGATCTGGGAGTCTTGGTTGATGATAGATTAGGCAACAGCATGCAATGTCAAGCGGCAGCTGCCAAAGGCAGCAGAGTATTAGCATGCATAAAGAAAGGGATGTATTCCAGAGATAAGACTATAATCCTTCCACTTTATAAAACTCTGGTCCGACCGCATCTGGAGTAGTCTGTCCAGTTCTGGTCGCCAGTCCTCAGGAGGGATGTGTTGGAGCTGGAAAGAGTCCAGAGAAGGGCAACTAAACTGATTAGGGAATTGGAGGACCTTAACTATGAAGAGCAGCTGCAATCGCTCGATTTATTCTCCCTGGAGAAGAGACGCCTGAGGGGGGACATGATAGCAATTTATAAATATCTCAATGGGGATCTCAGCTTAGAAAAAAAACTGTTCAGTCGAAGGGATTGCATGAGGACAAGAGGGCATACCATGCGATTAGAGGAGAAGCGTTTTAACCTCAAGCAACAAGGGGGGTGTTACTGTTAGGGCTACAAGATTGTGGAATTCTCTACCACAAGAGGTGGTTTCTGCGGGTAGTATGGTGGCTTTCAAAAGACTCTTAGACTTACATCTCAAGAAACAGGACATTAAGGGCTATGTGAGATGATTACAGCCACACACACCCACACAGGTTGAACTGGATGGACTATTGTCTTTATTCAACCTCACCTACTATGTAACTATGTATGGACCCTTTCACACAGGCGGACCGTTCAGATCCGCCTGTCAGTTTTTTTGGCGGATCTGAACGGTCACCTCATGCATCTCTATGTCCGCTGACATCCAATCCGATCCATTAAATCTGGATGGATGGAAATCCTATTTTCCATCCGTCCAGGGGATCGGATGGGATCGGATGAGAACAGACAGACGGTCCGTTCCCATCCGATTCCCCCATAGAGATGCATGGGGACCTGACAGCTGTGTTTTATTATTTTCATATGATATTGTAATTTAAAGGTCATTTTAATTCTCCTAGTTATTAATGTTGCTATTGCCATTACATTTAGTGTTATATGGGAGCTATGATTTACAAGTTACATTAGTAAAAAAAAAAAAAAAACACTATTGAAAGGGGTTGGGGTGACACAGTGAGTTACCGCACCGGGTGACACCAACCCTAGTGACGCCACTGACAGAAGGATAAAGAAACCAAACCTATTTAATAAGCTGCCTTGCTCATGCCTTTTCACATAAAACAAGGTACTCCTCCTGTGGAAACCCAGAAAGATAAAAGCATAAAAAATAAAACAGAAGCGCCAAACCAAGTGGTAAATGAGTCCAAATTGCTTTAATTGTCACAGGATCACGTAAAACGACAGGCCAACAACACTTGCCCTGTCAGGGCTCAGTGAAACTTAAGAAGGCTTAAACAGACTCTATGAAATGAAAATTCAGATAAATCTTTAGTTGGCTAGCAAATAAATAGGATAATTGTGTAGTATACTGTATAGGCAAGCATAGGCAGGGACGGCAAACCTGGCAATTCTGGGAAATCTGAAAATTCCTCCTTGCAGTTAGGATGTGCCCGCATTTTTGGTGTTGCCTCCTCATTTAGGTCTAGGGTCTAAGGAAGCAAGCAGTGCTCCCCCATGCTCAGTGGACTGTCCCTTTATGTCCTCACTTCCAGTGTAGGGCTATGGACCCTACATTGGTCTTGATGGAATGATAGCAGGACCTAAGACCATTAGAGCATGGGGGAGAAGACACTAATCGGACTAGTCTAATAGCACAGAGGAGCAATCAGGTAAGTAAAATTTTCTATACCCCCTGGATCTAAATGAGTAGTTAACCCTTGAAGTGTGGGTGCAGCCCCACTGCAAGGAGGAAGTTTCAAGTTTACCAGAGTAGAGCTTTAACCATGTATATCCACCAATGGAGATACGATAAGTGGTGCTATCATGTCCTTTATGATCTAATGACTGCACAACAGGGCATGCATGTTTATAGGAATCTCAGGTACGAAAACAAATGATTAGAAGTTAGCTCATTAACAACTAAAACCCATTGTCTATGAATAGATTGTGACTTGGATCTACTTTTCTCTTTTTTAAGTTTCTGCATGCACTGAAAGTGTGACATCAATAAAGAGAGAGTAAGAATATTCAGCCCCTTAGCTAAGAATGATAAATGGCTATATCTAGGAGAAAAACCCACTTTCACACCCATACCTTGTGACACATGTGATGTCCGCTTTCATGCTTTCTGTCTTATCAATAAAACTGACACCATGCTTATTTTTCCTGACTGCTATAACTTCTTTGTATTCACGAATAGACTTTGTTTAATGATACCCCCTTTGAATCAAATATATAGCAAAGCAAGATAGATAAAGGCATGCCATTTATCAACAATACATTTAATAGAAGGATCTGGAAAAATATATGTATTTATTTTAAACATAGAAGATGGGAATGATCAGATTACATGGAATTTATATTTCAACACTTCTCAAGTCTACTTTAAGTTTTCCCATATTTTATTAAAATAAGTCACTCTTAGTCCACATTACAATGACTCAAATTTAAACAGCTCAAGAGCTGAGAACTAAAATATTTAAAAAAATAGAACATTTACAACAGTATCAGCAAATGTTAATACCCATTAGAGTCTGTGAAAGATTGTTTAACCTCTTGTAATTCGTCTCTCCTTTCAAACCCAGTTTAGTCCTACAGCGGACCTATGCACCTATTTTATTAAGTATTTTATATCTAAGGCTGGCTGTAAGAGAAGTTCAGTTAGAACCAAATATGTATTTATGCGCATGCGCGGGCACATTAGCGTGTGCACAAGAAGAAATGTACATGTGCGCATGCGCAAACGTGTGCCCATCCTGAAAAGATGTTACAAATGGGTATCCAGGGGTTGCCCATTGGGGAGGGGGGCAATGTAAGAGATGGCATTGGCATGCATGCACGGGCACATTAGCATGGATACACTGGCGCCAAACTGCCTATTTAAGCTGAGCTTTGACAGGAACACATTGCTGAGTGGTCTTTCAGCTTGTACTTGTTTACCTGTGCCCTGATCTACTTGCTGCCTAGCTGTGTTTGACTCGGCTTGACCTAGACTCTCCTCTGGATTCCCGCCTGCCTACATGTGACCTCGACCTGTGCTTTGACCATGCTCCTGTTTCATGCTCTTGTACCCCGCTGCCTGACTGTGTACCGAATCCGACTTGTATCCGGACCCTGCTCTTATTTCACGTTCCAGTACTTGCATTGCCCAGCTTTTGACAACTCCTTGGCTTGTGTTCCGGTTATGCTCCTGCCTACTGATCTAGCATTCTGGAGTTCCAGTTCTAGGTGCCCATATGGTGATTCACGGCCATCAGTTTCCTGTCAAGCCTCAGCTGGTGCCACCTGCTATACCGGCCCCCATGCCACTCCTGTTGGACAGGAGGTGCAAGAGAAGTCCCCTTTACAGCTCGATCTCCACGAGGTACGTGACACTGGCCATACATTGTTACGTTTTCTTATTTGATTTCCTTTGGATGTATTTGATTTTCTTTGGGCCTGCCTGACTGCATACAAATCGAAAGTGTATAGGTTTGACTTCATATTATATGGTTTTGGTAAATCTAAAGGAAATATGCACAAGAAGATTGTATAATTTATGACCAAACTAAAGCCTGGTACACACTATTTTGTTCTATTTTTCTATATAGTCAGCTCCGATAGGTGCTGCTGTACTAAATACCTGATGTTAGTGCAGCGATCTCCCCCACTGTTGTGTTTTGACAGGGGGATGCCCCCCGCCAGAACACTGTAATCCGCGATCTCCGTTGATCGGGAGCCGGTCGGCTGCTTGTTTTCCAGCATGCTCGTTTGGCAGAAGCCTTCCGGCCTCAGTGTGTACTGAGCTTAACACACAAGTGGCAATAAATTAACAGGTGATATCAAAATTGTATGATGTCACACAATGTTGTCGTTGCCTGTTACTTTATTTTTATCTTTATCCACTATGGATCATCAAACCAGTCTCTGTATTAGGGGGATTTGGTGCCAGTATAAATATACATAGTCAGGGTACCTACGTCCTATAGAAGATAGAGAATGTATTGAGGCATATATGGACTTTCATGGTACCGTATACAAGCATACAAGTAAAGAACATTGTTTTGTGTCTATTTGCTCAATGAAAATTATACACATATGGGATTATCCTAAAGTCATATCCGTTAACAATTGTGGTTGATACCATCTGGACACTCAACATGTTTTGTGGACTGGGCCCTGGGCCCTGTCTGTCTGTGTGACTCCGTGATTTTGGGCGGGCTACCTGTCCATTGCTGTCTTCTGGCCACTAACCCATCTGGGAGGGATTACCTAGGCCCCTTCCGCTGAGCGATTGTCGTTTTGGATGCGGTGCACATCACAGGGCCGGGGCCATCACACGCAATACCGCATTGTGGGCATCGCTGGCCAGAAGTCACATACATTTATAAGGGGGTCAATGGCACAGTGCCACTGTTGCAGTCCTTACCTGGAGTACCGCTGCAACGGGTGAGATATATGAATATCAGTAGTTTGTTATAAGACCTATATGGCCATATATGTTTGGCGGTATGACCGCATTTGCAGTTTATTGGGGCTGGTTGTAAACTTTCTATCTATCTTTACTGTTCCCTAAGCAATTCTGATCTGGGGATATCAGCATCATTAGTCCCTCTTCTCTTTGGAGCCCATTTTCTATGTGCATTGATCCATCTAATCGGAAAGGTGAGTTTTGGGATATATAGATGCATATACTTCTTGATGTATATGTGTATTATTATTTATACATACATACATAGGAGGTACTTTAATGTTTGCCTCTATATACTTACCCTAGATACAACTATGATATGGGGACGATGGTACCTATTAGGTAAATAAATGGTATTGAGTAGTATTCATCTACAGACACACCTTAAACTATACCCTAGATACATGATGATTAAGTCTTGATCTGCAGTGACATTTCAGATGTATGACCCTTGGTTGTCTGATCTATTAAAATATAGGACTACTGTACTAACGTTAATGTGGATTCCCCCTTTAGCCTTTTGGATCAAGTTTACAAAGGTAACCTTTTGGATAAATCTATCCAACTGTTACACATCAAATACTGCATAATATAATACAATTTATATGATTGCATTCTCACACTGTTTAGGTAATATATCTTAATCATATTGAGAGATCGACCATTGCTATTTTCCTGCTGTCTCTTTCTAAAGAGCCTCGATCGAATGGCCCAGTGTTTTTGTAGCCTTGATGTTACGGTGCGTAACCACGGAGCACTTGTCAGAGTTATGATGATAATGGCTTCATCTGTGTTTCAACTTGTTATTTCCATTCTTCTCTTAGATAAGGAACTGGTTCATCTTTACCTTCCCTGTTGGGTGTGATTCCCACATTCGCCGGGTTAGGCGTGTATCCCTTTGGTGTTCTGCGGTTGGTCTCATTCTGGGTATGGGCATGCACTGGGGTTTCACCACACCTTTGTTTATAGTCACATAAAATATGTATGATACATGCGTTATATAATTAATTATGGTTATCATTCTGTACTGCAGCATTTTGATGTCAATTTTTGCTATCTTTATGTGTGCTATAAGTGGTGAATTTTGTTCCGTGAAACATGTTGAGCATCCAGCATTCAGATGGTATCAACCACAATTGTTAACAGGTATGACTTTAAGGTCATCCCATATGTGAATAATTTTCATTGAGCAAATAGACACAAAAAATGTTCTTACTGATGCTTTTAGATTGATAGGTGTCTTTTTTAATATACTTTTGAATAAAAAATGTTTTATAATATTTGTGTGAAGCTTGTATACCGTACAATGAAAGTCCATATAGGCCTCAATACACTCTCTCTCTACAGTCTCTGTATTGGGTAAGTCCAGTAGCCTTTCTTTGACAACATCAGAGTGCATAAAAAAGTATGTATGTATACTGTAATTGTACATGGGACAATGATGGGGAAATAACCCCTTATTCATTTTTGACATGTTCAGCTTAGTGATCCAATTAAGCCTATGTTTTCTTTAATCATTTTTAAATAAATTCCTATGATAAATTCACCTGAAAACCTAAAGTATAAAATAGGACTATAAACATGGGGTGTGGTGGCTGGGTGTTTAATTGAAATTACCCCCAGAAAGTACTATCCCTATCGCAAAATTATACCAAAAACCATAAAAGTATTAGGGACTTAAGATGTACGTTTGCGGGTGTATTATAGATCAATCCAACAGATATAAAAATCTAGAAATTTTATTACAAATCGACAACATGTAAAAGGAATAAGTTAAAAATATATTCACACATATGACAGTTGTATATAGGTCTTATAGCAAACTATTGATATTCATATATCTCACCTGTTGCAGCGGTACTCCAGGTAAGGACTGCAACAGTGGCACTGTACCATTGACCTTCTTATAAATGTATGTGACCTCTGGCCAGCGATGCCCACACCACGGTATTGCGTGTGATGGCCCCGGCCCCGTGATGCGCACCTCACATGCGTGATGTCCAAAACGACAATCGCTCAGCGGAAGGGGTCTAAGTAATCCTTCCCAGCCGGGCTAGTGCCCAGAAGACAGCAGTGGACAGGCCACCATTTCCGCGGCCCGCCCAAAATCACGGAGCCACAGATCCGCCAGAACAGACGGGGCCCAGTCCACAAAACATGTTGAGGGTCCAGATGGTATCAACCACAATTGTTAACAGATATGGCTTTTAAGGTCATCCCATATGTGAATAATTTTCATTGAGAAAATAAACACAAAAAAATTTTCTTTGCTTGTATGCTTGTATACGATACCATGAAAGTCCATATATGCCTCGATACACTCTCTTTATCTTCTATAGGACGTAGATACACTGACTATGTATATTTATACTGGCACCCAAATCCCCCCAATACAGAGAATGGTTTGATGATCCATAGATGATCCATAAATTGTTTTATTGGGAATGTTTTATAGCATAAAGTAGAATATATTGGTGTTTTTTAAAAATTGACGCTCCTTTTTTGTTTATGGAGCAAAAACCAAAAAAAACCCAGAGCTGATCAAATACCACCAAAATAAAGCTCTATTTGTGGGGAAAAAAAGGACTATTTGTATGTATTTGGGTACGGTGTTACACGACTGCGCAATTGTTAGTTAAAGCAACGCAGTGCCGAATCGCAAAAAATGGCCTGGTCATTAAGGGGGTAAAACCTTGAAGTGGTTAAAGTGAATCTTTACTTTAAAGCGGAGTTCCAGCCATTTACTCACCTGTCCAGCGGTCCAGCGATGCGGCCGCCCGAAGCCTCGATCCTCTCCCTCGGCGCCGGCATCACTGCTGTGGGCACCCGGCTGTTACAGTTTGCGGCTTCACAGCCGGGTACCCACTGCGCATGCGCGAGTCGCGCTGCGCGCCGTGATTGGCCGGCAATCTTCTGGGACCTCTGACGTGTCCCAGAAGATTGCAGGGAGGGAGGGGGAGAGGAGAATTTCCGCTCAGGGCGCCGCGGCGCTCCGAGCGGAAGTGGGAGCGGGTACCTGTCAAAACTAGGTACCCGCTCTCCCCCCCAAAAAAATGACATGCCAAATGTGGCATGTCGGGGGGTCAGGACTCCCTAAAGCGGAAGTTCCACTTTTGGGTGGAACTCCGCTTTAACTGCCAAACCTGAGAGCTCATGTGAGAAAAGGGAAAAAGTGCAGAGCCCTTCTTTTTTTTTTTTTTTTTTAAGAAAATCAAACATTGCAGCAGTTTGTGGTGTCTCTTGCTAGACATCTAGGCAGCAGAGCAGGGAATTATGTATGAGACACTTACTTTGGGGAAAGTTCCTATCACATCCCATCTGGGATAGAAAGTAAGAGGAAATCTCCCTTAAGCTAGCTAATAAATTAGAACCTAAAAGAGCTTAATCTGTTATCAGCTGAAGGCATTAATTACAATTATCTGGTAGGGACCGGGGGCAATGATTTTTTTTTTTAACACAAAATGTTGTTATGCTGCACACCTCTCTTTAACACTATTTGTATTTTCTCTGCAGCTGAAACTGGTGGGGGAAAAGTTTGTTGCACTAGCAAACTTATCATGTAATTATCATTATTGGAAAGTCAGAATGGTCATATGACCAAAAATCACAGAGGGGGGTCCTTGTGCTCTCTGCAGGAGCCAAGACTGCTAACAGGAATCCAGTCCGGGAGCTGAACTCTTTCAATGATGCGCTCAGCTGCAAAATTAAAAAAAAAAATGTTAATTAATGTCCTACTGGCATGGGAATTTGCCTGGAGGATGGTAATATAACTATTGCAGTACGGAAAGGGTTAGACAAGCTAATACCATCACAGCGTTTAGTACAATGTAAGCAAAAAAATCTTTGGTATTATCATCATTAACAATTACCAGAGGCAAATCTATACATTGACACTGGTGTACCTATCATAAAACGCCAATTGGCACTGTACTCAATAACTTCATCTGATATATGCAAAGTGGTTGTTAGTGACTCCATACACTGAGTGGACATGTTAGCAGAGTGGATAGTAGTGATGAGATGGACGGACCTGAGGACAGTTCAAGCGGGGTTCGACAAACATGGCTAAATTCAGATTATTTTTCTACGCTAAAAGGCAAGGAATTTTTAAACAAATTGCATGGAAGACTAGGCACTACACTGGGTAATATGTACCAAACCAAAACAAAAATGTTTATATTGTTTGGCTGATAGCAGTTAAAAATGCATGGGGGATGCCCTGAACCTGCCAGTGAAGTGTCCAATAATGAAATAATGAAATAAATCAATACAACTGGCCCTGTTGTATAGGTCCATGTGTCCCCAGCTCAGCAGGGTGGCCTAAGCAGCCTCAGAGACAATCAGTCTGGTAGTCTTCGGGTAAAAGCCTGCACCAGTAGCAGAGCTCCCAGCACGTCCAAGTAACACCTGTCAAAATGATTGGTTGCTGGGCGGCTCTGCCTCCACCTACAGTGCTGTACTTCCCACTAACAACAGAAGAGGTGGGAGTCTGAGGAGACTGGCCATCTTGACGGGAACACTTCTAATGTAAGTAAGCAGAGCTCCTGTCATAGCTGCACAGCTCCATGATTTCTATCAGTGGCCCTGGTCACATGTATATGATGTATACAACCTACTGCAACAAAGCTGACATTTACAAATAAAAAAGTTTGTATAAATTGCCTGTAAAATGAAAGCTCCCAACTGCTTAATTCTGTTTGTAAACAAAACAGCTTGAGACTCTATTCTTCTAAACCAGACCCTTATCCTAGATGAAGATCTGGTATATATGTTACGAATTATAATTCAGTGCTGTCCAGTGTAACCCTTCCACATCCCTTAAGAAGCATATAAAGAGAAAAGGTTGAGCCTCTGGTCCCAGTAACCAGTAGGATCATATTAAGGTGGGACTTTCTAGGATAGGTTACAAAGTAAGGTAAGCATATAGTGTAAAAACAATAATTTATTACAAAATTCCATAAAACCAACATTAATTCATACAGACTAGTGCAAAGACATTACACAAGATGATACATAGATGAATATACGTAGAGCTTTGCCCCCTCACTCAACGCGTTTCGCAGATTCATTTGTCGGGCATTGCTTCATCAGGAATGAGAGGGAATGCATTCATCTACTGTACTTGTGATGAACAGAAAAAAAGGACAATAAATCATAATATTCAACACAATTATAACCATTAAATAGTGGTTCAAAGTTTGGTATAAAGGTCATCAGCTTACCATACTTTTAATACATTGTTTAGTCAAAGCGAACTCCAAAGGGGTAACTTCACTGAGTCAGCAAACTCGGGTCCTAGCCATACCACCCAAAGGGCCCAATTGTCCTATTTAGGGGTTGGCCAAAACGGTGTAGACTGGACAAGCCATTCGTAACGGACTCGTCCCATGGCAGGAAGTGGACTTCACATTCAAGGCAATAGGGATCTAATCCAAATATATTAGAAAATAATGAGAAATAATCAACTGTACATTACTTTGCTAATAAGCAAAGAAACCCCCCTAATAGTACAAGAAATGTAACCCAACTAATATTAGCTGTTGAGAAGGCAAGATCACAACCATTGTTTTAAATAGCCAAACCGGAGGTTCAGGGCATTTATTTACAGATTGAAAAAGATGCCCAAGTTAATATACATGAGTAAAAACCACAAAAAAAAAAAAGGGGGGGTTTTGGGAATACTCCTAATAGGCTCTAGATCAACTATACCCACGAATGGTCCAGCCCCCCCATATATATATAGCAGTTGGCTTGTGCAGTATTTACACTATACAGGGCAATTGGGCTAATTACACAGCCATATTGGAATGGCTACTATGGATAGAGCTCAAAAATCGAAAAAATGAAACAATTAAAAAAAAAATTAAAATCTTATTATAGTAGTGATAAAGACCTCCCGGTGTGACATTGCCTTCCAAACCTAAAGTTTCTGCCATATAGTGGGGTTTGAACATCCAATATTCATGTGTCCATAAGCATTTTAAGACAGTCCATAAGATTGTGGATGTCAGGGAGTTACATTACATACCTGTGCATTACATCTGTCGGTTGCCGCCAAACTGTGTTGATGTGCAGGAGGAGCCGCTGCCGGCGTCCTCCACGTGCACTCCACTATATGACTGGTCCCACTGGAAGTGACGCATGACCCTCCCGCGTCACTTCCGGTGCGGGCGCATTACGTAGTGTCATGCGGCGATGGGAGACGGTCCCGCCCCCCCGAAGCGCCGCATTCAACAACTCAGGTCATTCGACCGGAAGAGGCACAGCAGCCCACTAGGGGGTGCCTGCCTCTGCTTTGCGCCCGAGGCTACACCAAACGGACCGGAGATAGCGGTCCCCAGCGGAGTCATCCCTAGGAGAACGGTAGTCATGAAGCATATATAAGATTGAGAACAAAACAGATTCAAAGCAGGTATACATTCCAAAAGTGAATCTAAACCAACAATAACTTCAATCAAAATCCAGAATGATACACATCAAACAATTGTGCATAATAAAGGAATAACCAAATAATAATAAAAAAAAAAAAAAAAAGGAAAGGGAAAGACCCACTACAGAAAGGGTTTAAAGGATACCGCCGTATTAAGGCCTGGCCATACAGTGGCTTGCAACCTAAAAATCCATTTCGCCTCCTGTTGTAATATTTTGTTGTCAAAGTCACCCCCGCGTGGGTTGCGGGGGATGACCTCGAGAACGGAGAAGCGAATGAAATCAGGGTTAAAGCTATGATGCACTCCCACATGTTTGCAGATGGGCGTAAAAATTAGGCCCACCTCCAGGTAATATAGATGGTCCTGAATACGTTTGGAGAATCTCCTTTTTGTCCTCCCCACATAGATTGCCCCACAGAGGCAGTTGGCAAGATACACCACACCTTCTGTGGAGCAATCTGCGAAGAAGACAAAAGTCACATCCTCCACATCTGAATGTACCCCTTACGTCCTCACCATCCTCCACTTGTTGTTGTGGGTGGTAGTGACTATGGACTAATGAGTCCCTGATCGATTTAGACCTTCTGAACGTGATCTGTGGCTGAGGTGCGACATGTTTGGTGACCACATGGTATATATGTTATTGGAGGACCTCCACACACAAAAAATGGCATAGGGTTACTTAGGATCCCCTTGATGTCATTGACCATATACAATGCTCAAAAAAATTAAAGGAACACTTTAAAAACACATCAGATCTCCATGGGGAAACATATCATGCTGGATACTGTCTCTATATTGATATGGACTGGGTAATGTGTTAGGAATGAAAGGATGCCACATCGTTTGATGAAAATGAAAATGATCAACCTACAGAGGGCTGAATTCAAGGATACCCCCAAAATCAAAGTGAAAAAATTATGCAGCAGGCTATTCCATTTTGCTGAAATTTCATTGCAGCAACTCAAAATGGTACTCGATAGTTTGTATGGCTTCCCACATGCTAGTATGCATGCCTGACATCGGGGCATGCTTCTAATGAAATGATGGATGGTGTCCTGGGGTATTTGGTCCCAGATCTGGACCAGGGCATCATTGAGCTCCTGAACAGGGTCAGATGGACCAAAACATAATGTCTCTGAGGTGTTCTATTGGATTTAGGTCAGGTGAGCATGGGGGCCATTCAATGGTATCAATTCCTTCATCCTCCAGGAACTGGCTGCATACTCTCGCCACATGAGGCTGGGCATTTTCGTACACCAGGAGGAACCCAGGAACCACTGCACCAGCATATGGTCTGACAACAGGTCCAAGGATTTAATCCTGATTCCTAATGGCAGTCAGGGTGCCATTGTCTAGCCTTTAGAGGTCTTTGCGCCCCTCAATGGACATGCCTCCCCAGACCATCACTGACCCACCAAAGAGGCCATGCTGAAGGATATTACAGGCAGAAAAACATTCTCCACGGCTTCTCCAGACCCTTTAACATCTGTCACATGTGCTCAGCATGAACCTGCTCTCATCTGTGAAAAGTACAGGGCGCCAGTGACGGGCCTGCCAATTCTGTTTCTGATTGTTTGGTCAAAGACATTCACACCAGTGGCCTGCTGGAGGTCATTTTGTAGGGCTCTGGCAGTGCTCATCCTGATACCAGTCCTGCTGATGGGTTAAGGACCTTCTACGGCCCCGACCAGCTTTCCTAGAGTAATTGCTGAACTCCTGGAATCTCCTCCATGCTCTCAAGACTGTGCTGGGAGACACAGCAAAACCTACTGGCAATGGCATGTATTGATGTGCCATGCCTGTGCAACCTCTATAGCAGTGATGGCAAACCTTGGCACCTCAGATGTTTTGGAACTACATTTCCTATTAAGCTCAACTACACTGCAGAGTGCATGAACATCATGGGAAATGTAGTTCCAAAACATCAGGGATGCCAAGGCTCTATAGGATCCAGGTATCGCCTCATGCTAACAGTAGTGACACTGACCCTAGCCAAATGCAAAACTAGTGTAAAATAGTCAGAAAAGATGAGTAGGGAAAAAAATGGCAGTGGCCTTAACCTGCAAAACCTTTCCCTCTAGTGCAACTGTTGTTCATTTCTTTATTACCAAAGCAGTTGAAACTGATTAACAACCCCCTCTGCTACCGAACTGACCAGATCACTATCCCAGGAGTTTAACTGACTTGATGCTATACTCTGACTAAAAAGTGTTTATTTAATTCTTTTGTGCAGTGTATGAACATGTCCATATATAAACAATGACATCACCTGGGAGATCCCAGGTCCCAGCTCTCATTCACCACACCTGTTAACGGCGGGAGTGAAGCGACGGGACCAGACATTTCAAATGAGTGTTTTTTTTTTTATAATTTTCCACAGGTTGTTGGATGTTGTACATTGGGGTTGACGTGGCTCTACATAACTGGACCACTTCAATACAGGGAACTCTTGCTCCCTTCCTGCCTAGGCCAATTTTCAGCTTTCAGCACTCTCGCACTTTGATTGACAATTGTGCAGTCCTGCAACGCTGTACCCATGTTACATTTTTATCATTTTTTTTTCACACAAATAAAGCTTTTTTTTGGTGGCATTTAATCCTCATTTGGTTTTTCTTTTTGCTAAATATCCAAGAAAAGACCAAAAATTTAAAAAAAAAAAATGTTTTTCTTTATTTCTGTTATAAAATTTTGCAAATAAATAATCTTTCTTCATACATTTAGGCAAAAATGTATTTTGCCACATTTCTTTGGTGAAAATATAGAGTCCACAAGCTATGGTAAATACAGTAATTCACAAAAGTGAGTACACCCCTCACATTTTTGTAAATATTTTATTATATCTTTTCATGTGACAACACTGAAGAAATGACACGTTGCTACAATGTAAAGTAGTGAGTGTACAGCTTGTATAACAGTGTAAATTTGCTGTCCCCTCAAAATAACTGAAAACACATTCAAGCCATTATTGTCTAAACGGCTGGCAACAAAAGTGAGTACACCCCTAAGTCAAAATGTCCAAATTGGGCCCAATTAGACATTCATCCCCGGTGTCATATGATTCATTAGTGTTACAAGGCCTCAGGTGTGAATGGGGAGCAGGTGTGTTAAATTTGGTGTTATGGCTCTCACTCTCTCATACTGGTCATTGGAAATTCAACACAGCACCTCATGGCAAAGAACTGTCTAAGGGACTGAAAAAAAAAATAATTGTTGCTCTACATAAAGATGGCTGCCCTAGGCTATAAGAAGATTTCCAAGACCCTGAAACTGAGCTGCAGCACAGTGGCCAAGACGATACAGTGGTTTACCAGGGCAGGTTCCACTCAGAGCAGGCCTCGCCATGGTCAACTAAAGAAGTTGAGTGCACATGCTCAGAGTCATTTCCAGAGGTTGTCTTGGGGAAATAGACATATGAGTGCTAGCAGCATTGCTACAGAGGTTGAAGGGGTGGGGGGGGGGTCAGTCTGTCAGTGCTCAGATCATACGCAGCCCACTGCATCAAATTGGTCTGCATGGCTGTCGTCCCAGAAAGAAGCCTTCTAAAGATGATGCATATGAAAGCCCGCAAACAGTTTGCTGAAGACATGCAGACTAAGAACATTACTGGAACCATGTCCTGTGGTCTGATGAGACAAAGATAAACCTATTTGGTTCACATGGTGTCAAGCGTGTGTGGCGGCAACCAGGTGAGAAGTAAAAGACAAGTGTGTCTTGCCAACATTCAAGCATGGTGGTCATGGTCATGATCTGGGGCATCATGAGTGCTGCAGGCACTGGGGAGCTACAGTTTATTGAGGGAACCATGAATGCCAACATATACTGTGACATACTGAAGCAGAGCATGATCCCCTCCCTTCAGGGACTGGGTTCGAAGGGCATTATTCCAACATGATAACGACCCCAAACACACCTCCAAGACGACCACTGCCTTGCTAAAGAAGCTGAGGGTAAAGGTGCTTGACTGGCAAAGCCTGTCTCCAGACCAAAACCCTATTAAGCAACTGTGAGGCATCTTCAAATGGAAGGTGGAGAAGCGGAAGTTCTCTAACATCCACCAGCTCTGTGATGTTGTTATGGAGGAGTGGAAGAGGACTCCAGTGGCAACCTGTGAAGCTCTGGTGAACTCCATGCCCAAGAGGGTTAAGGCAGTGCTGAAAAAAAAATGGTGGCCACACAAAATATTGACACTTTGGGCCCAATTTAGACATTCTCAGTTAGGGGTGTACTCACTTTTGTTGAGTTATTTTGAGGGGACAGAAAAAGTTGGGACAGTAAAAATATCCCACATATGACCCCTTTTTGGAAAGTAGACCGTCCAGGGTATTTAGTTAGAGGCATCACAAGTTTTTCAAAGTGGTAATTTGTTTGTCACAATTGTTTGGAAAAATGACAAAAATTAAAAAAAAAAAAACTGCAACTTTTATTTATTTATTTTTTTTACATAGTGTCATTAGTGCAGTACAGCGTCATCATATAACTTGTGTGGTGGGGATCAGGGACAATGACTGGTAAAAGTATGTGAAAAAAAAAAAAAACATTTTCAATTTTTTTTCTTTTTTTTTTATTGATTTTTTCTTTCTTTACGATTTTTTTTAACACACTGTTACCACAGCAATACAGTGTTATCATAGTAACACTGTACTACTCTGGGAAAGCGATCAGGATTTTTTTTTACACATTATGATGGCTTATACTAAAGAATTGAATTGGTATATAAACAACCATTTTTACTGAATGTAGCTGATTTAATCATTGAGTATTGTTGTGATTAGTTGTGATTGGCCACAGCTAATCACATGGTACAGGTGGGCTGTGATTGGCCCTGTTTAATCCATGTGATCACTGCGACCAATCACAGCTAGCAACACAATTGTACACAATAGATGGCATGAAAGGAAGCCATCCATTGTTTACAACTGTCCTGTGATCTGCTGTGATTGGTTACAGCGATCACATGATACCAGCAGCAGGCCAGTACAGTGATCTCTCATGGGCAGTGTTTGGTGGACACAGCCAGTGACAAAACGCACCCACAGCCTGGCCGCAAGGCCTCAAAAGAGCCCTGGACTATGAAACAACAATAGGCCAGGCGTGAAGTGATTAGGGACTAAAGTCAAAAATATTTTTTTATTCACTGTTACTTTTTTTTTTGTGCATGAGTAGGGTACTGTGTACCCTTTACTCATTCACATGGAGGAAACTGGTACTTTATTTTTACAGGAGACTTCTGATAAGTCTCCACCTGCAGACCCCTACAAATACCAGGAGAGTGATTGTTCATCCCCCACTTTGCCAGGATGCCAGCTGCTCCTTTTGGGGAAACCTTAAACTTTTTTTTCCTATTCCTTTTTTTTTTTTTTAATAGGGTTCCCTCTTAAAATCCATGCCAGACGTGAAAGGTCTGGAAAAGAATTTAGAGGGGACCTCCAAGCCTTTTTTCTCTTGTTCTTTTACATCAGATACCCCCTTAAAAGTTATGCCAGACCTGATGGGGCTACTAGGAATTAAATGGAAAGCCACACAGTTGGGTTTTTTTTTTTTTTTTAACTATTCCTGAGTCCTTTGCTTACATGGCAATTTTGGTAGTAATACCACTCAGCTCCTGATGAACGGGTAAATGTTCAGTCAGTCTCACACACCTCAAATGGACCAAACGTTGAGATTAGAAGAGTGGGGTTTGGGTAATCTTTTAAGGAAAGGCTGGAATTGTAGCACAAGGAAGAGGGGTGTATATTTTGTATTTTTTTTTTTTTTTTTGTATTTTGAATTTTACTTATTAATCAATCAGAAGCCAGTGGAAGGATTGGCAGAATGAGGTGTGGACATTGAGCAACTGCTAAGGTAGATGAGTCTGGAAGCAGCTTTCACTATATACTGAAAGGGGGATAGTGTCAGGGTGCTAGTCAGAATAAAAATGAGCATGTGCTGAAAAGGAGACCTGGCATAGTTGCCAATACTTTACATGGCCATGCTCATTTGCGAAGAAATGTACACAGATAGTGAACATTTGTACTGATGCATGTTTATGCACACCTCCTGCCATAACTGGCACCAAACGACCTTCATATGGTCAGTGGACTTAGACTGCTGGATGATCTTCAGCCCCCAGTAATCCTTGCTCCTGTGTTTCTTGTTTGACCTTGTCTCCCATCCTGACTACACCTCTTTAGTCGGGTCCTGCCAGCTTGTTCCTTCTTTTTCCCTAGGTGCCACTTTGCCTGTGGTTCTGCTACACACCTGGAGCTATGGAGATCCCGCCATCTGTCCTGACAGACTACCTGACAGCTATCCAGTCCTTCTGTGCTGTAAGCAACTTCCAGCAGATCTACCTAAACGGCACCCATGCTTCTTTGACCCAAGCACTCCCTGTTCCTGACTTCTTGGTACTTAGCCACAAGGGAAGCCCTATCATCAAATTGGCCTCAGACCAGATACATAACAGATAGCCTGTGTAATGGTAGGCTAATATGAAGGAAGTTGCAATAGTCAAGGCAAGAGATAATAATGGCATGAATTAGTAGCTTAATGGTTTCATTGGGTAAGAATTTTGGCGTATTTTGGCAATGTTATGGAGATTAAGAGGACAACATTGGTCAGTAATTGGATTTGGGGCTGGACAGGTCAAAATCCATGATTACATCTAGCACGTTTGCATCAAGGGAGGAACATACAGTTGTATTATACAACATGACTTAAAGGATAAGTTCACCTTTGGTAGCGTGTTACACATCACACCAAGATTTAGGATGTAACGTAACATTTTTCAGCAGTCCCCCTGATCCTCCACCTGTGACAGTGGGCAGGGGATCTTCTCCCCACACCCCCTACTACAATTTAAAAGCAGTCCACCAACATAGCTGCGTCGTTCGTTTACAAGGTTACAAGGTTCTGTGGATGAATGAACAACAACTACCGTCTGCCATTGCGGCAGACAGTTTGTAATCCTCAATGAATTACGAAGGTGCTGGTGAGAACTAGTGGGATTTTTTCTGTAGTTCAGTAACTATCTACCTGTACGTGAACTCTGAGCAGACAGCTATACTGAGAGTCTACATGAGCCTGGCATTGCACCCGTGATCTACTGATTACGGGTGCAATGTTTTCCAGGCTCCTGTGGGGAAAAATAATAAATGCACATTTTTTTCTACAGAAATACGTGCTCTTATTATTTTTCCCAAAAGATGAAAATAGCCTTTAAACTAGAACCATAGCAAATTGGACTTAGTTATCTTACCCCCTGCCCTGTTTAACATACTACAGATGCTTTACCAAATCATAGGAATTGCAACATAAGAGTGTGTGGGTATTTACTGTATTGTATTGGAACCTGTATTTGTAAGCAGTAGCATATAGAATCTGCTTACAGCTCAATGTGGCTATTTATTGAAAGCCATACACATTCAACGTTTTCTCTTTTTTTTTGCTACATCACGTTAACATTTAAATGTGCTAACAGCAGTTACAGAGACCCAGAATGCCATGGTTTAGCTGGTGTATGTTTGAACACTGGTGTAATTACAGTACATATCAATTTAGAATTTTTAGTACTTATATAAGCTTTAGGCTGTGCGTGCATCTGTGCATACCACAGACATGGGGGTACACACCTATTCTTTAGTCATTTCGGCCTATTGTTTTTGTGACATGTTATGTTCCTCTGTTCACCAGCAATAGTGGCCTTGAAGGTCAACTAAACATACATTATAATTTAAACAATAATGCATTATTAGTACACAGTAGAATATATTAAACTGTTGACACATTTTGTATGCAGCTCTCTATTGCTTCTGCTTAAACCTTTTACAAGGAACTAAATAAATGATAAGAATAAAAGTACCTGTATGGATAATAACCAATTGTACAGCACTTATTGCACATTAACAGAAGAACAATAAGGCAACAGAAAAATCATTTGAGTCATAGAATTGCTGACTTAAACTCAAGATCCTAATTCATTGCACAGTAAATATTGTTTAAACATTTGAATGTCCTCTTATTTGAAACAATTACCGCATAATTATATGAAAACTTTATATTACTGTGATAAAAAGCACAACAACAAATTTAAATAATTTAAAATAATTGAAGGTAATTACAAAAATGGACACATGAATTAATAATTCACACAAATGGCATAATTCACATTACAAGAAAATTGGAAATAGGAAACCTACATTTTTGAAATGGTTCATGTCGACAAATATTACCATACTGTAGAAATAAAAGAAGCCAATTTAGGTTCTATAAATATGAAACTACTTACAGATGACATTAGTGTTTTTTTATTAGTACAATACTTATACATATTCAAATTACATTCTGTGCTATATATACTGCATATATATATATATATATATATATATATATATAGGTGCTCACCCATAAAGAAGTCCATATAAATACAAAACTGGTTTAGAGGCACTCATGGGTCTTGCAGAGGGCGAAGATCAGAAACAGCAGTGTTTTTATTGTTAATGTTTCAATGAAGCTTAGTCCATCTTTCTCAAGAAGATGGAGAAAGATGGACTGATCTTCATCGAAACACTGGCAAAAAAACACCGTTGTTCTTCTTCCTCTGCAAGACCCATGAGTGTATCTAAACCAGTTTTGGATATACTGTATATATACTGTATATATACAGTCAGGTCCATAAATATTGGGACATCAACACAATTCTAATCTTTTTGGCTCTATACACCACCACAATGAATTTGAAATGAAACAAACAAGATGTGCTTTAACTGCAGAATTTCAGGTTTAATTTGAGGGTATTTACATCCAAATCAGGTGAAAGGTGTAGGAATTACAACCGTTTGTATATGTGCCTCCCACTTTTTAGGGGACCAAAAGTAATGGGACAATTGGCTGCTCAGCTGTTCCATGGCTAGGTGTGTGTTATTCCCTCATTATCCCATGTACAAGGAGCAGATAAAAGGTCCAGAGTTCATTTCAAATGTGCTATTTGCATTTGGAATCTGTTGCTGTCAACTCTCAATATGAGATCCAAAGAGTTGTCACTATCAGTGAAGCAAGCCATCATTAGGCTGAAAAAAAACAAAACAAACCCATCAGAGAAATAGCAAAAACATTAGGTGTGGCCAAATCAACTGTGGAACATCCTTAAAAAGAAAGAACACACCGGTGAGCTCAGCAACACCAAAAGACCCGGAAGACCACGGAAAACAACTGTGGTGGATGACCGAAGAATTCTTTCCCAGCTGAAGAAAACACCCTTCACAAAGGTTGGCCAGATCAAGAACACTCTCCAGGAGGTAGGTGTATGTGTGTCAAAGTCAACAATCAAGAGAAGACTTCACCAGAGTGAATACAGAGGGTTCACCACATGATGTAAACCATTGGTGAGCCTCAAAAACAGGAAGACCAGATTAGAGTTTGCCAAACAACATCTACAAAAGCCTTCACAGTTCTGGAACAACATCTAATGGACAGATGAAACCAAGATCAACTTGTACCAGAGTGATGGGAAGAGAAGAGTATGGAGATTGAAAAGAACTGCTTATGATCCAAAGCATACCACCTCATCAGTGAATCATGGTGGTGGTAATGTCATGGCGTGGGCATGTATGGCTGCCAATGGAACTGGTTCTCTTGTAATTTATTGATGATGTGACTGCTGACAAAATCAGCAGGATGAATTCTGAAGTGTTTCGGGCAATATTATCTGCTCATATTCAGCCAAATGCTTCAGAAATTATTGGACGGCGCCTCACAGTGCAGATAGACAATGACCCGAAGCATACTGCGAAACAACCAAAGAGTTTATTAAGGGAAAGGAGTTGAATGTTATGCAATGGCCAAATCAATCACCTGACCTGAACCTGATTGAGCATGCATTTCACTTGCTGAAGACAAAACTGTAGGGAAAATGCCCCAAGAACAAGCAGGAACTGCAGACAGTTGCAGTAGAGGCCTGGCAGAGCATCACCAGGGATGAAACCCAGCATCTGGTGATGTCTATGCAATCCAGACTTCAGGCTGTAATTGACTGCAAAGGATTTGCAACCAAGTATTAAAAAGTGAAATTTTGATTTATGGTTGTTAATCTGTCACATTACATTTGGTCCCTTAAAAAGTGGAAGGCACATATACAAACTATTGTAATTCCTACACCGTTCACCTGATTTGGATGTAAATACCCTCAATGTAAAGCTGAAAGTCTGCAATTAAAGCACATCTTGTTTGTTTCATTTCAAATGCATTGTGGAGGTGTATAGGTGTATAGAGCCAAAAAGAATAGAATTGCATTGATGTCCCAATATTTATGGACCTGACTGTATATATATATATATATACTGTATATATATATATATATATATATATATATATATATATATATATGTATATATATATATATATATATATATATATATATATTTGGATATGTTTAAAGCCTGTTAATTTTAATGTTAATTAACTAGAAGTTAACTAATGAGCACGCACCATTAAAGGTCCAGTCTATTCCCCTTTTCACGATGAAATAAACCCATATCTGGACCTTTTAGCAGTGGTGTGGCACTTCAGTTTGCATTCTTGTTACATTACACTACAAGCAAAGGAGACCACAAAGATCTTCTGGTGTGCAGAAGCCACCAGTTTGGGAACTAGATAACATCTAGTATATCAGCATATCAACATCAAAATGTTAAGCTACTAATACCAATAGGATAACAGTATGGGTCAGTGCTGTTTTTTTATTTATTTATTTATTTTTTCTCAACTTCTGTATTATCATAGCATATTCTGGTTTTCCTTACTGTGAAATAAAAAAAAATGCAACAGAGTAGAGTGAGCTCTAAAGAAGGCTCAGCGGGAATAGAAAGGGACATACTGGTGCTTAAGCCTATGCAAGAAAAAGCCCAGCAACAACATAGCACCCCCAAATACAGAATTCCACCTCCTCTCTTTCTTGCCATGAGTTGGTTTGGAGAACCTTTTAGGGCTGGATTCCAAGCACAGAGCTCAATACAATAGTTGAAATGTACATAAATAGGACATATTTTACCCGTCAAAGGATTTGAATTTCTGTTTATCCTGTTATGGGATTTACGTAGAGAGCACAGCCACCCTGGTGACCTAATATTTCTAAACTACAGTTTAGCAATATAGATAAGTTACACTCCCAACCCCTGCCTGAGACTGGATTGCGAAAGAGCAGCTGCACACCGATGAGGTCATCACACACAACTGTCGTCCTACCAGAACATGCAGTTTATCTGATTGACATCTGTTGTCTCACCTTCTCCCACTCTAAGTGCTGCTATATATTGGGTTACAAGTGGTTATCTTTAAGTCAAAAGATTTAAAAATATTCCTTTGACTCTAATACCCCGACCAAACCCACCATCCTTCTTAACCTTAATTAGGTTGACCATTTCAAAATGTACAGATGAATGGGTTTTAGGCTGATCTGTCAAGCACTGCTTCAGGAATAAATAAGAAAAAGAAAACTATAAAATAGATCTAACAATTTAAAATTATTATAATTACATGTCATAGTTGCTTGCTTTGTGAAAAATATATTTTGTATGGTAACAGTCCACTTTTCTGTTTCTTTTGTCTTCGCTGCCTTATTATTAGATGAGACTTTATATATATATATATATATATATATATATATATATATATATATATATATATATACAGTAAATCTGTCTGTGGCCAGGGACAAGGATGGCTGATATACCATGTCACATGACCAGCATCTCATGAACTTTCTAGTATGCTGGTCATGTGACTAAATAAAATTTACATTGCCCGCTTAAATATTTTTTTTAATTGAAATGTATAACACATGACTGTGTACCATGTCTTTTTGGAAAGACTTGGCAATGGCATGAAGTAGCCAGAGTCAAAGTCTTTCCAAAAAGACATGGTACACAGTCATGTGTTATACATTTCAATTAAAAAAAATATTTAAGCGGGCAATGTAAATTTTATTTTAGTTAAATTTCATTTTTTGCATGTAAGGTTGTAAATTTGTGGGAAAGTTTAGTGGCCCTTTAAGATACCTTTACAAGCGAGGTCCAATGATTCTACACACATTTGAAAAAAAAATCCCCCTATAACACTGTCATAGTACCCTTATGATTACTTTCCCAACTGTAACTCAAACTGTAAGAATCATGACCATCATCTCCCAACACTGAAGTTTTAGTGCATGCACTAAAATATCTCTAACGGATCTCTCCAGCCAGTACTAAAATGTCAAGCCAAGCTGTGCGAGATATTTAGATTTAATCGAATATTGATTGCTGGTATCTCTTGTGGAAATACAGTATTCTAGCTCCTTTGTTGTACGAACAAACAAACTTTAGCTGTTTTCTGAATTTAGCTGTCTTTTTTTTTTGATGACAGATCTTTTTACAGACTTTTATGAGCCTGCTGATTAAAATACTTCAATCTCATTGCAGATTAAATGTTGCAACAAATTCTGTTGCTCTACCTATGAATATGTATAGAAGACGAATAGAAAAGATACACATTAAATCTTCAATGGCACGCTAAGCAGTTTTTGTCTAACTGGTTTTAGGCTGGCCAATGACATATTTACACTACTGAGATAAATGGTATACAGAGGCACAAAGGAATATTATCAGCGCAGAATTATGCCAGCCTGTGATAAAATCGAAAAACTACTTTTCAAACAAATATACTACTGTACCAGCCATTCATTTAAAATGTATTTTATTGTTTCATTGCTTTGCTTTAGAATATACAATCTAGTTAATTAATTTTATTTGACAGCTATTACTATATCCTGATGTGTTAAGTGGCACTCTGTGGGATTGTCGTTGTGCAGCTCATAGCCACAATACAATGCACATTCTGGATTTTGTACGTTTAGGGTACAATAAAACCACTCTTGCAACAAGTTTATTATTGTACTGGCAGAGCAAGCTTTTCTCTTATTTATATACTTGCAGCGGCTATAATGGCAAGACTGTAGGGAAGTATGAATCTTACCATTCAGTTCTAGGCTCTTTACCCTTTAGGATTTCAGCATAAAATCCACTAGGCTGGAAAGAACTTTAAAGAGGATCTATCATGGAACAGTGGAAAAAAAATCTCCTGTTCATACTGTTGATACCAAAATAAATTGATACAAAGTGCTGGTTGTAGCTGTTGTGTAGGGATGAGCTTCAGGTTCAAGGGTTCACAGTGAACCAAACCCATTTGTAGTTTACAGACAAAGTGAAGTAATGCGGCTGTTCTCTGATAGAGAAACCAATTACCAACTATGAGTGATTATTTTTATGTGCCAGTCTGCTAATTATAAAAGGCAGTGCTTACAGTAGGTAATTATCAGAGAGTGTTACAGTAGAAAGGGAAACCTGACAGTGTGTGATTAGGGAGAGATACAGTAGTTGTACTATACAATGCAATTGCAGTGTGGTGGTCTACATATTATTTTGCACCCCAGCTGTGTTCACAGTTCAAAAGCTCAATATTTTTGCTCTGTGCTTTGGTTTTTTTTGCCATGATGGAAGGTGTACCTTCAACTCATTGACAACTTTTTTGCAAAGGGCAACAATTTGACAGTATTTTGCCCCATCCATTTTTTCCATCTATCTTGACCAGTGCTCCAGTCCCTGCTGCAGAAAAACACCCACCATAACAGGATATTACCACTTCCATGCTTTACTGTAGGAATGGTGTTATTTGGATGTGAGCTGTATTGGATTTCCGCCAGACATATCGTTTGGTGTTGAGGTAGAATAATTCAGTTTTATTCTCATCTGACCATAACACCTTTTCCATGTGGCCTCAGAATCTTCAAGGTGCATTTTGGTAAAGCTCAATTGTGACTGCGGGTGGCCTTTCTTGTAGAGTGTCTTTTTTCTTGTAACCCTCCCATATAAGCCACATTTGTTTAAAATGTATGATATTGTTGTCTTTCTCAAAAATTCCTGCAACTGCTTCAGAGTTGCAGTAAGCCTTTTGTTAGCCTCTCTCACCAGTTTCCTCCTAACTCTTTCTTTTTTTTTTTTTTTAACAACGTTTTATTGAAAGATAGGAAGAAAACAACAACAAGTAGCGAGATGGCAAGGCCAAATGATACAAGGTGATATAACATTGCACAACAGAAAGCATCGTACATTGCACGCCCGTAACGTGCCACAAACTAATCACTTGCAAAATTGCAGGAAAAAAATCTTGGGTGTCAATTTGCTGCCCCTCTCCAAGTTCTGCCTGGGTCCAATGCATTGGTTCTAGGGTACTTGAGGGAGGGGGGAAGTGGAACATGGTTCTGAGGAGTCAGAGGAGGATGCCAATGAGGAGGAAGAGATAAAGGTGATTATGCTATCACCAACATGGAGGCAGCACTACCAGCTCCATTGTTTTTCCCTTTTTTAAGATCTGTGTTTAGTAGGGAAATAGGTCTGTAACTTTCCGGTAGTAGAGGATCTTTACCCTGTTTGGGGATTGTGGTTACATACGCTCCCAGCATCTCTTTAGGGAATGAAGATGTTTCGATAGCTTTATTAAATGTTTCAAGTAGAAAGGGTGATAGAGTGTGGTGAAATAATTTGTAATTTGTAGCATTCACTAGGAAAACCTTCTGGGCCTGGTGATTTTCCTTGAGGTAGTGAGAGTATAGTTTTTCTAATTTCATCAATTGATATGGGTACATTAAGTGTTTCAAGTTGTGAATTGGTAAGTCGAGGCGGTTTAAGGCTGTCTAAGAAATTGGTTATGTCTGTATGCAACGGTTGGAAAGTCGTGGGGTCTGTATGTAGGTTATATAAGGAGTGGTAGTAATCTGAAAACTCGTTTATGATATCTTGGGGATGTGTGATTTTATCATTAGTCCATGCTTGTCTGAGTGAGGAGATTCGTGATCTGGTCTGTCGGGACTTCAGTCTGTTTGCTACAGTAATACCGGTTTTGTTAAAGTGAGCATAACAATGTATTATGTTTGAGTTTTCTGAATTGGATGTCATTTTGTTCCATTAGGGTGGAGCGCAGTTCTGTTCTAAGGTTGGTGAGGGCGTCAGTGGTTTTGGGGTCTGGAGTGATTTTATTTCTAGTTTCGAGGTCATGAATTTGGGATAGAATGTGGGTCAATTTGAGGTTATATTGTTTTTTAATTTTTGAGTTTTGCTGAATGCAAATTCCCCTCATATAGGCTTTGTGTGCCCCCCATATACACCAGGGGTCTGATACAGAATTGGCATTTTTATCAAAATATTCAGTCAGATGCTGGGAGATATGTTTCCTACAATCATCCAATTGTAGATTTTTAATATTACATCTCCATACAGGATTGGCTCCCCTAGGGATTCCTTCATCTACGGTCACTTCCACTACTGCATGATCTGACCAAGTTATATCTTTAATGACCGCAGGTGAGATCTTCCCCAGTAGGTGCCAATCAGACACAAACATGTCTAATCTTGAGTATGTACGATGCCTGGAGGAGTAAAAGGTGTAGTCTCGCTCAGAGGCATGGAGACATCTCCAGACATCGTACAGGTTTTCCTTATGAAACAAACCATAAAGCGAGACTTTCCTCTTGGTGGGAGGGGATGAAGTGTCCAATTCAGGATTAGTTGTCAGGTTAAAGTCACCGCAAATCATGAGGTTGCCGTATTTGATCTTCGAGATAACTTTTAGGGTTCTTCTTAGGAAGCGTAGCTGGTGTGTGTTGGGGGTATAAATCGATGCCAGAGTTATCAGTAAGTTATTAAGAGTTCCTGTAATTATAATGTAGCGGCTTTCCGGATCAGTCACTGTGTCTTTGACTTGCCAATCGACAGTGTCTTTGATGGCAACAAGTATTCCTCTTTTCTTAGTTGGGGAAGTAGTCAAGTAGATATAGGGAAAGATTTTGTTGGAGCATTTGGGGTAGTTTGACGTTTGGAAGTGGGTTTCCTGTACTGATATGATATCAGCGTTGGATGTTTTTGCTTCTTTCCAAAGCGCGTATCGTTTGGCTGGGTGGTTAAGTCCGTTAGCGTTGATAGAGATTATTTTAACTGCCATTGTGGGATAAAAAAGGGGATTTTGCTGTCAGGCATTGTTGCTTAAGTGAAAGGAGGTACCAATCCGTGTCCTTTTGGTTGATGCTCTTGTCTGAAATAGCTTGGGGTGTTTGCAATTCTATAGTCATTGAGCTATATTCATGAAGCAACACTGGGGTGTGGGGAGGGGGATAAAAAAAATAGAACTATGTAAAAAAGAGACCACATAATGGGTCTGAGCTCGACCAACATGGCCGATAACCTGTGAAGATGAGGGGCCATGAGGAGACTTTTAACTCCATAGGCCTAGAACCGGTGTGATGCTGTTGGGAAGTGCTGGGGTGTCCACCCTGCGATTTGTTCTTTTTCTTTTCGGATTTTTTCCTGTATACTATTTGCCAATCTCCATCTGTGGGTAACGGGGTTGGAGCACTACTTTGGGGGGTTGTATCCGAAGGAATAATTACCCATCTTTGGAGTAATGCGATACCCTCTTCTAAAGTAGAAATTGCAGTAGTGGAGCCATTATGAGTAATGGTAAGAGTAGATAGAAAAATAGCCTAGGCTATATACAGCGCTTGCCGCAAAAAAAAATATATATCTTAATGTATGTGAACAATGTTGAAAACTTATCTTTACAGTATAAGTGAAAATACAAATCCAATTGAACATATGAAAATTAATAAAAAGTTCCAAGAAATTGATAAATAGATAAATAAGTATTTTCCGGTGGTGGTCAATATACAGTATGTGAATAAAATAAATGTAAAATTCAATAAAGTCTTTTCAAGTGGTGATCAGGTGCAAAGTGCTTCGTGCTCAAAATAAAAAAAAGTTTGTGACTTTCGTGACGTGGATTCCTCTTTTCCTGTGGCTTTTGGTAGAAATAAATGACTTACCAGAATTGTTGGGTCCTATGTGCTGTATAGCACTAGGACCTACAGCGCTTGGAGGCCGTTCAGGCCGCATTGGGGATTCCCTTTGTGGATAATTCTGGTGGGATACAAGTTAGGTTCCTCCTTACCCGATCTCGATCTTCAGGATATGGGGTTAAAAGAAAGGCTCCAGATAGTGTATTATCGTTTTAAAAGTTTATTCATCAAATATTCATAAACATTTGGAGCGAAGAAAGACTCAAACTCCAAGTTTGCAGGCAAAGAAACCACTTACAAACACCTCCTAGCAGAGTGGCGAGCGGAGTGTTCCGGCTTGCGTTCCACGTGGTGCGTAGCGTACTGACGTGCGTTCCACAACCTTGACGCGTTTCGTCACTTCCTGTGACGTTTATACAGCACATAGGACCCAACAATTCTGGTAAGTCATTTATTTCTACCACAAGCCACAGGAAAAGAGGAATCCACGTCACGAAAGTCACAAACTTTTATTTATCGAGCATGAAGCACTTTGCACCTGATCACCACTTGAAAAGACTTTATTGAATTTTACATTTATTTTATTCACTTATATTGACCACCACCGGAAAAGACTTATTTATCTATTTATCAATTTCTTGGAACTTTTTATTAATTTTCATATGTTCAATTGATTTGTATTTTCACTTATACTGTAAAGATAGGTTTTCAACATTGTTCACATACATTAAGATCATTTTTTTTTTTTTTTTTTTTTGCGGCAAGCGCTGTGTATAGCCTAGGCTATTTTTCTATCATCCATTTAAATCTACAGCTGCTGCCACACAATATATATTTTTATATTTATATCTCACTAATTACACACATATTTTTATACTTTTATTTTATATTTAATCAAAACCTTTTCCGAGGCGCGGGGAGATACACTAGTATAGTGATATCTTTTTTCTATCTTAATGGTAAGAGTAGCTGGGTGTTTCCACTTATGCAATATTTTGTGGTTCCTCAGTGCTTTTGTGATTGTTGCTAGATTCCTTCTTCTTTGGAGGGTATGTCTGGACAGATCTGGAAAAATTTGGATGTTTACAAATTCTGGAGGTGGAGTGGAGGCTTGTCGGAATGCTGACATGATTCTTTCTTTGGCATGAAAGAAGTGCATCCTTAAGAGGACATCTCTGGGGATTTCTTGGCTTAGGAAGGCGGGTTTGGGCAGTCTGTGGATTCTATCAATTATTTTGTCAGAATCAGACAGAGTTGGTATCAGCATAGAAAATAAGTTTTCAGCATATTGCTCCAATTGATGAGGCTGCACTGATTCTGGAACATCTCTCAGCTTTAAGTTGTTCCTCCTAGATCTATCCTCCAGATCAGCAACTTTATCTCTAAGCCACTGGATCTCATCAGAGTGCTGGTTGTGTGCTTCTACCATTGTGTTGAAGGACAGGGTATGATTGCTGAGTGAGGTTTCAACAGTATTGACTCTGTCTCCTAAATGGTGCACTTCCTGCCTGTATTGTGCATCCATCCCATGATATCAGCTTGTAGTGTGGATCTAAAAGAATGGAGCATGTCCTTTAGCATTGATTCTGATACCAGGCGTTCTTCAGTGGGGAAGGTGATGTTGTGTTCTCTTTGGGGGTGTGCAGGGCTTGTGCTGTGATGCTGTGTCAGATTCAGCCTGATGTCTCCAGTGCTCTGTTTGGCTGGGGAGATAATTCGGGGTCTGTTTTTGGCAGGGCTTCTTAAGGAAGGGGAGTCTGGGGAGGATTATCTGGAGGAATACTCACTATCCGGATTTCCTACCTGTTGTGGAGGCTTCATATTGCTCCCTCTGTCCGTCCCTGGTGGCTGTAGTGTGGTGTGGAGCGGTCCGCCTCCGCCACCATTTTGCAGAATGCTGCCTGAGGGAGAGCTGGAAATGCTCTCTATTTTCGCCAGCTTCGGCGCCTCTCTCCTCCTGCGGGTCATCTCCGCTGCTGTCAGGGGACTTGTGGAAGTGTTTTGGCTGTGTCTGGTGCCGCTGTGTGGACTGTGAAGGTCTCGGTTCTGTGTGGCTGGAGAGAGCTGTGTTAGCAAGCAGCCATTAGCCTCTCCAGTCGCCATGCCCCCCACTTAGCTCTCTTTCTTGACTGGCTTAATCAAGCTGCTTATATTCTATTGAACCACTGCACAATATATGTTGCTATTTTCTCTGAAATAACACACACTGTTGTTTATTTGAAGTTAAAACGTGGCAAAAACAAAAAACATTGTCTCTCTTGCTTTCTTTACAGCCTAATTGAGCTGCTTACAAACTGTCCAGCCATGTGTGCCCATGGTCTCTCAAATACTATGCTCTTATATTTAGTTATGGATAAAATCCGGCATGTCTCTCCATTTTATATAACCTGATTACATTTACTGCCACTGTACAATATATGTGACTATTATATTTTTATTCCAGGATAAAATAAGCCTCATCTTTCTTTTACATTGCATCCAAAAAAGCTGCTTACACGCTGTCCAGCCATTGCACAAAATGTGTGAGTTTTGTCTCTGAAATGATATGTTCTAATGTATATTTAACCGCTTGCCGACTGCGCACAGTATATTTACTGCGGCAGTCGGCCCCGGCCAGGCAGAGTGACGTAGGTCTACGTCGCTCGCCTGTCACTCCTTCCAGAGCCAATAGCGGGCGGGCGCGCGCCCGCCGAGGCGCGCGCCCGCCGAGGCGCGCGCCCGCCTCGGCTCGTTCACGGAGGAGTGCGGGAGTGTGACTGGCGGACCCGATGTCCGCCGGTCACACTACGATCGCCGCTACAGCGGGAGAAAGACAGAGCGGCTTGTGTAAACAAGCCACCTGTCAGTTCTCCCTGTGTAAAAGTGAAGATCAAACAGTTCTACTATGTAGAACTGTTGATCTTTGTTTTTACACTAGTAGACCTGTCCCTACACAGTTAGAATCACGCCCCTAGGACACACTTAACCCCTCCCTGTCCAATACTGTTAACCCCTTCCCTGCCAGTGTCATTTTTGCAGTAACAGTGCATATGTATAGCACTGATTACTGCAGTAATGTCACTGGTACCCCCAAAAGTGTCAAAAATGTCAGTCAAGGGTCCGATCTGTCCGCCGCAATGTCGCAGTACCGCAAAAAAAATCGCAGATCGCCGCCATTACTCGTTAAAAAAAAAAACACCAAAAATGACAAAAATCTTTCCCTTTGTTAGTAAACGCGATAACTTTTGCGCAAACCAATCAAAATACGCTTTTTGCGATTTTTTTTACCAAACATAGGTAGCGTAAAACAAATTGGCCGAAAATTTTAAAAAATTTTGATTTTTACATTTTTTTTGGGGGAATTTCATATAAAAAAAAGTGAAAAATATTGTTGTTTTTGCAAAAATTACGCTCTTTTTTTGTTTATAGCGCGTGATCAAAAAATCGCACAGGTGATCAAATACCACCAAAAGAAAGCTCTGTTTGTGGGAAAAAAAGGACGTGAAATTCGTTTAGGTACAGCGTCGCACGACCGCGCGATTGTCCGTTAAAGTCACGCAGTAAAAAATCGCAAAATAACCCCTGGTCTTTTAGCAGGAAAATCCTCCGGTGGTAAAGTGGTTAAAAATAAAACTTGACTTGTCTCTCTTTCTTACATTGCAGCCTAATCAAGCTGCTTACATACTTGCAGACAATGATCAATATTTGTGGCTACTGTCTAACAGATTAAAGATTAAAAGTTTATTGTTCAATCTGATAGTATACATGTCCATCCATACCTCTGTCCATTAGCATGTTTCACTCAGCAAAGAGCTTATTCATGAAGTGGGCATATGAAAAGAGGACATGAAAATAATCATACACTGTATGTGCTATACAAGTGTAAACATGTTAACAGCTGTTCACAGATTTGTTCAATGTGCTACTATGTGTAGATAACAGATCTGCTTTATAATGTACAAAATTGTGACGGTATGTGGGCATTTTAAAAGGTAATCTTGACATTACAAAGGCAACAAATGGGCAGCCATTAAAATACGTGGGCAAGAAAAAAACAATTGTAACCATACGTAGGCAACATGTGGGCAATCATTACCATACACTGACAAGAAATGAGGAATTGTAACAATACACAGACCACAATCAGGCAATTATTATAAAAAACACGTAAGAAAAGGGCAATTGTGACAATATACATGTATCAATGAAACAATCAATGCATCACAATATCTAACATCAGATCTTCAGCTAACGAGAGAGCAATTTTTGGCATAAAAACAGGTCCAGAATAACCAGAAAGGAGCTTCCATTACCCTTAGGAGCCCTTAAAAGATTATTGAACTCTAAAAACAACCATAATTTCACATTCCTTATTGATTCCAATGCTTTTTGACAAAATGTCCCAATTTGTAGTAAAACATTGGTATCAAAATGTTGATTTTATCTCTTCCTACCAAGAAGGCCACTTACCTATTATAACAGTATATACTCAGTATGCTTTTTAATATCTATCCTCTAGTAAAAAGTCTGTGGTGCAGTAGTGATAGTTTAGTTAGCACTGTAACAAATGAAATTTTTGCAGTGTCTAGAACACATTAGCTGCCACCTAGATAAAGGTAAGCCTGTGGATGTGTTGTATCTGGACTTTGCAAATAAGGTGAGTACCTGGATAGAGAACTGGCTCCAGGGGAGAGTTCAGAGGGTGGTGATTAATGGGGAGTACTCGGATTGGGCGGGTGTGGAAAGTGGGGTCCCCCAAGGTTCGGTCCTGGGGCCAATCCTGTTTAACTTATCCATAAATGATCTAGATGAGGGGATATCCAGCACAATCTCAGTATTTGCAGACGATACTAAACTAAGCATGACAATATCTTCTATGCAGGATGTGGAAACCTTACAAGAGGATCTGAACAAAATAATGGGTTGGGCAACTACATGGCAGATGAGGTTTAATGTTGAAAAATGTAAAATAATGCACCTGGGCATCAGTAATGCGAAAGCAAGCTACTCTCTGGGGGGGGGGGGGAAACCTCTGGGTGAGTCTAGGATGGAAAAGGACCTGGAGGTACTGGTAGACAACAAGCTTGGCAGTGGCATGCAATGCCAAGCCGCTGCAAGCAAAGCAAACAGAATACTGGGATGTATAAAAAAGGGGATTCACTCCAGAAATAAAGAGATTATTCTCCCTCTCTACAAGACTCTGGTTCGGCCACATCTGGAGTATGCTGTCCTGTTCTGGGCACCGGTCCTCAGGAAGGATGTGCTGGAACTGGAAAGAGTCCAGAGAAGGACAGCAAAAATAATTAGGGGAATGGAGGACATCAGCTATGAGGAAAGACTACAAGCACTGAACCTATTCTCTCTGGAGAAGAGACGATTGAGGGGGGATATGATAACAATGTACAAATACTGTACTGGCAACCCTAGCATAAAGAACAAACTTTTCAGAGAAAGGGAATACAATAAGACAGTGGCCACTCACTAAAACTTGAGGAAAAACGGTTTAAGCTAAAAATACGTAAGGGGTTCTTTACTGTCAGAGCAGTGGGGATGTGGAATTCTCTTCCACAAGCAGTCGTATCAGCAGGGAGCATTGATAGTTTCAAAAAACTATTAGATGGGCACCTTAAATACCACAACATACAGGGGTATACAATGTATGGTTAACAGCAAACACACACACACATCATAGGTTGAACTGGATGGACTGATGTCTTTTTTCAACCTCACAAACTATGTAACTATATTAACTATATTCATAGAAATCAAGGACCAAATTCATAGAAAAACAATTCTACATACATATTAAAACAACAATATTTAGGTAAACATCTAAAGTGAATTGGCAGCCTAAAGCAGTACAGTGAGAGAAATAGATAAATGCAGCCACTGCACCTAGTGCTTCCAATGATGGATGTTTTAGCATTACTTGGAAGAGTCATGTTTACTTTTGGATTCAACACAAGTAGTTACAATAGAAATATAGGAACTATTCTATCTTCCAAAATATTTGTAAGCTAGTTTTGTGTTCCAGGTATCTTTACCAAAGAACATAGCTAGATCCTTGATCTCCCCTGCAGCAGCACCTCCAGTGTATTTACTGACCTGGAGAATGAAAGAGTAGCAGCATAGTGATGAGGCATAACTCTGCTGCCCCTCGCTTTCCCCATCAACATATTTGGTGCTAGATCTTCTTCTCCCTATAGGAGTCCTGCTCGAGAAAGTAGATCACATATACAAGCAAATGCAGGAACTTACCCTAGCTAGATTTGAAAATGCATTTAATAAAGGACTGAGCAACAGATACATTCCTTCAAACATTAGGTACATGTATGCTCAGTAATATGTAAGTGCCGGTATTTATTACTTCTCACAAAGATCACAATATACCCCCTGGCAATGCATTTTTCTTTTTGTCTCCAGATGGACGGTGTTATCTTTTTCAGTCATTATCTAGGTTCAGCGTCCACTTCCTGGACTGAGATACCGGTTCAGAGATGATACAATGATACAGTCACATAAATCCCGGTGCCTATGCAGTTCTCAGTTTCTTCTTAGTTGTGCTTACAAATGTCTAATGCAGATTATCCCCCTGCTGCAGCTCTTACTGTGAGATTTACAATGTTGAAGAGAGGAAACTGAGGAAATGCTTCTTTCTGCCTGCGGTAGACTGATCACTGCATCTTATCCTAGCACTCACTGACTGGCGCTCAGTGATAAAAGGTACAGCCTTTTTGAAAAATTATAATGTTGCTGTATATTTTGATTCGTCAGACATTAACCACTTTACCGCTAAGTACTGTAATAGTACTGCGGCAAAGTGGCTCGTTCCCGTCTGACGACGTAGACCTACGTCGTCAGACTCCTCCCCTGTAGGCGGCGCTCTCGCGCCGCCGGAGGCACGCTCCCGCTGTTTTCATTCACAGCGGGAGTCGGGCCAGGGGAGGAGCAGCGGCGATGGCCGCTGCTCTGCCCCGATCGTCGGGGATCTAGTGTGGAGATCCGCCCGCCTGTGTAAACACAAGCGGGCGGATCTCCTCAGTGACAGGGAGTGACAGATCGGACTGTTCAGCATAGCTGGACATCCGATCTGTCCCTGTCTCACAAAGTCACCTCCCCCCCCACACGTCAGTAAGCACCAGGCATACATTAACCCCTCCCTCTCCAATAAAGTTAACCCCTTCCCTGCCAGTGTCATTTTTACAGTAACAGTGCATATTTATAGCACTGATTACTGTAGTAATGTCACTGGTACCCCCAAAAGTGTCAAAAATGTCAGTCAAGGGTCCGATCTGTCCACCGCAATGTCGCAGTCCAGCAAAAAAAAAATCGCAGATCGCCGCCATTACGCGTTAAATAAAAAAACACCAAAAATGACAAAAATCTTTCCCTTTGTTAGTAAACGCAATAACTTTTGCGCAAACCAATCAAAATACGCTTATTGTGATTTTTTTTACCAAACATGGGTAGCAGAAAACAAATTGGCCAAAAATTTAAAAAAAAATTGGTTTTTACATCTTTTTTGGGGGGAATTTCATATAAAAAAATGTGAAAAATATTGTTATTTTCTCAAAATAAACGCTCTTTTTTTGTTTATAGCGCAAAAAGTAAAAATCGCACAGGTGATCAAATACCACCAAAAAAAAGCTCTGTTTGTGGGAAAAAAAGGACGTCAATTTCGTTTGGGTACGGTGTCGCACGACCGCGCAATTGTCAGTTAAAGTCGCACAGCGCCGAATCACAAAAAGTGGCCCAGACGTAAGACAGCAAAATGCTCTAGTGGTAAAGTGGTTAATAAAGTTACTGAAAGGTGTCCTCCTACATACTGTGATGTGGACATTGATTTTACACCAGTTAGCAAAGATAATCACAGTTTATACAGTAACGGTCTATACAGAATCACAATCAATATTTATGAACCTACAATGCCCACAGGGTGGCACCATGGGCACTTGCAACCTTAACCACTTAAGGCCCGGAAGGTTTTACCCCCTTAATGACCAGGCCATTTTTTGTGATACTTTAACTGACAATTGCGCGGTCGTGCGATGCTCTATCTAAATAATATTTATGTTCTTTTTTTCCCCGCAAATAGAGCTTTCTTTTGGTGGCATTTGATCACCTCTGCAATGTATATTTTTGGCACTATAAATAAAAAAAAAACAACGATTCTGGAAAAAAATATATATTTTTTACTTTCTGCTATAAAACATTCCCAATAATCTTTTTTTTTTTTTAAATAATTTTTTTCATCATTTTAGATAAATATGTATACTGCTACATATTTTTGTTATAAAAAAAATCCCAAAAAGTGTACATTGATTGGTTTGCACAAAAGTTATCCCATCTACATACTGGGGGAAAGATTTATGTTATTTTTATTTATTTATTTATTTTACTAGTAATGGCGGCATTGTGACGGACAGATCGGACACCTAACTGACATTTTTGACACTTTTGGGGGGACCTATGACATTGCTACAGTAATCAGTGCTAAAAAATATGCACTGTTATTGTACTAATGACACTGGCAGAGAAGGGGTTAACACCAGGGACAATCAAAGGGTTAAATGTCTGCCTAGGGGGTGCTTTCTAACTCTGTGAGGGATGGGCTCACTGGATGAACACAGAGACCTGTGTTCCTAAATAGGAGGAACACAGGATCCCTGTATTCATCACTGACAGAACAGTAGTCTGCCAGATTTACATCGGTGGACCGCCGATCTGTCTCCATGGGGAGCTATCGCGGGTGCCCGGTGGACATCATGGCCGCTGGACCCGCTGCTTGGCTCCCCTTCTAGCCAATCAGCGTGGGTGCGCCCACACTAACTGCTACACAAAGAGACGTACATGTACATCATTTCGCGTAACAGAGCCGAACTGCCACCGTATAACTACGGTGGCTGGTCCGTAAGTGGTTAATGAGTGCCATGCCCCAACATTGCCCATAATTTGAAGAATTTAGAAAAAATGAACTTTAAAGGCACATACACAATTACATTTCTTAAAAATATCCCATATTTTATTGGTTAAACAATGTTAAAAAATTATTGCATACAAAATATCCATATAAAAAAACATTTACAGCACTCTTGAACACTATAGAATCCCCACATGGTGTAATGCACTGGCACCACACACCAGGAGGTTTGTCAAGATGTCACCTACATGTCTCAAGTCTCTCCAGGTGCTAGGATTTCCTTACAACAGTATGGTTTGCTGTACATGTTTTGCAACATAGTTGCTTCTTTAGGAGCCGATAGTGCATTTGTTGGTGCACGAGCCCCAAGAGGGAGGGAGAGAGAGGAGGAGGATACCCCACACCAGACTGCAATACAGATCCCTGAAACAAATGCAAGGGAGCATCCACAGAATTTGTTTAAGATTTTAACCACTTGCTGACCGCCGCACGACTATTTACTGCGGCGATCAGCCCCTCACAGGCAAAGTGACGTAGTACTACGTCGCTAGCCTGTGAGGCTCTAGGGAGCGAGCGTGCACCGCCGGAGGCATGCTCCCGCTCGCTCATGGACCCCCCCCCCCGCACGAGTGACCGGCGGACCCGATGTCCGCCGGTCACTCGCAATCATCGGTTACACCGGGAGAAAGGCAGCCGGCTAATGTAAACAAATCTGCCTGTCATTCTCCCCTGTGTATCAGCACAGATCTGTGCTGTTACATCACAAGCCACATCCAATCACAGTAAGAATCACGCCCCTAGGTTAACCCCTTCACTGCCAGTGTCATTTTTACAGTAACAGTGCATATATATAGCACTGATTACTGTAGTAATGTCACTGGTACCACCAAAAGTGTCAAAAATGTCAGTCAAGGGTCCAATATGTCTGCCGCAATGTCGCAGTCCCGCAAAACAAAAAATCGCAGATCGCCGCCATTACTCGTTAAAAAAAACAATAAAAATGACAAAAATCTTTCCCTTAGTTAGTAAACGCAATAACTTTTGTGCAAACCAATCAAAATACGCTTTTTGCAATTTTTTTTTTACCAAACATATGTAGCAGAAAACAAATTGGCCTAAAATGTTAAAAAATTTTGATTTTTACATTTTTTTGGGGAATTTCATATAAAAAAATGTGAAAAATATTGTTATTTTTGCAAAATTGTCGCTCTTTTTTTGTTTATAGCGCATGATCAAAAAATCGCACAGGTGATCAAATACCACCAAAAGAAAGCTCTGTTTGTGGGAAAAAAAGGAAATCAAATTTGTTTGGGTACAGCTTTGCACGACCGCGCAATTGTCTGTTAAAGTCACGCAGTGCCGAATCGCAAAATAGGCCCTGGTCAGGAAGGGGGTAAAATCTTCCGGGGCTTAAGTGGTTAAAAAGCCCCTTGGCAACAAAGATAGAGATAGTGGTCAAATTCCCAGACACAAAGATGACTCCCGCACCTTGATCCAAAAGTTGTCCATTAATTAAGGTCCGACCAGTGGGGTATAGATGGGAGGTGTTATATGTGTAGATGGTGTCTCACACTGTGCAGATCTTATAAGAGGATTTTGGTTGCTGGCTTTTGGGTGCCTCAGATACTCCTGTTATGTTGTGTTGTGTATAACATCCCCCTCCCTCCCTTCAGAGGTGGGTCTTATATAGAATCACAGACAACATACCCTTTCCTACCAAATGTTACTGAATAATTCACAACAAAGCCATGAATTTTCTTAGTAGTGAAGTGACCTTGCCCATATGTGGCCACGTAGAACTGAACTTTAGATCCATATTCTAGACAGTCATACCACCTGTACAACACTATGCACACAGTTTTATTGATCCTACTTTGCATCAAAGAATAATGGACAGAGTTGAAGAAAATGAATGTATGTACTTTTGGATGCCAGTCAGATGGCAAAACTTGGTATAAAAGTTTTATAGACTGCACATTTCTTCACGCTCTTAATTTTGTTGCCTTTCCTCTGTTGGTTTGCTGTTACTGTTGCTGTATGGTTTTTATATGTAACACTTGTTATGTGTTTCTACTTTGGCCCTATTATATTCGTAATGATTGAAAAACCATGGCCTAAATGGTAATGGTAAAACAGTCACAACACATTTTGTAATTACATATAGCAATAAAATCCAAACAAAAATAGCTTTCAAATACACATAGCAGCTGTTTGTGATCCAGCGCACCTGCTAGATGTACAGAACATTGCCAATTAATACGTTTTGGAGTTGATAAAGAACATTTCATGTCCTCCATGACTTTTGTTACAGAAATGTAGCATGAGAACAAATAATTATAACAAATGCTATTTTGTAATTTGTTGGCAACTTATGACTATTCTGCAACTTTTTGTTGTGATCTGGCTTTCCTGCTTTTAGTCTATTTTGTCTTTTCCTTTTTTTATTTTTAACAGGACGGGGAATGGTTAGAACCTCTGTGGAGTTTTAGATGGTGTTTGTTCCCATGTTGTAGAGATTATAAACGCTGTCTGTGCCCTTATAAAGCAGAACACAGACAGTAATAAAATCGTCCTCACTATACTAAAAAACATTTTGTATTGGTTCCCTTCCCGTGTCCCTATCGGAGGATTTACAGTGCCTTGCGAAAGTATTCGGCCCCCTTGAACTTTGCAACCTTTTGCCACATTTCAGGCTTCAAACATAAAGATATAAAACTGTAATTTTTTTGTGAAGAATCAACAACAAGTGGGACACAATCATGAAGTGGAATGAAATTTATTAGATATTTAAAACTTTTTTAACAAATAAAAAACTGAAAAATTGGGCGTGCAAAATTATTCAGCCGCCTTAAGTAATTATTCAGCCCCCTTAAGTTAATACTTTGTAGCGCCACCTTTTGCTGCGATTACAGCTGTAAGTCGCTTGGGGTATGTCTCTATCAGTTTTGCACATCGAGAGACTGAAATTTTTGCTCATTCCTCCTTGCAAAACAGCTCAAGCTCTGTGAGGTTGAATGGAGAGCATTTGTGAACAGCAGTTTTCAGTTCTTTCCACAGATTCTTGATTGGATTCAGGTCTGGACTTTGACTTGGCCATTCTAACACCTGGATATGTTTATTTGTGAACCATTCCATTGTAGATTTTGCTTTATGTTTTGGATCATTGTCTTGTTGGAAGACAAATATCCGTCCCAGTCTCAGGTCTTTTGCAGACTCCATCAGGTTTTCTTCCAGAATGATCCTGTATTTGGCTCCATCCATCTTCCCATCAATTTTAACCATCTTCCCTGTCCCTGCTGAAGAAAAGCAGGCCCAAACCATGATGCTGCCACCACCATGTTTGACAGTGGGGATGGTGTGTTCAGGGTAATGAGCTGTGTTGCTTTTACGCCAAACATAACGTTTTGTATTGTTGCCAAAAAGTTAGATTTTGGTTTCATCTGACCAGAGCACCTTCTTCCACATGTTTGGTGTGTCTCCCAGGTGGCTTGTGGCAAACTTTAAACTACACTTTTTATGGATATCTTTAAGAAATGGCTTTCTTCTTGCCACTCTTCCATAAAGGCCAGATTTGTGCAGTATACGACTGATTGTTGTCCTATGGACAGAGTCTCCCACCTCAGCTGTAGATCTCTGCAGTTCATCCAGAGTGATCATGGGCCTCTTGGCTGCATCTCTGATCAGTCTTCTCCTTGTATGAGCTGAAAGTTTAGAGCAGTGGTTCTCAATTCCGGTCCTCGGGACCCACTAACAGGCCAGATTTTAAGTATTACCTTGGGGGATGCAGACTAGAATACCACAATCACTGAGCAGCAAATGAGATCACCTGTGATGTAATTTAGTTATCTTGCAAACCTGGCCTGTTGGTGGGTCCCGAGGACCGGAGTTGAGAACCACTGGTTTAGAGGGACTGCCAGGTCTTCGTAGATTTGCAGTGATCGGATACTCCTTCCATTTCAATATTATCGCTTGCACAGTGCTCCTTGGGATGTTTAAAGCTTGGGAAATCTTTTTGTATCCAAATCTGGCTTTAAACTTCTCCACAACAGTATCTCGAACCTGCCTGGTGTGTTCCTTGTTCTTTATGATGCTCTCTGTGCTTTAAATGGACCTCTGAGACTATCACAGTTCAAGTGCATTTATACAGAGACTTGATTACATACAGGTGGATTCTATTTATCGTCATTTAGGTCAACATTGGATCATTCAGAGATTCTCATTGAACTTCTGGAGAGAGTTTGCTGCACTGAAAGTAAAGGGGCTGAATAATTTTGCATGCCTAATTTTTCAGTTTTTTATTTGTTAACAAAGTTTGAAATATCCAATAAATTTCGTTCCACTTCATGATTGTTTCCCACTTGTTGTAGATTCTTCACAGAAAATTACAGTTTTATATCTTTATGCTTGAAGCCTGAAATGTGGCAAAAGGTCGCAAAGTTTAAGGGGGCCGAATACTTTTGCAAGGCACTGTATTTTCACTTCCTTTTCTGCCTGTCATCCTTCAAACAACACAGCAGGAGTAGATTTTCTTTCATTTCCTGTCTAATGGTGAAATCACAACTCCAAATGGGCACACATTCAAATGGGCACACATTCAAATGGCCACACATACAGCAATATAGGGCTGACAGAGGTTCTAAGACCTGTTCATTTGCCGCCCACCCCCAATGAAAAAAATCTTTAAACAGAGTTGGGCTTGAGCATTTATTATACAATATATAATGGATTATATCTGCATAGAGTATACAGGCTATACATTCAAAGATTTTTTTTTATGTATTCTGAGTTAAGTAGGACAATAGGTTGTCATGGGGTATGCATACTTCCCAACATCAAAAACTAAGAACGAGAGACAATCTGGGATGGGAAAAATATGTAGCTACATTGTACTGTACATTGGGAGTGAGATAAAGGAACGCAGTTAGATATAATATACCTATACCCGTAGCATATACTGCACACATATGTCGCATTCTTTGGACAAACAAAATACTACATAACTACGGTACCAAAAGTGAGAGTTTCACAACAAAACATAAGCCTAAAGAATCATATTTAAAAATAAAACATATTATAGACACTTTGTCTGACCCGATCTTAAAAAAGACGTAATTAAATTGATAGCAACTAACAACACTGTTGGACTTTGTTATGTACAACACAATGTATAGTAGAGTGCAGCGGTCAGCAGTATGTTCCATAGTGCCCTTAAAATTACTGGTCAGCAGGGGGAAGTGGGGTAAGAGAGGGAGCACTCACGTTTGGTGAGATTAGTGAGGCCATTGATGCCACTAGGGGACATTATTGTTCAGTGGATTACTTACATGTCCCCACTCGGTGTCCTGTACCTCTGCCTCACTCTGCTGAAACTATAGTGCTCATGTTGAACAGAAGATCACTCTGCTCTACAGAGCAGCAAAGAGGCCATAATCAAATACTGGGATGATCTATTGGTGATCCCCTGATCTCCCGCTCAGCATTTAGTGGTTCCTCCTGATAACCTCCATGTCACTACTGTGTTCTGCAGTGAAGTGGGGATGGTAGGGACCAGGAGATTGACACTACCAAAAGTGTAGGTTTCTAAGGGAGACCTCAACCTGTGATTTCTTTGGATAGGAGTGGCATTAAGCAGTGCAGCCAGTGGAAAAGCTAAAATTTACGACAGGGTCACTTTAATAGAAGTCTAAAAATTGATAGCTTTACACTGATCCATTTTCTGAGGGGATACATTTAAAACATGACTGCCAGGGGTATTCATGAGATCTCATTTGTTCATTGCTACATTCCTGCTGGTAGCAAATGAAAATTATTCCTATATCTTCCTAGCTGACCACCTCCAGAGGGCTTAAGTCACATTAATAGAATGTTGATTCCTTTATGATCTTTTTGGTCAAGTATTCTTTAATGATGGGTCAAGGTGAATTGACTCGGACCTGCCAGAGGCAGTGCTTCAAGGGTGCACAGAACATTGTATGTCTAGTGAACAGGAATGAATGTGCAAGAGGATTTGGGTAATCTTTTCCTTATATTATCTCTGCCACCCATCATCCACCCTTTTGCATTCCTTTCCAAATAAACATTTATCAACTCAAACAGTTGCCAATCCTTAGGCCCCAACACTGCAACCTTATAAGAAAGAAAACATTATCAAACCCATAATCTCTTACAACATCTGGCATGGAGTTTACATACTGTATAGTTGTAAGAACTAAGGTAAAGGGGCTACAGGGAAGCGGAGTATAATTAGGAAGGGGGTAGACTAGAGGGTGACGTTGTCACTTTACAAAAGGAATTAGTCACAAAGACCTGGTCAGGTCACAAAACACTAATTAAAGTAGAACTATAGGCAAAACTTTTTTTTTTTTTTTTTTTTATCAGCCATGACTAAGGACTAATGTCTGAAATGTATAGGCTGTCTTTTCATTAAAGGATCATTACTTTTTGGATGTCATCCTGAGTGAAGACCATCCCTTTTCTTTTTCAAGAGAGGGTTATAACCCCTGTCAGTTTATTTTTTTGCCATTTGTGCTCCATTGGGGAGATTTACCTTAATTTCCTGTCCCATTTGTGTGTGGGTTGGTACCTCAGGCCAAGTTGGGTGGGACTTTAAAGGCAAGTAATAATTGTGCAGATAATACAGATTTATAAAAAAGACAGATATTTAATGTCTTGTATTGAATAGTGTACATAGAAAGTACTTTCTATGTACACTATTCAATACAAGACATTAAATATCTGTCTTTTTTATAAATCTGTATTATCTGCACAATTATTACTTGCCTTTAAAGTCCCACCCAACTTGGCCTGAGGTACCAACCCGCACACAAATCTCCCAGGGACGACGGCAAAACCCACACCTTTAATAGGCTGATAGTGATCAAAAATTGTATATGTAATTTCCTGTCCCATGGCAAAAACAGTGAGAGAAAATCTCTGCAAATTTAAGGAATTCCTTGGGCACCAGGTCACCAGAACTGTCCCCATTGGAAGATTTTCCCTATATTAAATTTTATTGGGGACAATCCAAAATTTTTAATTTTCTTTTACTTTCAGTACTGATGATAATGGTAAACAGGACAAATAGAGAGGGTGAATCTCCCTAACTGGGACACAGACAGAAATTAAAAACAGGTAGTCTAATTCATCTCCACTCACTGTAACCAAATCTAAAAAAAAAGTTCTGCCCTTAGTTATACTTTAGGTAATTAGTAGTACAGTGACTAGGCAGTGGTTGAGTCCTGGGTTCAACCCTTACCAGGGATTTGCTTAAAATCTTTGCATTTGTTTGGGTTTTTTTCTGAGTTCTCCAACACAGAATAAACACTTGGGAGATAAGTAGTAATGAAATATGAGTGCTTGTATAACTCCAGTAAAGACATTATATAGTAAACTCCAGAGGGGCAGTACAACTTGTCTACTCTGTAAGATACTGCTTGCTATGTCATCACTATGGGAAACAAATACATAGTTAGTAAACCTTATACTTGATTCATGACCACATAAGCACACATTTTGATAACAATGTACAGTTTTCACTATAAATACCGAAGTCTATAGTAGACATAAATGACTGATTCTGCAATGACCGCTGATGGCATTGACCAGCCTTTTTCAACCAGGGTGCTTTCTGGGTTCTTCCGGGATGCCTTGGCAAAATGCCTAAAAATTGCCCCAAATTGCCCAACAATTGTCAACAAGCCAGCAAGTGGATCAAAAAACGATATGGTGATACCACCTTTCTCCTGCGATTAGAATCCAAGCTCCCCGACCACACTTCCCGCGGGACTCACATATGGCGTCTCGGATGGCAAGAGTCTTGCTGCCCTAAAAGGACTGGGGTAGTCCAACAGTACTACAGGCAAAAAGAAACAAAAAAAAAGGGCGCACCGACCTAGCGCATTATCCTCAATAATATGGCTTTATTAGTACAACATAAAAAATGGCTACTCACAAACAAAGGTAGGAAATAATCAAGTCAAGCTTTTTTTTTGTTTCTTTTTGCCTGTAGCAAGTGGATCAAGCCTGACCTTTGTTATACAAACCACAGGTTTTAATTCTGCAGCATGACAACCTTGGGCATTGTGAGGGCCAGCTGCTGACTTTTTAGCAATCGCTGGCACCATTGGTTGAAAAGGAGGATGTCAAGACACTTGCATCCTTGTTTGCCCCTCTCCTGCCCCTCTCCATCAGCACTGGGGTCACTTTAGCTGAGTAAGGAAGACGAGGAACACTGGAATACTATTCAGTACCAGTGTGCAAATGTGTATTAGCTTTATAAGAATACATTACCTCTAATGTTGGGTGTCCTTGATGGTAATATGTGATATAAAACTATTTGTTTAGTTTGTTACATTTTACAATGGAGTGTATGACTTTGCTGCGATTTTTCTGCTTTTTGCATTTTCCCTTGGTTGGCGGTCAAAACATTCCTATTCTGAATGTGATCCTTCCACCTTCAAGAGAGGGAGGTGCAGCAGCTCTTAAACTATGCTAAAAGCCTATATGTACTATACATGGAAAGGCTTTTATGGAGTTGAGTTTAGGAGCTTTGGCAAAAAAAAACGCCAAAAGCTTCTAAACTCAAGTTTAGGAGCTGCCAATGTAGGCTAGTGTACATGAAGGAGGGTAAGGAGGGTTGGGATACCTTCCATGTGCTCTTTGCTATGAAAGCCAGTTATAGGTGGGGACAGGGGGCCATTTTGTTTATTGTTGATGTATACTGGTGAGTGGACACACTGGATGCCTTTGCTGCCATTGTGCTATGAGCGGAGGGGTCCACTGTGCCCCGAAGCGCCTTTAGGGAGGGTTGGGCTACCTCCAGGCTCACCTGCCCCTTATCTATCCATTAGAGTGCATGTGCTTCCACTGTAGAGACTCTCATAAATGTACAGGAGTTAGGACTGCAGGTAATACAGGGTACCGTGAAGTGGCCCTGAAGCCTACACATGCGTTGGCAAATGTGTGCTAACTAAACCCCTGTTTTTAACGCAGACTGTTAGACAGGTTATTTCGGTTGGTAAGCAAACTGGTTGGTGAATTGATCTGGGAATTTTTTCTGTTTTTGCCTCGCATGCGTTTCCCTTCCATGTGCTCTTTGCTATGAAGGCCAGTTATAGGTGGGGGAAGGGGCCATTTTGTTTGTTGTTAGTGTACATGAAGCCTAGAGCTATAGACAGTAAGAAACCTTCAGGAGTATTTTCATTAGTCTAATTATGTCATAGCACAGGGCCACCTACTTCTAGAACTAAAAGCAGATTTTCATACCATAACTATAGCTACACACATTATAATAGGCTGACTAAACTCAGGTTACAAAACCAGACAACAGACCTGACAAGCTTATTCATCAAGAAATCACACTGGACATATCCAAAATCATAAGCAATATTTCAGGTAATAAAAAGCGGAGTTTATTGCTGTCTCTCTTGAAAGACCCAGACATTTGAGAGGAATGATGTTTTCCTGAACAGATGATAAGTTTGAAGTGGGAAAGACCAAGGTTGCAATTCTACCAGCACTGAGGCTAAACTGGGAATCCATCTTAGAACATTCAGAAGGAAGCATGACAAGCAAAGAACTCAATGCCATATGACAAAAAACTAAATGTATCCATTTCCAGTAGAGGGGTGAATTGTACCTTACTTCAATATTGCTGACAGAGCAAATTTAATTGAGAAATCATTTTTCCTGTAGTAACTTCAACCTTTAAAAAAAAAATGCAGACCAGAAAAGCTTTCAGTTTTTTAAAGGGTAACTCCACTTTTGTGGGGAAAAATAATAGCAAATAAAGAAAAAACAATATAGCGTACACAATTGCGACACAAATTATATTGTAATTGAATGTTATTAAAAATGACCTTTCCTTTTCAATCTGCAGCTGTTGTAATTTTCTGAAATTGCAATACAATATGGCTACCTGGAGGTGTTCTGTACACAGAATGTGTACTGACCACACCCCTAGAGACATAATTTCCTGCTTGTGTGATTGGCTCACCAATTTTCCCAGAAGTCTGCACTAAGATACAAGTCAGATTTCTGGCATCCCCTGCAACAAAAATGTCATTTTTCTTGAGATACTCCCAATAGGAACATGTCTAAAGGGAAGAAGGCCCAGCAAATTTCCTCATTAGAGCCCTGCAGCTGCCACAGCTGATAGATAATTATGAAACCACTCCCATTAGACCCACTCAGCACAGAGGAACAAAATGATTTCTTCAGAAAAACAAAAGGTAGGAATCTGCAACAAAGATTGTTAAATTCCTTGTAATGTACAGAGATCACCCAGAGGGGAATGTTTTTCTCTCAACAAAAGGGGTGTTACGCTTTAAGAAATTATTGCATTGTGAACGAAGCATTAATAGAACCGTCCTAGAAATGAAGGATTTATACTTTTGAGTCTGATTAAAGTGTATGTAAAGGCAATATTTTTGTGTGGTTGTGCGACGCTGTACCCATACAAAATGTATGTCCTATATTTATGTCCTTATAAGAATACCAGGGGTCCTCCGTGGGTGTCCGGAGTATACAGGGGTCCTAATAGGATAGTCAGGATCCTGTAGTGGTCCACGTTCACAAAGGTATGATCTCGAGTGGTCCACAGGTAAGCAATGGTAGTGTTTAGTAAAAGCGATAAACAGAGCCTTGGAACGCAATGCGTTCCACCCGAGTACGGGAAGTGATGCGACGGCGCTGTACGCGTTTCATCATCAGACGTACTCGGTGGTATTCTTCCACCAACAGAGGGAAATAGGATCCAATTGAGTGATCATCACCCGCATATATTACCCGCTCTATACCCCTGTGTGGGGTGGGTACATCCGGTGAGTGGGCTACTTACCTTAGGGGTCACCTAGCACCTCACTTGTTACCCACTACGGGGTCACCTCCAGCATCCATCTATGAAGATTTAGCCACCTACCTTTGCTTATATTTATTCATGGACTAAACCTGTCACGGGCAGTCACTTTATTGATTTCCTTTATTGTATATACTGGCCATACGGACTTTCTTGCCAGTTGATATTCCATCACTTTATTGCTATTATTATTTATATGCACTGATCACCTTTTGTGCACCTTATTGCACTTCATTTTCAACCGTCACTTTATTTTGTATATATATATTTTTTTATGCGCACAGATCACTCTATTGCTCATTTTTGGTCGATCAATTCCACTTACATTTGTGCACATTGCCACTTTAATAATTATTTGCCACTTTTTTACAGTATATCACTTTGATAGCTTTGAGTGCACTAGGTCACTTTAAATATTTATTTATTTATATATAGATATATATTATTTCCTGTCATCTCTATTTATTTGAGGAGTTTTTTAAGTTATTTATTCTCTGTTGCATTACATCATATTTTATTATCCTCTTTACTGTTCACTTATAGAATTTTTTATATATTTATACACTACGTACCTATACATATCATTGCTCACCTATTGTACCTATTTTTACTTATCTTCCTGTTTACATCATATTGTTTTACTGTTACACTTACCAAAATCACCTTAGTTCATTGTCAACAGGCAGCGCCATTACCCTACCTTTACTCTCATCCTATATAGTCTTTGCTATAGTTTAGGGAGGCTGCAGCCTATCTATCTATTTATTACATATCCTTACCGCAGAGTGTATTACCTTTATTTTCTAAATCTGTTAACTTGCTGCATATTTTCACTGGCAGCTGTTCACTTACAGAGCACTTAAAGCAGTAATTCTAGTTGACACTTTTCCAATTTGAAGCAAATTTGCATGGCAAGTTTCTAACAAGTGCAAAGTTGCAGTGGTGAGACTACAGTTTTGTCTCTCAGGCCCCTTTCACACTTGTGTGACTTGTCATGTGATTTGGGACTGTAAAATTGCATGACAAGTCGGTCTCCATTATTTCCAATGAGTACCATCCATATCTGTGCGACTTGAAGTTGCACTGACTTCAAAGTAGTCCCTGCGCTACTTTGGCATGATTTTGATGCGTTTTGAGGTCCAAAGACATTCAAACCCAAACAAACTGGCATCGGAATCGCGTCAAAATCACGGTAAAATTGTGCAAAAGTGTGACAGAGGCCTTAAGCAGCCAGTTTTAGCGGGGAAACTAGTCCGACATGGCTATCCTGCTGCTAGTGCCTATCTCCACCCCAACTGTGCCTTTTCATTGTGATGTGTACTTATCTAGGGAGACACGCACAACCCGCTGCTAAGCTAGAAAGAGTAGAAACATTTGTTTAGTTTCAGATAAATTCGTTATGTTGCTAATGTTTCGTTGATTTGTTTTGGAATTAGTTTAGTTTAATTTAATTTTGTTTAATAATTTTCTAACAAATTCCAAAGTTTTAGAAAGATTAAAATTCTTCTGTGTGAAGTATAGCTGGTTGTTAAGGAGCAGGGTGAAGCTGGCCATCACGTCCTTAACAACCGATGACTCATCAGCTGTCAGCGGGCTTCCTCACTGACAATGGAAATGTAACGAAAAGAATGCCAGCATTGAAAAACAGGCATTTCGGGTCTGGTATGGATTTTAAGGGGAACCCCACACTAATATCTTTTTAAAAAACAGCATGGGGTCCAACCCAAAATTCATACCAGACCCTTATGCGAGCATGCAGCCCAGCAGGCAAGGAAAGGGGGGGATGAGCGAGCGCCCCCTTTCCTGAACAAAATCAGGCTAAATGTCTTCAAAATGGGGGATGCTTTGGGACGGAGGGAGGCTCTGCCCCCCCCCCCCAAAGCACCTTGTCCCCATGTTAATAGGGACAAGGGCCTCTTCCCCACAACCTTGGCCGGTGGTTGTGGGGGTCTGCAGGCGGGGGGCTTATTTGAATCTCGAAGCCCCCTTTATCAAGGGGGGCACAGATCCCAGCCCCCCCCCCCATGTGAATGAGTATTGGGTACATAGCACCCCTACTTATTCACCAAAAAAGTGTAAAAAGTAAATAAAAACAGAAATCCTCTATTAAAAAACGAAAAAAAAAAGAAGAAAAAATGTCTCCCAGTGTAGATTCGTCAATCATGATGTTTGCCGCCACCTCCAATTTGAAGAAAGAAAAAAACCTGGCTAAGGCTCCTGCCGTCTTCCAGTTCGATCGCCTGACAGTTTTTAAATAGCTAAGGGGTGGGGCACCTGGAAAAGTCAATGATAGGCTTACTTCTGCCACAGGACTTTTACTGTTTTTACTGCTTAGCATATGTTCTTTAACCACTTCTCGACCACAGACCTGAGGGTGCCAGGCACTGGATGTCCATCGGCACCTGCCAATCATCAGTAAAGCACACATAATGGCGATCTGTCTATGTAAACAAGGCAGATTTCTGTTCTGACAGTGGGGAAGGGATGGATTTCGTGTCCATGCACAGCAGGGAATAAAATCTATCTCTTCCACTAGTAAAAACAGCACATACAGTATACATAAATGCTGGCTAGGCACACAGTTAACCCTTTGATCGACCTAGATGTTTAACCCCTTCCCAGCTAATATCATTAGTACAGTGACAGTGCATATTTTTATCACTGATCACTGTATTAGTGGCACTGGTTCCCGCAAAGTGTCAAAAGTGTTATCGTATAATCGTATAATATCGTAGTCCCAGTAAAGGGTTACTGATCGCGGCTATTACTAGTATAAAAAAAGAATTCTAATAATGCTGCATATACCATTGTTTGTAGATGCTATAACATTCACGTAAACCAATCAATATATGCTGATTGGAAGTAGTTTTTTTTTTTACCAAAAACATTTAGCAGAATACATATTGGCCTAAATTTATGAAGACATTAGATTTTTTCATTTTTTTTACTGGATATGTTTTATAGCAGAAAAAAAACGTGTCACTGGTTCCCGCAAAGTGTCAGTGTCTGATTTTCCGCTGCAATATTGTACTTCTGGTATAAGTCACTGATCGCTGCCATTGCTAGTATAAAAAAAAGTACATTTCAATTCCAGAAATGCTGTATATACTGTACTATAGTTTTTAGACACTATAACATTCAAGTAAACCAATCAATATACGCCTATTGGGATTTTGTTTACAAAAAACATTTAGCATAATGCATATTGGCCTAAATACTTGAAGAGATTTGATTTTGTAAATTTTTTTATTGGATTTTTTATAGCAGAAAGTAAAACTTAGTGGGTTTCTTTTTGTTTATAGTGAAAAAAAAAAAATACACTGGTGACCATCAGAAGAAAACACTATTTTTGGGGGGAGAAAATTAGTGATCAACCGATAGCGGTTTTTCGTTGCCGATACCTATACTGATATTTTGGCCATTGCATATTGGTATCGGCTGATATTGGCCGATATTTTCATACATTTAAAAAAATATATATTTTTTATTTTTATCACTTGACAGGTACTCTTGTGGAGGGATCTGGGGGTCTAGACCCCAAACCCCTCCTCTGCACTTAAAAGCATTCAAAATGCCAAGTTTGGCTGTTTTGAATGCTGTCATTTTTTTAAATCTGGCACAGAGTATCCGGAAGTGATGTCATGATATCACTTTCGGGTTTTACATGGAGACCCGATCAGAGCCGAATGCGGCTTTGATCGGGTCTTCGGCGGCCACCCAGGCTGGAACGGGAGACCTAGGCGAGCCGCAGAAGGCGGTGGGGGGAACGTTCCCTCCCGCTCCTTGTAATGACAGCCAAGCGGCTTCTCAGCCGCATCGGTTGTCATTACAAGACAGCTGGGAATAAAATCTATGGACGCTGGTACTGGGGTGATGTCTCTAGCTGCAGGCATCACTACGGTACAAGCACTTTCCCGAAATATCGGCAATATCGGTCACCTTGGTGGCTGATTCCGATATATTGGGGAAAGTGCAGATCGGCCCTCAATATATCGGCTTTGCCGATAATCGGTCGATCACTAAAAAAAATGACATAAATTCTCTATGGGTATACAGTGTTGCATGACTGCGCAATTGTCAGTTAAAGTAATGCAAAAAGTGGCCTGTTCATAAAGGGGGGTAAATCTGGTCAAGTGGTTAAAGCATAAACAAATTTGAGGGTTCCTAATACTGCTGTTTAATGTAATATGTTATATGTTCTATGTTGTTGTAAAGTTTCTGGTTGCATTTAAATGTTCTAATATTATTATTGTGGAGGTCTCTGAGGATCTTAACCACTTGCCGACCGCTCACATTGAGCGTACTGCGGCAAAGTGGCTCGTTTCCGTCCAGCGACGTAGACCTACATCGCTGGACTCCTCCCCTTGTGGGCGGCGCACGCGTGCCGCCGGAGGCTCGCTCCCGCTGTATTCAATCACAGCGGGAGTCGGGCCAGGGGAGGAGTGGCGGTGATCACCGCCGCTCTTCCCCGATCATCGGGGAATCGAGTGTGGAGATCCGCCCGCTTGTAAACAAAGCGGGTGGATCTCCTAAGTGACAGACAGGGTCAGATTGCAGGGTTCAGCATAGCTGAACCTGCGATCTGTCCCTGTGTCACTCAGTCACCTTCCCCCACACACGTTAGTAAGCACCAGGCATACATTAACCCCTTGATCACCAATAAAAATTAACCCCTTCCCTGCCAGTGTCATTTTTACAGTAACAGTGCATATGTATAGCACTGATTACTGTAGCAATGTCACTGGTACCCCCAAAAGTGTCAAAAATGTCAGTCAAGGGTTCGATCTGTCTGCCGCAATGTCGCAGTCCCGCAAAAAAAATCGCAGATTGCCGCCATTACTTGTTAAAAAAAACACCAAAAATGACAGAAATCTTTCCCTTAGTTAGTAAACGCAATAACTTTTGCGCAAACCAATCAAAATACGCTTATTGCAATTTTTTTTACCAAAAATATGTAGCAGAAAACAAATTGGCCTAAAATGATAAAAAAAAATTATTTTTACATTTTTTTGGGGGGGAATTTCATATAAAAAAATGTGGAAAATATTGTTATTTTTTCAAAATTTACGCTTTTTTTTGTTTATAACGCAAAAAGTAAAAATCGCACAGGTGATCAAATACCACCAAAAGAAAGCTCTGTTTGTGGGAGAAAAATTACGTAAATTTTGTTTGGGTATGGCGTTGCATGACCACGCAATTGTCAGTTAAAGTCGCACAGTGCCGAATCGCAAAAAGTGGCCTGGACGTAAGACAGCAAAATCCTCTGGTGGTAAAATGGTTAAATTAGAGCCCCAGCTCCTTTTAAAAAAGAACGTGCAAGTTCAGATGGCTCAGAACCCACAAGAGCCATAGCAGAGCTAAATGGTTAGAGACCCAGAAGAAGCACAGATGACATCTCTCAGCTGACCAGGGACAACTAATTAGACAGAAAGGGATGGACTTTAGCAGAAGAAATAAAGAACTGGACTGCATAACCTGCTTCCACTACGACCCATATAGGGTTAAAATAGAACTATACTCAAAGGAGAAAAAGTGCCTATATTATGCAGTCTATCAATAGTACTTACACAGCCTTTATTGTTGATTTGAATTCCTCTGTAAAATAAAGATGTGAAATAAAAAAGGGAATTCATATATGAATACTATCACACAGTTGCCAGAATACAATATTTTTCACAATACTGGTCCTTTAAGCAATGAAAAAAATGAGAGCGAGTGAATAGATGATGTTATTGTTATAGCCCTTTATGTCTGCATTTTGTACTGTGCAGCAGAAGATAGTTATAGTAATAATGATATTATGTATTGCAATTTCTGCTCAGCTATGTGCAGTAAAGTTTAGACTCAGAAATAAGCTCTAGTTTGACAGCTCTCTGCCTTGTAACACGTTTGTTTAACATCTCTGCAAGCATCTCACCAATTAAGGTCTATTTGATTGCTTATGCAAATACATACCCCAAAGCGTAATTAGGAAATGCACAGGAGCAAATTTTAAAACACATATTGATTTCCTGATGCTAAATACTCAGAGCCTGGGTCTAAGCAATAAAAGGAAAAGGGGAATTTGGAAAATTAATAAAACAGACACATAAGCAGCAGCATTTAGCAAATTATGTTGGTATAAAAAGTTTTGAAACTTTGTTTGAAAACTTTACATTATAATCAGTAAATATTAACCACTTAACAAAGGTATCATACAACGTAATGGACAATTACATTTTATTTGTTTCTCAATTTGTCAGTGTGCTAGTTTAGATACTTCTATCTTTCATACCCGTCATGATGTTTACAAGTTTGTTTTGTACATATAAACGTTTATATACTGTATTAGCATATATATTGCATATATACTACATCTTTTCGACTTAATATGTTCCTGAAAGAGAAATTATGAACAAAATTGCAAATGTTAAATTATTTGGCTTTCACTTAAAATAACATTTCTTTAACTAAAAACTTCTCTCTTACATTGTTCCTTAACTTTTACTCTTAGGCAGGCCATACACAATGCGAATTTCAAATGATCCGTCGATAGATAAACAAAAGTGGCACTCACGTACAGCATGCGAGTGTACCATCGATGAGATTCGGAAATCATACTTCCAAACAAATTTTTTTTTTTGCCAGTATGGGAAGTGATGCAATGTTGTTTTGACCTTTTAACCACACCTCCACTGTGATACCAACTATATTCACAGCACTTTATGTTTCTTATGTAGTACAGGATTTAGGAAAGGTCCATTCAACATGCACAGACATTTGTGTTTATTCCACTTTAATTGTGTAGCACCCTCCTAGGTAGGGGCTAGGTAGGTAAAAGCCTAGTGTCTCCACCAGCTTATCAGGGGAGCCTGATTGTTAGTTAGGCCTGTTGCATGTGTCCATGTGTGATTCATCTGGCCTGAGGGAGTGTGCCCACTGTATCCAATAGGGGAGCATGTTGGGCAGTGGAGGAAACCCAGCCATTGACACACAGGCTTTTGTAACTATCCCAGTGGGTTGGCACAAACAGTGGTGCATCCTGGGATATGTTATAATAGCCAAGGGCACATGTGACAAGGTGTCTTTGGGTGGGAAGCCAGGTCCCAGGAGGAGGGTGACGGCTGTCTCTCCTCCTGTTGGTTGTAGAAAGCGGTCACAGACAGTCGGCCTAGTGGACCAGGAGTGTGGTTCTGAGCCAGGAGGTCCAGGAGACTGACAAGCGGAGTTGAGGCAGAAGCAACCTTGGGAAAAACAGTGTCCGTGAGTACCGGGAAGTTTGCTAGGGGTTGCCCAGGAAAGGGGACCGCTCCGGAAGAGTGGCAGTGGACAGGAGTTCAGCACACACAGCAAGTTAGAAGTTATTTTTATCCTCACTTCAGTGGCAGGGTGAAGTAGCGGCCTTGCCACACAAATTGCAGCTAGTGTCCTCAGAATTAGCATAACTGGACTTAACAATTTTATTCCACATTAAAATACAGGCTGGCTATAGAGCAGATTAAATCAATGGGCCCAGGAAAATTTAATATCCATGTAGTCTGTCCCTGTGCCCAAAAGTTAAATAGTGACCATATCCAATGTTTGCTATCATACATACCGCTTTATTGATCACCTGGCTCAGGGGTGCCCTTCAAATCTCTCATAAACCCAGCAATGCCCATGGTAGTCCCTTATCCGTACAACCTTATTGAAATCAGTTGATTAGTGGTGAGAGAACTTTGGCTATGAAAATGTGTGCAAGTCAGGGGGCTGAAGGAATTACACAGTAAAGTTACCTGGATCAGTATGGTAACATTTTTTTCTCTGGGCCAAATTAAAAAGTTTAAGAACCCTTGTGTTACGGTTTTGGTTTGTTTTGTACAGTAAATTTTTTGATATGAAAGTTATGTTAACAAATGATAGTTATCATGCAGTAACGATTGGGGATTAGGGGTTTAAGTTGAAGGTTAAAGTTTGGGGTTAGAGTTAGACTAAGGGTTAGAGTGATAGTTTACATTTAGAGGTAGGGTTAGACTTTAAATCAATTAAAGTGTAGAGTTAGGGGTTATGCAGAGAAGGGTTACGTTGAGGTCTACAATAAAGGTTTAGGGTAAATTACTTAGTTTAGGTTTGGGGCATGATTTGCTAAAACATTACATGCATTATACTATCCAGTGCCAAATAGCTGCTCTGCCTTAACTTTATGCCATTCTCTTGCTGAAATCCCTTGACTAATGCCTTGGTATTCAGTCATGTGACTCACACAAGCAGAAGTCGGGAGAAGCAGTTTCTTCATTAAAAGCAAATAATTATTTTATCAACTATAAATAACTTTTTTTTTTTTTTATGTTTTTTTTTTTTTTTTGCATTCTTTATAGAAGGAAAATATCTCAGCTCATTTAGTAAGCTGAAGAGCAAAAGTTTTATGTATTGTTTTACATTATATATGAAGGTAATGGTATATTTGCTAATTACATATGCAGACAGTTCGATTGATCGTCTGATTGTTTTGCTGCTCCTCTTTTTTTCTACGCAAATCAATGGACGGATCTCTGTCAATAAGCTGTCAGAGTAACAATACACGTTTCGGTGGTTTATTCTTTTATATACTTCTTTACATTAATCATTTGACAAAAACGTTACCTGCATTCAATGATATATCCAGAGACACTCAAGTGGCTCACATACTGAGCTACATATGTATCATAATTCTTGAAGTCAGCCTGTTTAGAGGCTATTGACAGCCAACTAATTACATTTGAATAATAAGCAATATATTACATTCAACACAGATTCTCTCTGACTTCACTCTCTGCAGGGACTGTGGAGTAACTCTATGGTAAACTTCAAAGCCACAGTGACTTAGATATATGTCAGATTCTCAGGCTGCTGTGCTATTTGCACACACTCCCTCTTACATCCGTGGCACTGCAGCCTTTTCATTTCAGCTTCCTTCTAGTCACTTTCAAACTCTGTGAAAGCATGTGCAATGCAAACAGAACCTGCCACAGGAATATGTTGCTCAGCTTACAGATGAGAAAATGTAGGTCTGTACAATGTTATTCACAAGGCCCAATTATGTATAAAAATTTGTGGTAGGGGTTGGAGTCACCATGGTCTGGACACAAGTTTAATTTAAAGTGGGCACAGGCAATGTCTTTCTTAAAAAAAAGTCACTCCCGCTGCCCTTACTGAGTCCAGTGAGGAAAGAGAGTAGCGCCACTGTTCTTGGGCACAGCACTGGATTGCGATTGGGTTGAGGTAAGTATTTGGGGGCCTGGGGGTGAGGGGAAAATAGAAGGTTTTTACATTAATGCAGAGAATGCATTAAGGTAAAAAAAAAACCTTAAGCATTTACAATAACATTAAGTACAGGTCAACTTTAATATAATACACAGTAAGTATTAAAAAATACCTACAAATTATTCTAAGGCAAGTTATACAAAAACTGGTAATTTCTACTCATAAAAATGCAAGATAGTAAGCTTCTTGTCTTGAAGGGGCAATTTATGTTTTGGCGTTGATACAGGTTCAGAAACCCCAGATTTGGCTCAATGTCTTAAGAAATTCAAGCACTTTTGGTATTACAACTAGAAAACTGTACAGTGTATACAAAACAAAAACATGTTGACACGTAGAGGAATTAGTAAGTCTAGACATGGTCTTCCCTGGCCCATTAAGGCTAAAAAAAGGAGTAAGTGCAGCAATTCCCATGAGACTCTGTGTTCCAGTTTTAAGGCTCTTCTAAGTTGGAAATAAACTGCAGGAAATTCACCTCCTTTTAAATGCATATTGGCACTTCCAGTGCATTATGGCGTAATCAATGAGGTCAGGACACCTTGTTCAATTATGAATTTACTGAGATCATTATTCACTTACAAAAAAAAAAAAAAGATCAAGAATTTGTTAAGTGCCAGGGAACTTACAAAGGAAACATATCACTAAATCTTTAAAGCTCGATTAAAATATTTCATAATGCCATTTTCAGAGGTCTTGTGTAATAATTAAATGTGCAATGATATTTAAGGCTCGGCCTCCACCTGGGCAAACAATTTAATAGTTAGGAGGAAATCGTCCATGTACTTAAAGAAATGGCAAATAATTTATGTAGAAATTAAATTAAAAGACTGTATAGGAAAATAAAACTCATTGCAATTCAGTACTCGTCTGCAAAAAGAAATTAGTCGTGAATATTTATGGGCTTTTCTGTCCAGAAGTGTACCTTCACTCCACTGGGTTTTGATGCAAAGTCTTCAGTGGAATTAATCTCAAATACTATAATGGTTAGATGGATGTGGATGCTCTAAACCTTTTCTGTTGAGTTGGGAGGGTTAAAAGAGACACTAATAAGAAATATTACCGTTTGACTTCAGCATGGTGAAATCTGATTGGCTGCTATTTGTTACTGTAATTTGCACGATTTTTCTCTTTGTGTTGCTTTAATGAAACAATATAACCATACAGGTTATGGTGAAAAGGTCTGTTCCCATCCATTGCACAGTTTTGGAACCAACCTTTTGCTTATTTAGTAAGGCAGAGCAAAGAGCAATGATGATGTTCAAAGTGTAAGAACTGACAGCACTATCATCAAGCAACATTTTTAGATAAAATGAATGGATTCCGACACTTAAAGCGGTTGTAAACCCTAAAAAGAAAAAAAAAACCTGCAAGACAAAGGCATAATGAGCTAGTATGCATCGCATACTAGCCCATTATGTGTAACTTACCTTAGAACGAAGCCCAACACGGACCCCCGGACATCGCTGCGGGCGCTGCCATGATCCCTCGCTGTCTCTTACGGGTTCGGCAGCTCCGGTGCGGTGATTGGCCGGAAGAGACGGCTCCGGCACGATGATTGGCCGGAGCCACGATGACGTCACTCCCGCGCATGCGCGCGGGAGTGATTTTTCGGCAAGCTCTCGGCAAACATAATTGAAGGTCCCCCCGGACCTTCAGAGCGCATGCGCCGCTCGCGCGAGCGGCTGCATGCACTGCAAATATCTCCTAAACCGGGCCGGTTTAGGAGATATTATTTGTACCTACAGGTAAGCCTTATTATAGGCTTACCTGTAGGTAAAAGTGTCAAAAAGCGGGATACTACCGCTTTAAAAAAATCGACCTGCTACCAGGAGCAAAATGTAGGGAACCCAGTTGTCCTAAACGTCATTCTAACTGAGCCAAACTCCAATACATTTTGGTAGCCGTGAAGCATGCCTGATACCTCTCATCCTCTACACACTCCTACTGGCAAGTGAGGCAGCCCATCATAGTGATGGGCCACGAGGAATTTATGGAAGGTAGGAGAGGGTGGACAATCTTCAACACTGCCAGGTAGTGCCAGATCTTTGCCTAATCAGATTAACCAGTGAAGAGGCATGGCATTTTTATTATTATTATATAGGATTTATATAGCGCCAACAGTTTACGCAGAGCTTTACAACTTGAGGGTAGACAGTACAAATATAATACAGTTTAATACAGTAGGAACCAGAGGGCCCTGCTTGCTAGAGCTTACAATCTTTAAAGAGAAGAATCTGTGTTCAGGCAGATATAATTGACATGCACAGAATGAACACAGGTTTCCCAAGTTCCTACAGCAGCAAAGCCTTGGCACTGGTCATATAACCAGACGCAGAGAGGTTTGTAAATGCAAAGATGAACAATTAGCTTTTCTTAATTATTTTTTTTCTTAATTTTAGAAAATAATGTTATGGTGTTGCAACAAATTAATAGTTAGGATGGGGTCATTATGGATAAGTACATTTTCTGTATTACCATTGTTCTTTACATTGCCATTAGGCCCGCCATAGATGGTTCCAATCTCATCTGGTTCCTGCTGAACCAGCCGAGATTCGAACTGTGTATGGGCAGGCTGTATTTACTTGCAATTATTGCTAGCGGCTGCTATAGCCACTAGCAATAGTCAATGTCTTCTTCCGGCAGGGGTGGCTTTCTCCGCCCACCAACCCGCTGGGAGAACACAATGTCTCGGCAGTAGGAATTCCCCTGTCAGAACTGTCTGTGTTGATGGGGGTATTATACAAATTTATTTTCCTGCAACCCATGGCTTGCCTTACTCTCATTATGTGTGCTAATTTTAGTTGATGTTTCAGGAAGCCTCTACACTTTGCATTGAGGAGGACCACTATTGTACCAAGATTGATAATGATTAAATATGGTACTATGGACAAGCATACTAGTATGCGACCTGAGCAGAGTGTTAGTGGCTAAGAGGGAAAACCTACTTATCTGCATGCTTTTAGTTCATCTGTCCATTCACGAACTGTCCGGTCTTAAGCACTTTCTTCTCCAGGACATGTGAATGCCCCCTATTAAAGCTGTTGTCTGTTTTTCGCAAGGCAAAGACCTCAACCACTGCTGGAACTGGACTGGAGGCAGAATCACTCCATGCTGGATCTTTTTAGGTGAAAGCACCTGGATTGGAGAGGTACTAATGTTTACACTTTGAAGCCCTTTACCTCCTCTGTCTATTTCTTTAGTTGATTGTTTTTTAGCTTGATAACTCCAGTTGAATAATTCATCTTTTCAGGCAAAACTCTCCTCTTTAGGATAACAAACACGCTAGATAAGAAACTAGTTTAGAATGTGGCCAAAAGCAATGTTGCACCATGTCAACAAAAACAAATCTATTAATGTTTGCCACTTGAACATTGAAATCATCCAAAGCACTCAGGGAGTCCTAGTATATTCCTGAAAGGCAGGAAATAATGTATTTGTCCCACACATTTTATAGTATAATACAAATAGAATGCCTTTTTTTCTATGGTATGAATAATTCCTACATGCAGACTGCCCTGCAGCAAACAATTACATGCATTGCTTTCTAGTGCTTTCTATCTAAAAGCTTTAGGATCTCAAAGGTTCATATGACAAAATGTTGATCAAGAATATTAGTTTCGGTTCACAAAATAGTAAGGAGGTGCCAGAGGTGGTCTTTCAATAGCCGGAGGTGGTCTTTTAATATGGAAAAAGCAACACTATGAACCAAAACTTGAATCCAGAACACATTTGCTATGTAATAGTGCATAGTGTAATCATGTGCTGTAACAAGGAATCAAATATACTGCTAACAGCTATTGTACTGCATTAAAGCAATACTCCACCTTAAACAAAATTTTCCACTTTTATTTTGAAAAATTTCAGAGCTTCAGTGGGGGGATTTTAAAGGACAGGTGGACTCACAGTTTATTTATATGGATAATCCACAAGAGGGCAGTTTCCTAAGTAGCCACATCAAAATCACTTTTGCTCTTGTTATGTGGAATTGATTTATTCGTGCTTGATTGGACATTGAAATGATTCTTCTTATTACTTAAAGACATTTAAAGAATTCGATTTATAGATGCAAAAATACTTGAAAATGTCTGTTACTGGCTATTGGGTTTGCATGGGTAACTTTTATATGTCTTGCGCTCGCCAGTTACTGCTACTGATGTTCAAATCAGTTGTACTGACTAGCCAATTCTGGGTAGTCATAATAGTGTGTTAGTATACTATGGGGTTGATTTACTAAAACTTGAGAGTGCAGCTCTACATAGAAACCAATCAGCTTCCAAGTTTTTTGTCAAAGCTTAAAGGGATTGTAAAAGCAGAAGGTTTTTTTTCTCTTAATGTATGCTTTAGGATAAAAAAAGCCTTCTGTGTGCAGCAGCCCCCCTCAGCCCCCCTAATATTTTCCTGAGCCTGTGTTTATCCGGCTATGTTGCAGGAGTGTCTCAGCTGCCTGGGGCTACCCTTCTCATTGCTGAGACAGCAGCACACAGCGATTGGCTCCCACTGCTGTCAATCAAAGTAATCCAGCCAATCAGGAGAGAGAGGGGGTGGTGACGGGTTGCAGCTCTGTGGAGCTGTGACTCGGCATAGGTGCCCACACAGCAATCTGCTTGCTGTGGGGGGCACTCAACAGGAGGGAGGGGCCAGGAGCACAGAAGAGGGACTCGAAAAGAGGAGGATCTGGGCTGCTCTGTGCAAAACCAACTGCACAGAGCAGCTATGTATAATATGTTTGGTATTGGAAAAAAAAATGAGACTTTACAATCACTTTTATTGAACTAGCTGAAGTTAGAAGCGAATTGGGTACTATGCAGAGCGGCATCCTATGGCTTGATGAATCACTTTTTAGAATTGGAAGCACACCTTTTATATTCGAGACCTGGTTCGCACCTATGCATTTTTTGGTGCTTTTTGCAGAAACCTGCTACAGTCCATTTAACATGATTTCCTATGGGACACATTCACATCTCTGCTTTTTTCCACCGCTGCATTTTTGGAAAGGATCAGGGACTTTTTTTTAAACACAAAACGGTGGGTTTTTAGTTCAGTAAATTTCAATGAAGATGCTGCAGAAAAGCACATTGTGCATTTTTGACATGTTCTTGATGTGTTTTTGATGCATTTCTGACATGTTTTGTGTTTTTTAATCTGCCTAACAACAAATTGGCCAAAAAAAAGCATAGAAAAATGGAAAAAAATCATCAAAAAAGTGTCAAAAGCGTGTGCAAAAATGCAAAAAGCACTGCAGCAACGGATCAAAAGCAAACTGCATAGGTGTAAACCAGGCCTGAGAAGACTACATCTTTTACTATAGTATATGGCTACCCTTGAATAAAGAACTACGTAAGAAATGGGTTTTTAATTCGTTTATTGTTAACATGAGTAAAATGTACATGTTGTGTAGGACACGTAATATTATTGTGCATGTCTTGTACATAGCATAATAGATGAAATTAAACTTGTATCTCTAGTTAAACTTTTTCTTTGGATTTTATTGCTTTTCTCGTCGTTTTTGGAAAAATCACCCTCTCTATTTATCCATGCAAGTACTATGAACAGGACAGAAAATGATAAATGATTCAAAATTTGACAACTGTCACAAGAACAGGAGGTGAGGGAAAGTTTTCCAATGGTGACATTCATTTTGGTATTAACTGTATAAGAGATTGTCAGTGTTGTCTAACTGTTGCATCTCTGAAACAGGACGTGAAAGGAAATATCCCCAACGGGGCACAGAAAATAAAATCTGAGTTTGATCATTTACTTTTTCAAAAAAGAAAAATGTTTTGGCTTTATACAGTATACACTGTATATATGTAAAGCAGGATCCAAATTGTTGAACTTCCAGACTATTGGGGCTGCAACATTATAATTCATATCGGGTCTGGCATAGTTCCATTACCTCATGTAGTGGGGTTTCCCTGACATGGTGGGCTTAAATGTTACGCAGAATAGAATGATGTTTAGGAGACCATCAACATGGACTCTTCAACAAATCCCCTCTCTAGGAACAAAAACTTCAGCCAACAAATACCCTCTCTAGAAACAAAAAGCTGCAAGATAGTTCACTCTGTAAGCCAGAGGTCTATACTTTTGGATAATTATTTTATGACCTTAAAGGCGAAGTTTGGAATTATAATGAAAAAAAAAAAAAAAACTGACGCTCACCTCTATGCTGCAACAATGGTGAGATGCTGCAGCAGCCCCCCTCCAGCTCTATACCAAAGAACTGAGTGATCACATGACCACTGATTGTTCAATTCTCTGTCTGGTCTGAGCAGGAGGCTTTATCCCACTGTAGGCTGATTCTGGGTCATAGAAGAGCACAAGTAACTGCACTCCTGTGACCCACAAGAGAAGTATGGCCAAAAAGTTTTGGCCATACTTGTCTTTAAGTTACCCTCTCCTTATGCCCTTTGCAAAGATTTATACTGACCGGTCCAGACTCCTGTAAGGCCTATGATGTGTATGCCACAGAAAGCTGTACACCCACTGCTGCAAACTCTCTGGCTGGTTCCTAGCTTCTTCTACACATGAGTGGACACAATCCCATGCATTCCTATTGAAAGGCTGTCTATTAGGTGTCTCAACAAAAAATGGGCTCTCTTTGTAAATAAATTGGATTTTTACATACATGAGCCGAAGAAGCAGGGCCTACCAAGGTGCAGCTGCATGTGGTCCACACAGCATGGTTATTATAGGAGTACTGATAGGTGAGCATAAAACTTTGGAGATGTGCTGAGGGGAGAGGAAGGTTAACCTAAATAATTAATATTACAAAAGTATAGTTATCCTCTAACGTTAACACACACAGTATGCTTTATGTATTGCAGACTGGGGGGGGGGGGGGGGCAGAGTTACATTTTTTATGTTCATCTGCAGCATAGATTGGATTCCTGCATAGACTTCACAACACGTTTTCATATATAAATATGCAAGTTCAGGAAAATTGAGTTATTTAACAGCAGGGTCTTAATGAAAATAAAAGACATCTCAGCTATGAAAAGCTCATAAGTCTCATTATTATGTAACATACTATATACTCTCTGACTTCACCAAGTTAGAAATCAGATTTCAAAACATTCTATTAATAGCTATAGTAATTTGTTTTATAGTATTTGTTTAAAAAAAGGAATTCCCACTTGGCTTCCAAAAAGGTATTGATTTAATGTTGAATGATTTACATGGATGACATAGGTTGACTGTGAGCCAGAGGTTGAAGAGGCTTGCTATAAGTTCTTGGAGGACCACTCTAGTACAACTGTAATGTATTTTTATGCTTCTGAGCCTTATGAGTATCATATTAAAATGTACTGCTTTTAAATTCATTGGCATTGTTCATAATGCACTGTTAATCCTCGGGTGTAATCAAGTACCTACTCCTTTGCCAAGGTTTATAGAAACTGCTGCCAAATATGAGCTATTCAGTGTATAAATAACTTACCAGTGCATATTTAATGTACAAAACTCTTCCCAGGTCTATCCCATGAGGCTTATTTTTTTTCTCAGTAGAACTCTGATGAATGGGTAGGCCCCCTGAAATTAGTAAGTAACTACAGAATAGTATCAAGCCTCAGTATGGAGGCTAACATCTTGATTACAATAAGGAACATTCTATGGCCTTGCCATAGGCTTGATATATAATGAACATTTGTAAGTGCATTTAAATTTTAATTTGGGTTTTATTGTTAAAGTGATATTTAACCCAAAAACAAAAATGTATCATCTTGCAGCTTTTCCTATTCTTAAATGTGTTGATCCATTATTTTGTTTAGGCTTTTTTACCTTTGTTTTCACCTCATGACCCAATTAGTAATTTCAACTTGTTTTACCAGACCAAGCTATCCAGCAAAAGTAGCAGCTAGAGGGTTAGGACAAACCATTTAACATTATTTGTATATATTTGCACACTAACCGGGGGGTTTACATTGGTAAGCAATTCATTTATTCATCTATGTAAAACATTTCTAATCCTGCTAACACATCTGACACTATCCTGAAATTGACAATGCTGCTGTCCAAGGTTGGATCTGTTGCTCCTCCACAGAGTGGAGCCACCATCCAATGGAATTGAGCTACTGGCCAGATCACCTGTAAAATTAAAGGAAAAAGCGTAAAAAAGAAAACAAATGTAGCCACCAAATTTAAGGATTGATAGGCTGCCATATAAATATTATTATTTTGGTTTAATACCGCCTTAACCACTTAACTTCTTCATGTCCGTGCTATAGCTGAAAAACAGCTATAACGCTTACCTAAATTGCCAGGAGGGCGCCCATTTATGTCCTCCGGTGCCTGAGCTGCCTGCGCACTCCCTGTGGGGAACACGTGGCTCACTCTGTGATCAGCGAGTCCATGAGACTCAGCTGATCACAGATCAGAATAAGGGCCGGTCCTAGCCCTTTAAGGCGTGATCAGCTGTCAGTCAATGACAGCTGATCACGTGATGTAAACAGCAGCTGGCGATCAGTGGCTGCTCTCAGAGGGACATCGGTCCTGAAGAGGAAGAGCAACTGTGCCCACCAGTGCCCACCAGCACCACCTACCAGTGCAGGTCAGTGCCTCATTATCAGTGCTGCCTATCATTGTCACATACCAGTGCCTATCATTGCCCATCAGTGCCACCCATCAGTGCCCATAAGTGCCACCTATCAGTGCCCACAAGTGCCACCTTATCAGTGCCCATCAGTGTCGCCATATCAGTGCCCATCAGGGCCCATCAGTGCTGCCTCATTAGCACACATCATTGAAGGAGAAAAAGTACCTGTTTGCAAAATTTAATAACAAACTATAAAAACTGTTTTTTTTTCTTTTGTTTTTCAAATTTTCAGTTTTTTTTTGTCTGTTCAACAAAAAATAAAAACCCCAGTAGTGATTAAATACTGCCAAAAGAAAGCTCTATCTGTTTGAAAAAAATGATAAAAACGTAATTTGGGTACAGTATTGCATGACTGCGCAATTGTCATTCAAAGTGTGACAGTGCTGAAAGCTGAGAATTGGCCTGGGGAGCAAAGGGGGTTTAAGTGCTCAGTAGGCAAGTGGTTAAGAACCGGGCCTATTTCTGACACTTGTTATTTACAAGTTAAAATCAGTATTTTTTGCTAGAAAATTACTTAGAACCCCCAAACATTATATATATTTTTTTTAGCAGAGACCCTAGAGAATAAAATGGAGATCATTGCAATACTTTATGTCCCACTATATTTTTGCAGCGGTCTTACAAGCGCAATTTTTTTTGGGAAAAAATACACTTTTTTCAAATTCAAAAATAAGAAAACAATAAAGTTAGCCCAATTTATTTCTATAATGTGAAAGATAATGTTACGAACGTGGAATGGCCTCAAACATTGGTACTTAGAAATCTCCATAGGCAACACTCTAAAATATTTACAGATTATCAGTTTAGAGTTACAGAGAAAGTCGAGGGCTAGAATTATTGCTTTCACTCTAATGATCGTGATGAAACCTCACATGTGTGGTGTGAACACTGTTTAAATATGTGGGCGCGATTTGCGTTCGCTTATGCGCGCGAGCTCGGAGGGACGGGGCCCTTATAAAAAAAGTAATTTCTTATTTATTTTACCTTTTATTCTTACACTGTTCCTTTAAAAAAAATGTATCACTTTTATTCCTATTACAAGGAATATAAACATCCCTTGTAATAGAAATGAGCAGGACAGGTCCTCTTTAATGTGAGATCTGGGGTCAAAAAGACCTCAGATCTCACATCTACACTTAAAAAGCAAAAAAAAAAAAAAGTAAAAAAGAGTCTTTTTTTTTCAGCATGAAAAAAATGGACCCTTTAAGACCGAGGAAGCAACGAATGACGTTGCTCCAGTCCTCCAAGGCCATAGAGTCCAAAGCCATCTTGCCCTCACTCAACTTCCTGCCTGGAACATGGACGGACTAGATAGTTTTCCCCACTACCGACAGCTCCGGTAAGCGGGGAAAATGACCAGGAAGCGGCGGGGGGCACCTCTCCCACCACCCATAAAAGTGATCCCATGGTGAATCCGCTGCTGGGACCACTTTTATGTGAAAGAGGACCGCCCACCCTGTAAGAAAATACCAGGGTTATTGCAGCTGTATACCCCGGTATTTAACATCAAAGTACCGACTTAAAACTGTGGCGGGTGGTCCAGGAAGTGGTTAAACTGATCTTGTGTACATTGCAATGTGTTCTGGCATTTGCTTTTAAGCATTTCCAAAAATTGTTCTCATGTATGTTCTCTCTATGTAGAGCTGCAAACACTGACACTATAAAGTGTAAAATGAGATATTAGCAGATGAGGGGGTTCTGGTTTGTATGTGTGTGTATGTGAGCACCTCTACCCTTCCTGTGAGCGCCATGAGCCTCTGCTCTCTGCTTACAGACCGGAGGGAATGAATAGTAAAGGAAATGAGGGCTAAGTTACTAATTTTTGACACATTTTCAAAATCTGAATAACAATTGCATTTGGTAGCCATTTACTGTATCCCCGTCCCCATTCCTGCATCACGGTTCCAAAATTGAGTCGCAGGTTTATATAGTATAGAAACATAAAAATAACAGAAGCATAAACTTTAGTGGCTTTTAGGCGACTCATATAGCATTATGTCACATAACAGTATCACAGTGAGCAAGTTAAGATAAAATCAAATCAAAAAAAGTTAAGACAAGCATATTAGTAAATTTCCATAAAAGACAGATGTTGTAGTAAAATATGAGGCGAAAGAGAAAGTGAGGATAAGTTAGGCTTATCGGTTCCTCATTTTGTACAGCAACCAGGGATCCCAACGCTGAGAAAATTGGTATTGGTTTTTAACCTCAAAGATGCTAGGGACAGCAGAGGACTTCCATTCTCTAAGGATCATTAGACGTGCTACTGCTAAAATGTTAATCACTATAGGTCTTAGCTGTTGTGGGTAGTAATCTAGGTTTATGGAGAGAATTGCTTGTTCAACATTTGCTTTCACCAGTACTCCTGTCACTTCTGCAATAAGTCTAAATACTGTGTTCCAGAAACTCGGAAGGTGGACACAGGCCCATAACATGTGGGACAAAGTTCCTACCATAGCACAACCTCTCCAACATACATTTGTCTTCCCCCTTATGGAATTTAGCTGTAGAGTAGGGGGCTCATTTCCCAGTGGATCACACACTTAGAGTGGGTATAATTGTGGAAGATGGCTATCCTGCACTACTTCTCTGTATAGGATTTCTGCAATTCAGTTTCCCATTTAATCAGAGGAGGGTGGGGGCTTTTTACAAACTGCATTTTTAAATCTAGTTCTAGATAAAACAGGGAGATACCCTTGACTATTTTGAAGATGGAGTTCCAGAATGCCCAGACCGATTTAGAAATATACAGTTTGGGTAGGAGATAGTTGCTAAGATAGGAAGCTAATTGTGCGTATGTTAGGAAATCTTGGGGAGATACTTTAATTTTAGACTGTAGGTTTTCAAATTATTTAATCTTGCCATCAGAAATTATGTCATCTGTGGTATGAATCCCCTGACTCATCCACTGTTTGAGGGATAGGTTCAGTATTATGATTTGAAGAACCTTAATGAGTATAGAGATATGGGATGTTTGTGAGGATATTTTGCTATTCTTATTAAAATATGTCAATGCTGATACTGCTGCTTCTATAAGCGGGTGTGCCTTGAAGTGCACAATGCGATTAGTTAAGGCTGCTATAAGTAGGTTTTTAAGGCTACCCATTGGAACTGCATCTTGTTCTAAATCGCACCAGGACTTGATATATGGCTAGGAGATCCAATAATTTAATTGATCTAATATAGCGGCCATGTAGTAGTACTTAAGGATGGGAATCCCCATTCCTCCGGCTTTTTCATGTCACCTTAGGATAAAGGTTAAACATCTCGATTTTTTGCCTAACCATACAAACTTGGAGAGATCTGCTTGCATCAGATAGAAAACTTCTCAGGGATACAGATGGGCAAGGTTCTAAAATAATATAGAATTTGAGGGAATAGATTCATTTTAAATGCTGCAAGCCTGCCTGCCCAAGAAAGATATGATTTTTCATTCTTTCTAATTCTCTGTGTACTGAGTATATGAGGGGGTGTAGTTTGCAACATATAAATTGGACAGAGGAGTGGTGACATTGATACCTACATATTGAATGGAACCCTACACCCAGGGAAAAGGAAGGGTATTCTGTAAGTGCGTCTTTAATTTGTAGCTAAGGTTAGACCCTAGTATATTGGATTTGGTGCTGTTTACTTTGTAATAGGAAACCTTATTAAATTGTTCAAGGATTTCATAAGCCCTGGGATAAAGTTAATATAACATCAGCGAATAGTGAAATAGTGTGGGTTTTGCCATGAACAGACATTCCTTTAATTTGCGGGTCAGTGCGCAATTTTTCAGCCAATGGTTACATGATAAGGGCAAAGATCAAGGTCGATAAGTGGCACGCTTGTCTTGTACCATTGGAAATTGAGAAGGCTGTAGAGAACATACCATCAACAAAGACATATGCAGAGAGCTGGGTATACAACACAGAAATTGCTGCATGGATACCCCTGGAGAAGCCAAATTTATCTGGTACCTTTGACAGGTAGCCCCAGTGTGTCCTGTCAAAGGCCTTCTCTGCATCCAATGTAAGAAACAAAGAAGGTGTGACTGTGGTTTCTGCATGATCCAATAAATTAGGATGTGCCTAGTGGCGTCAGGGGCCTGTCTACCTGGGATAAATCCAACCTGGTGTGCCTTGATCAGATTAGGGATACATTGCACTATTCTGGTGGCCAATAGTTTTGCATATATTTTCAGGTCTACATTGAGTAGCGAAATTGGGCGAAAATTCTGGGGTGAATGCGGCTCTTTCCCTGGTTTAGGCAATACAACTAAAGTTGCGGATAGCATCTCTGGTGGAAAGGAAGCTAAGGACACCATATATGGAGAAAGCTGGTTTGGGAACATTTTGAAGTATTCGGCTGAAAAGCCGTCCGGGCCTGGTGACTTATTCTATGGCAGAGTTTTAATAATTCTTTCTATCTCCGCCTAAGAAAAGGGTTGGTTTAGTAACAATAATGCCTCCTGAGACAGCTTTGGAAGAGATCGGGAATCCAGAAATGTATCTATATTCTTTGGAGTAGGCTGAAAAGTCACTGGGTCTTTTCGTAAATTATATAAAGTGGCATAATAGTCACTAAACACGTCTGCAATTTCTTTAGGTTTAGTGAGTTTGGTACCAGAGGAAGGATGTTTGAGATGAGCTATTATTTGTTTAAAAATGTTGTCTTTAAATTGGCAAGCAAGCATTTTGCCTGCTTTGTTCCCATTATATTAGTGATTGGATTTCAGCATCCTAAAGTGCCGATCATGTTGCGAAATAAGAAGTAATCTTAGTTCCTGGCTAGCAGTAAATAACTTAGAGCTAATATCAACTGAGGCCCGTTGTTTTCTAGCTTTCTCCAATGTTTTTATAGTATGTATAAGATCGTTAAGCCTCTGCATCCTGGACTTTTCGCCATATAACTCATTTGGAGAAGTATAACCCACATGTACTCCTTATGTTCGTTCATGGCAAAGAATTCCCAGATATAATTTTGCACCTTAACTTTATTGTCTGGGATTGACATTAAATGAACATCATTGTGCCAGCGATTAGCTCTGGTTTCAATAGCCTCTTCGTTTATAGTGATAGATACAGGCGCACGATCTGACCATGTAATATGAATGTTTGAATCATTCACCTTTTGTTAAAGAAATGTGTCCATCAAAAATAGATCAATACAAGAATATGTCAAATGAACAAAAATGAAAAAAAAGAGTAGTCTCTCTCTGAAGCGTGTTGGCAGTGCCAAACATCGAAAAGGTTGAAAGATGATATGAAATCCTATAGTATAGATCTGTCAAATCGGTTTTGGGTGGGGTCTGACATATCGAGGGCTCTAATCGGAATGGCATTAAAGTCCCTGCATAAAATTATATTCCCATGGGTATGTTGTTGATGAACCTTTTTCCAGATCTTTTTGAGGAAAGTTAGGGGTCTGCTGTTAGGCAGGTAGATGTTCACCAGGGTATACGGTTTGTTGTTCAAGTCGCATCCTAAAATGATAAAACTGCCCTGATTATCAACCTCCTTTGAGATTAGCTTAAATGCTACCATATCTTTCATAGCGGTGAGTACTCCTCTTTTCTTGGAAGTGCCGTGGGCTTAAAATATGTGTGGAAGGTTCTTATGAGATATCTTGGGAGGGCTGTTGAGGCTTAGGTGAGTCTCTTGGAGACAGAGAATATCTCCCTGAAAGAGTTTGGCTTCAGCCCAAAGCATGCTGCGTTTGGTAGGGCTGTTTAGTCCCTTAACATTAAAGGTAAAAAACTTTGAACATCATGTTAGCATTGTACGGCAAAAGGTAATATGAGACAGGTCTTTCTTCGTACAATCTCAGCACGAACAAGGTTAACTGAAAAAGTCGCTAACGGTACACTTTTTTAAAAAACAGACAGATAACAGAAAAACAAAAAATTTCAAAAGAAAATTTTGGAACTGCACTGTTTCCTGGTAGAGGTCAACGTGAAGAAGTGGTGGGTAAAAAAGGACGATCCGCGAGGAATCTGAGCAGGTAGGTATTCGCTAATTCGGGGGTGTTAACAAGGTATAGTAAGTGCTAGAAAACAAATATTGTGAGCACTAAACGGTCACCGGCTATTTTTTTTTTTTTTTTTTTTTTTTTTTTTTTTTTTTTTTTTTTTTTTTGTAAATCAATTTTTATTGAAAAGATAGGAAAATAGTAACAATACATGCAAACATGGTAAACAGTGGTACATTCTTATATGAGTATGAACGATACCAACAAGTAATAATTATTGTAGAAATGCCGGTTGCATACACAATCACGGTCACCGGCTATTAACTGAGGGGATATTTGGCTGTCATCCTAATTCCTCTTCTGGCCATTTAGTGAACTGAGAAGGAGGTGGTGATGTATCAGGTCCTGATGAGGGATCATTATCCAGGATCCGCTTTTTTATTCAGGAGTGTAAGGCCTCCTTCCACCGTATTGACTGGAATTGTTTTGCCATTATAGTTTGTGAGTAGCTTGGCTGGGTAATTCCACCGGTATGGTATTTGATGATTGCAGAGCTGTTTTGTGATGGTCATTCGATTTTTCCTCCTCTGCATGGTGTAGCAAGATAGATCAGTGAAGAGCATTAATTCTCTGAGACAATCAAGGATGCGGTCACACTTCATGGTTAAGGACATTAATTTCTCTTTGATATGGTATCATGGATATCGTTCCGTCACAAGGTGTGACGTCTTCAGAAAATGGAATGCCATTTTCCATTTTCTGAAGACGTCACACCTTGTGACAAAATGCATCAATTTTTGAACGCACGTCGATCACGTGGTGGAAGTAGCAGGTGGAACACACGCTGGTTGTCCACGCTGCGTTTCTCTGCTCATACCCTCAGGACATACCATGCCAGAGTTTGCTGTCTGCGGTTTGGTCTTCACACCCCGACCGAGTGCCACTTTTTTATATATTCAGGATACTTTTTATTGCCTGTACCAAAGCTTTTATCAAAGTTTTTAAATAAAGCATTTCCCTAACGGAATTCACTATGAGGATCCCATCTTCCTTTTCCAATCCACATTTAAATCTGCTGAGCTGCCTGGGATGCGAGAGGAAGGAGCAGAGGAAGGACGCATCCAGGTGATACTGATATACTGGTCACGGAGACTACCTGAGCTCAGTTGATCCCCTTGCCATGAGGCAAGAGAGGATCCATTCTATCTGGTGAGTTTTCCTACACCGCCTGTGCTCCCATGGTGACCCTGGCTTCCACTCCCCGCATGATACAGTGTCCAGTATTTATTCTGGGACCAACATCATTCCTTCCTTCCTTACTTAATCCCTCAGTCTTGGACTAATATATGCCATTGCACTCTCTCATCACTATTTTCTATAGTTATACCTCACAATTTATACATTTTTTGAATGAGTTTATTTGTCATTGCACATATCAATTGACCCATAGTGGCATATTTTATCTTATTTTTTTTATCCATTTATGTATATATATATATATATATATATTTTTTTTTTTAATTTATATGTTATTTATAGCTTAGCCACTGCACTTTGTCCTATTTATTTTATCCATGTATGTGTATATATATATATATATATATATATATATATATATATATATATATATATATATATATATATATAAATTTGTATTTATATGTTATTTATAGCATAGTCACTACACTTTATCTACACCGAGGTTTTCATACCTATTCAATCCTTATCTTCAGGGGTTATTTATAGGCTAGCACTGCACCCATTACCTTTGTTTTTAAGCACTTGTATTCTAAAATATTTTTGCACGTGTCCAATTCAGAGCACCTATTTTTAGCAAGTGCTGTGTTGTGGGAGAATGTACATTGTTGCTTTCTTCCTATATTTTGTTCACTATATGGGAGACTTTGTCCACTTTTTATATTCTTTTGTTGGATTTAATGCACAAATGTGCCTTTATTTTCATACTTCATGTGCTCATGACAACCTCCTGCCAAAATGTATTTGAAAGAATATGGTTGAGTGCTGCTTGGTTTTTTAAAGGGTAATGAAAAAAAAATGAGTCCATTAAAAACAACTGATGTAGTGGACTATAAAGTCACCACTGTGTTTAAATTCAAGGGAGGACCTTTATACTTGGAGAAAAATACAACCAAGTGGCTCTTTCATAGTAAAAAAAAAAAAAATCTGTTAGCTAAACTATGCAGAGTATGCCATGGTGTTGCATTGACTGGTGGGCATGGTAAAAGGTGGGTGTTCCAAATTCACCTAGTTTATTGTGACACATCTTTCTGTAGCAGCCTTTTTTGTGGCTATCAGCATCTGGTCACATGACATCTGAGTGCCACAAAGGAAGTAAGTGCTAGCAAACTTTTTATATTTTGGCAAACACTATTATCGAAGGTCTGAATGGGGATCAGATACCTATACTGTGGCCATAATACAGTATGTAACTGATTTCATAACCCACTCTAATCAATATCTAAATGGTGAATCATCTCCACTAATGGCCATCAAGACAACAAAAAATATTAGTACTGGTCATATAGGAAAATGACCCCCAATCCCCAGCAAACAGCCCCGTCCTTTCCTGTATAAATAGTTGGGAAAATAAAAGGTTCTTTCAAAGAAAACTATTGCAGGCAACAGTCTTGGCAGTGTTAGGAAATGTGAGACAATATTCCTAAACATGTCAGTCAGCAAGCCAGGAATTCATCAAATATCTACAATTTGGCCAGTCTACAAGAGTAACCTTATAAATGTATTTTGAAAAAAAAATAGCAAAAATACTAAAGCTATACTTGAACACATTAAAATAAGATGTTCTACTTTCAGGCTACTGTACTTTGTTTCTACTTGGAAACCATTTTTTTGAAAGACAATCCAAATCCTCCCAGGAAATGAATCTTAGAGTTGTGTCTATAATGTACTAATGTTCCCCTGTTCTATCATTGTTGAGTATTAAACAAATTGCCTCCATAAATTATGCAGCTGAAACATGGCCTTTTCTTTTGACATTACTTAAATACAACAAACTATTTCATGTTTTTACTTAGCTCTCTTCATCAAAAGTTGTATTACAATCAAATGTATTTTTTATGACTATTTCAATGTATTGTGTTAAGTGCAATACAAATTATTTTCGCCATCACTCTTGCATTCAGAATCAATGTAGTGGGATTTTCAATTTACAACAATATCAGAAGTCTGATGTCAAATTTAGAATTGCCTAATATCAAGGCACTCTGTTTCCTTTTTAGAGGTGTTTTCCACAATAATTGAAAATGTCATCCCTGATTCTGACTTCGGAAATACCAAGGAAGCTTTCTTCCTGGCATCTGTTGGCCTCAATATTTAATTTCACATGCTTTTGATGCCTGTGCACATAAAGAGTTTTGTAAATAGGATAAATACTTTACACTAGGACAGTAACATGTATGAAGGAAGTGCAATTCTCTTGTTTTATTATTTTATCATATTTATTTTTTATGCAATTCCTATGATAATAAAAATGATAACTTTTCATAATGTATAAGACAGGGTCTCTAACATGATCCACTATATAATATACTAAGTACTGGTACTGGGACTTCTTACTACATTTCGGATGAATATATCTTGGCTTTGTTGATAAACTCTCAAGACAGGTGTTTTAAATGTCTGAGGACATTCATAGAAAGATTGTATAATGAAATATTGTTTAAATTTTACTTTACAAAGTGAATCATATTAAAGGGCTATCTAGAATACATTACAGCTAAATATGCAGAAAAATTACTTATATGGGAACTGTTATACCCCCGACAGGATTTGTATTTCTCTCCATCTAGTCATGAGATGTACACAGCTCTGCCACACAGCGCAGCCCTGTCTGGTATGGCAACAGTTTTTTTTTTTTTACAGATCACTAACACTCAAAGATCTTCTCCCTCACCCAGCCTGTGACAGATAAAGCAGACAATTCATCGCCCTGTTACGTTCCTGTTATCAGCATGCTCCTTACCACTTCAGATCCAGGAAAGGTTTTACCCCCTTAATGACCAGGCCATTTTTTGCGAAACGGCATTGCGTTATTTTTAACGGACAATTGCGCGGTGGTTGCGACGCTGTCCCCAAATGAAATGTATGTCCTTTTTTTCCCATAAATAGAGCTTTCTTTTGGTGGCATTTGATCACCTCTGCGGTTTTTAGTTTTTGCACTATAAACAAAAAAAAGAGCGACATTTTTGAAAAAAAAAAACAAAACAATATTTTTTACTTTCTGCTTTAAAACATTCCCAATAAAAAAATGTAAAAAATTTATTTTTTTATCAGTTTGGGCCAATTTGTATTCTGCTACATATTTTTGGTAAAAAAAATCCCAATAAGTGTATAATAATTGGTTTGCGCAAAAGTTATAGCATTTACAAACTATGGGAAAGATCTTTTGACTTTTCATTTATTCATTTATTTATTTATTTTATTAGTAATGGCGGTGATCAGCGATTTTTATCGGGACTGCGACATTGCGGCAGACAAATTTGACACTAAGTGATACTTTTTTTTGACCAGCGACATTAATACATTGATCAGTGCTAAATAATATGCACTGTTCCTGTATAAATTACACTGGCAGGGAAGGGGTTAAGTAAAAAAGCAAATCTCCTGCGCTCAAGTAGAATATGACGGAGGGAAGAGGGATACTTCAGACTCAAGTGGAAAAAAGCCAATGGTCTTGCTGCCCCCTCAGGATCAAGGGTATCCAGAACCAACTGAGAGAAAGAAGGGGTTAACACTAGTCGTGATCAAGGGGTTAAATGTGTTCCCTATATGTGCTTTCTAACTGTGTGGGGGTATGGATTGAACAGAGAACCAGAGAGATTTGTGATTCAGCTTAGCTGGATCACACAATCTTTCCTTGCCTCTTTGACAGGAGAGCTGTCTTGCATTGTTTACATTCCAGATGGCTCTCCTGTCAGTCTAGCCGAAGATCGCAGGAGGCTGAGACCACATGCACATAATCATGTAGATCTACGTGATTATGCGCAGCTAGGCCGCCCTGCCTCAGTAGATCTGCATGGGGCAGTTGGCAAGTGGTTAAACTGCAGAACAAATGATTGGCTCTTTGTGATGCTTCCCCTTCACCCAATCTGAGATCTGTTCTATAGGTACTGCAAGAGGCTGATACCAAGTCAAATGTAGGTATTATTTTTTAAATAATTGATGAAGAAGTTAGAGACATCTTGGGGGAGATTTACTAAAGCTGGTTCACGTAGAATCTGGTGCAGCTGTGCATAGTAACCAATCAGCTTCCAGGTTTTATTGCCAAAGCTTAATTTAACAAGCTGAAGTTAGGAACTGATACTTTGCAAAGATTCTGTGAGCATCAGTTTTAGTAAATCTCCCTCGGTGACTTAAAAAAGCAGTTATCTGTACGACTCAATCATATCTTATACACTATAAATATAGTAAACTGAAGTCGGATTGGTTAACACAAGTTATGGTTAATCATCAATATTATTTGTGTGGCAATAAAGTAATCCTGAAACATACATATGCCTGCAGTATACTATTACAGCTGATTGAAGACTTTTCCCAACACTGATTAGGTAGACTACTGAAATGAGGTGAGTTACTGCACTCTTTGCTATTTTTTTACCATCACTTCCAGTCAGTGCAATGACGTAGATATGCTGCTTCTCTATACGCGTTTTGTCGTCGCGCTGACCAGAAGTGACGACGATTGCCATTTTTCCCTGCTTAATGTTTTGAGATATGTGCATACTGTATACCTTTTACCTGTTTGAGTAATATTTTATTCAAAAAATCAATGTTTTTAAGGTTTTACACCATCTAGTATTTACATTTAAAGTGATTGGGAGCTCTGGATGTCCATTTGAAGTACACCCTATAGAGAATGTGATTTAAAGGGGAATTCCCAAAATCTTGTCACTGCCAGACCTGCCTCTCACCAGGAGGTCCTGGCCATTTGGTAAGAGTGTACTCTCTCTGTTTGTTGGAGGTTGGCCTTTGCTGTGAATGGAGCATGATAGGACCTTTGATCTGTGGCTACAAGATTTTTTACTGACATCTCTTTGGGACAGTTTTCAATTATATTTTCTTTTTAACTTAATTTTTCACTTCTAGCCCAATGAGAGCTGAATGAACAGAATAAAGGTATTATGTGAATGAGCGGGGGGTAAAAGACATCACAGCTTTCATGTATAAGAGTTGCAGCTTTTATAACTGCAGTTGGCCAGAAGTGTAACATGGCAAGGATGGGTAGCAATATCTAGATGTGGGATACACCTCAGAGATAAAGTTTTTTACACAATGACTAAAAACTATTTGTCTATAGTTCTGCTTTAGCTCCATTTTTGCTGGACTAATTCATTCTGATCTACACAATATGGTTCTTAAGAAATAAATCTCACTGGGTTTTGTTTCAAACTTAAAAGCTTGATGGGTGACACAAGACTAACAGCTTTTTAACCTTGCTGCACATAAGCTAATATACAATCAATACTGTCTATTCCAGATCAAAGATTTGCACTTCCCCGAATCCAGTATTTCCCGTATTCAGTGTCTGGAGTGAAATAAATTACACCTCAGCAGTATACTATAGTTCAGGCATCTTTCACAATGTTAGGTATTAAAATAATGTATATTCAAATATATCACAAGTGAGTGTTTATATTAATATGCTAAATTGATAAAGTAAAAATGTATTAGGTTATAATTTAGAAGCAAAAGAATACACGACCCAAACAAAGGAATATAGTTATTAATGATTAAACAGTGTGTATTTATTGGTATATTTAAAAATCAACTCCAGGCAGTTTTTAAACATACTGGTCCGCATTAAACGTGGTGACATTAGAATGCCCACCATATAATAGCAATAGAGAAGATGACCAGAGTCAAAGGACTATAGAGTAAGGTTGTTTCACACTGTAAAACTTTACTCTGATCATCCCCTTGGCAAAAGGTGCATTCAATCCTTTAACAGCTGGGCAGACCTATTTTTCTCGAGTTCTGCTTTAAAAAATAAATAAATAAATAAATTAAATTAAAGAGAATGTGTATCTTTTTTTAACCAATATGTGTGAATGTAACCACTTTCAAATGACCATGTTTTGCCAATACAGAAAAGCAACAGCATGGTTACCAACTGTCCCTAATTGGCCAGGACAGTCACGGATTTTAAAATGGTGTCCCAACACAACCTTGTCCCGGGCTGCATCCTGGAAATCAAAGATGGTCATAAACAGTCAGTGCCTCAGGTGCCCAGTGCAGGCTGTGTCACATTGGGCCACTCAATGAGAAGTTTAGGTGTGCTATCCCACATCGGGGTGGGGTTCACACAAGAGGCAGAGAAAAGCATCCCTCCCCCTTCCTCCTCCCCCAGCAGCCGATGTACAGGCACTCTCATTGGGACTGACCCTATACTGGCTAAGAGAAAATAGTCTTGTGACCTTTAATCTATAATATGTGCCACATCCCTATATAGATACAGACAAAAGAGTTCCCCTGGGGGTTGGGACACTAAAGGCACTTAATGATACAATAGAATGTTAAAATCCTAAAAGTTTATTGATTCAAAGAAGAGGAAAAAGTAGTACTAATAAAAGGTTTTCACCAAAATGATGTGTACAGAATACATTTACATGAGAACTGTATGAATATAATCATCACAATACATATATGTATAGATATTACATGTAGGCAGCAAGATTACCCAACGCATTTCAAAGCATGTATCACTTCTTCTTCAGGGGTACATTGTGTATACAGTCTGTACTTTGTATTGATAATGCATTCCAATTTACATGTATGGTAAGAACAAAGTCTTGGAACATTCACCCATCAAGCCTAAGTATGACACCAAAGATATATCGGTGGTAACAGACAACTGTGGTTGTCTGTTTCCCTTTGCTGAGGACACTGGTCAGACATCTGTGACACTGCTGAGATATAGTAGCGAGTCCAACTTTGTGGCCTCAGTTTGCCGCTTGTTGCCAGACCAGGATGCATCATCTCCCTCTTGCTAGACACTAGACAACCACAGTTGTCTGTTACCACCAATATATCTTTGGTGTCATACTTAGGCCTGATGGGTGAATGTTCTGAAACTTTGTGAATTGGAATGCATTATCAATACAAAGTACAGACTGTATGCACAATGTACCCCTGAAGAAGAAGTGATAAATGCTTTGAAATGCATTGGGTAATCTTGCTGCCTACGTGCAATATCTATACATATATGTATTGTGATGACTATATTCATGCAGTTCTCATGTAAATGTATTCTGTACTAGGGATGATCGAACGGTTCGGGTTGACCATCGGTTCGGCCCGAACATTGGGTGTTCGAGGTTCGGCCGAATTTAGAACTTTTTGCCCAAAAAGTTCGGAATTCGGCAACCAGAACCGACCAAAATGCAATGCTTCAGGAAATGGTCTTTAAAAGCCCGTGATTGGACCATAACCATTAGCAAAAGCCAATTGAGGGGGCAGGAGAATGCTAGGAATGTGATTGGAGTGACTAGGGGGTCCCTTGACCAATCATTAGTGAATACGCCCCCCAGTATATAAGATCGCCCCCGCCATATTCCTAGCATTGTTATACTGGACATGGAAGAGAGTGGAAGCAGTTCTGTTAATTTTACTTTAAAAGTGTCATTTAGCTATTTATTAGTGTGAGGAAAGGGATATCTAGTGTAGTTAGAGTGCTCCTTTACACTTAAGTTAGCTTCAAAAATGTTGTTTCTGTAGGGAAATTGTTAAGTGTAAAGGGACCGTAGTGTAGTGTAGGGTTAACTGGCAGTGACTGCTATGGAAGGGTGACAAAACCCTTCCATAGCAGGGTGACCGCTATAGAGAAATGATCATTTCCTGACAGACTCCATGGCAGCATACGTTCGGGTAGGCTCCGCCTCCTCTCCTACCTCATAGGACCCCACTCCCATAAATCTTTGCTCCCTTTCAGCATCAGTGTTCCTTTTTCGTCCTCCTCATACATATGTCTGATGTTCCTACTATCTGGTCCTGTATATCGGTGGCAGACTGAGTTTCGGAGTCTCCGATAAGCCCTGGCTCTTAGCGGGGTATGGAGGGGGCAATGGAAGAGACCCTTAGCTGGAGCTATGTGGTTTGGCCGAGAGAGCCCTGCTGCTGCGGGTGGCCCTTTATTGCCTGAAGGCACAAGCCGGTGTTGCGTCTCCTGGACTCGGTTATGCTATCGGAGGGTGGTAAGCCCTTATATGGGACCATTTCTTTTTCCTCATTTTCATGCTTATCTTCCTTTTATAGTGCCTTTTTTTTTATCTATGCTCGTTTCTAGGGTGTTTTTTTATCGGTTTATCGCTCTAGTGTTGCTAGTTTTGCGGCTTAAAACTTACTTGCGGTGCTTCATGGCCGCCGCCACGGTCCTTTCCGCTACTTCCGGGTTGTCTGGCGCGTCTGAGCATGCGCAGTACGCGCCGAGTATTGGATTTGTCACGCATGCGCAGTAGCACGGTCTGACGTCACGCGCGGTTGGGCAATACGGCGCATCGCGGTCCGGCGGTCTATTTAAACCTGCGATTAGACCGGAGCTGGTGGGAAGGTCGGTATATCGGTAGCCTCCCCCAGACTCCGGTCCTGTGGTTAAGGTAAGAGGATTCCTTCTCCTGGGGGTTTTGTTTTTGGGATGGGACTGATGGTTATATCCTCTTCCTATTAGGATACTTATCCCTACCTAGTTGCACCATTTGAGATTACTCGAGCTATGGACTCATCACCGCCCCCTAGTGGCCAGCCTGCTCTTTCTAGCTCTCTTAGGTCTGATCAACAGCCCCGCACACGCAGCGAAGACAGTCATTCAAATACGCAGCACCGGCGCTCCTCATCTAAATCTAAGCGCAGCTCCTCCCATGGCAGGGGACGTGAGGGCCAGTCTTCCTCGCTCCATGGCAGCTCAGAACGCCTGCAGGGGAAAAAATGCTGGGGTTGCCGTACCCTAATACCAGATGGTTCCTCCTTGTGCAAACCCTGTTATGCCCAAGCTACGGGTGAAAGGGAAAAAACGGACCAACATATTGAGGAGGTGGTGCGTAGAGTTTTAAAGGACTCTCTGGCTGAGTTGCATAAGCCAAGCACTTCTGCAGGTCCGTCACGCTCTCCTGACAGAGATTTGTCGGTTCAGGATCCGTTTGAGTCTTCCCAACCCAGCCATCCATCTATTCTCCCGTCAGAGTCCGATTCCGATTCGGATGACTCCGGTACTGGATTTGAGTTTGCCCTCGTGTCTCCGTTAGTTAAAGCGGTAAGAGAGGCCCTTGATTGGGAGGATCCTGCTGTCTCTTCTCCTAAGCAGAAGAAATATTTCAAGCAATTATGCAAAGAGCGCTTGAATTTCCCATTTCTAGAGGAACTGGGAGACATAATGTCTGAAGAATGGAGCAAAGTGGAGAGGAAAAATTCCATGACCACTAAAGTAGCGAAGCTCTATCCTTTTAAACAGGAAAAGGTGAAATATTTGGAGTCGTCTCCTAGTGTGGATGCCGCAGTGATGCGTCTGGCGAAACACGTCACTCTCCCAATGGAGGATACAGCATCGTTTAGAGATCCGTTGGATCGGAGGATTGATGCTGATCTTAAGCGAGCATACCTATCAGCCGGCATGGCCTGTAAGCCAGCAATGGCTTTGGCTACAATTTCCAAGGCCATGGAGGTTTGGGTTAATGCCCTAGAAGATACTCTTGGAGGAGTTTCGGAGGAAGTGCTTCAAAGTTCTCCTATTCAGGAGCTGAAGATGGTTGCGGGCTTCTTGGGGGAGGCTTCCTTGGACACCATTCGCCTCTTGGCCCGGGTTATGCTGGCCTCCGCTACGGCCAAACGTGCCCTTTGGCTTCGGCCTTGGGTTGCCGATGCTGCCTCTAAACAGGCTTGGTGTAGGATTCCCTTTGAGGGTTCTTCCCTCTTTGGGAATAAACTAGATGCAGCCATAAACCGGGCCACGGGCGGAAAATCTGGGTTCCTTCCTCAAGACAAACGCCCAAGCACTCAGAAGCGCTCTTTCCCAAGGAGACAAAATGCTAATCGCTCTAGGGAAGCGCGCAGCTACAGACCAGGGAAATCCTACGGGAGAAGCTGGAAGTCAAGACAGTCCTCCTTTCAGAAAGGTCCCAAGGGCCCTTCGTCAGGTGACCGGGAGGCCACCAAATCCTTTTGAGGGTGGTCCCGTCCAGTCTGTTCCGGTAGGGGCCAGGTTGCTCCAATTTCGGGACGTCTGGGAGGCCTCGATCCAGGATCCCTGGGTTCTAAATGTTGTGTCCCGAGGGCACTCTTGGGCGTTCAACAACGTTCCCAAGCCCAGGTTCATTGCAACTTCCCTTCCTCCTACAGCAGAAAAGAAGAAGGTTCTTCTCAGTTATGTGGATACCCTACTGGATCAACGAGCTGTAGTACTAGTTCCCCAAGAGGAAAGGGGTCAGGGAGTATATTCACCTCTCTTCCTCGTCCAGAAAAAGAACGGCACATGGCGCCCGGTAATAGATCTCACTTATCTAAACAGATCTATCCGTCGAGAGAGATTCAAGATGGAGTCCCTAATTACAATACAACATTCGGTTCTCCCAGGAGATTGGTTGGCATCAATAGACCTAAAAGATGCGTACTTCCACGTTCCTGTGGCAAAAGAGTATCATCAATTCCTCCGGTTTGCTGTCAATCATGTCCACATGCAATTTACATGTCTTCCCTTTGGGCTCTCGACTTCGCCTCGCACCTTCTCCAAGACGTTGTTGGCAATCGTGGCTCTCATCCGAACTAGAGGTATCAGATTACATCATTACCTGGACGATCTCCTTCTTCTGTCCCAGGACAGGGCCCAGTTATGGATACATCTGGAGCAGGTGATCCTTACTCTTCGGGAGTTCGGGTGGATTCTCAATTTGGAGAAGAGCCATCTGGTGCCCACGCAGTCCCTGGTATTTCTCGGAGCACTGTTCAACACGTTGAATTGCACCATATCTCTACCAGAAGAGAAAGTCCAGTAGTCCAGAACAGAGTGGCTCTCGCTCTCGCTGCCTCCCATCTCACTGCTCGTCAGTGTCTAAAGGTGGTAGGGACTCTAGTGGCTACCTCGCCCATGGTGAAGTGGGCTCTGTGGAGGCTGAGACCCTTTCAGAAGGGGTTTCTCCACCAATGGACAACAGAGAACCTGTCACAGATTATTTATCTAACACCATTCATGAAAGGGTGTCTTCCTTGGTGGTTACGCCGTGCGAATCTAACCAACTGCAACTCAATTGCTCCAATTTCCTGGGTGACGATAACCTCCGACGCCAGCAGTACCAGCTGGGGAGCTCACTGCCGGTCAGAAGTGGCACAAGGCAGGTGGAACTTCTCCAGTCATGGAGTGGTGTCCAATATCCTAGAGCTACGAGCCGCCTTCAAAGCCCTCCAAGCTTTTCACCATCTGACTCAAGGGGCCTCAGTGTTACTCAGGATGGACAACACCACGGCAGTGGCATATGTCAAGAGGCAGGGTGGAACCCGCAGCATGACTCTACTCCAGGAAACAGATCCAATTATGTCTTGGGCCCAGCAACACCTGGCCAACCTCTCAGCGGTCTTTGTCCCGGGGGTGCTGAATACGGAAGCAGACTTCCTGTCCAGATTTCAATTGGACAACAACGAGTGGTCCCTCCATCAGGAGGTGTTCAATTGGGTTCTGTCTCTGGGAGTCTCACCGGAGGTGGATCTCTTTGCGAGTCCACACAACAAAAAACTTCGAAAGTATTATACGAGGTTCAGGGATCCTCGAGCCTTCGGAGTGGATGCCCTCACGGACAGATGGAACTTCCAGGTTGCCTATGCCTTTCCACCGGTGCCTATAGTACTCCAATTCCTTTGGAGACTGAAGATGGAGGAAGTAGAGGTCATAGCGATAATTCCCTTCTGGCCCAACAGGCCTTGGTTTCCTCTGCTGTCCCTTCTCAGCTTCAGGGATCCGATCCCTCTGCCTCTCAGGCCAGACCTTCTATCGCAGGGGCCTACTCTGCATCCATGCCCTGCGCGTCTACACCTCAAGGTCTGGTTCTTGAGAGGGAGAGGCTGGAGGCCCTCGGATGTCCAGAAGAAGTGATTCCCACTCTTATGAGCTCAAGAAGGGCTAGCACCAACAGAGTGTATGAGAGAATCTGGGCAAGGTTTTTGAGTCATCAATCCCAGGGTTTGGGTTCGGCAGGTGCGCCTACCATTCAACAAATCTTGAGTTTCCTGCAGTCTGGTTGAGATCTGTCCCTCTCGGTTAGTTCTCTCCGGGTGCAAGTTTCTGCCATCTCAGCTTTCTTCGGAATTCAGTGGGCAAGACATCAACTGATCCAACAGTTTTTAAGGGCGCAGTCAGGCTCAGGCCTCAGAGAAAACCTAGATTCCCGAAATGGGATCTTCCGTTGGTCCTGGACTTCTTTGCTTCAAAAGAGGTTGCTTCCATGTCCATCAGGGAGCTTACGTTGAAGACGGTATTTCTGGTGGCTATCACCTCTGCTAAGAGGGTCTCGGAGATACACAATTTGGGCTGCAAAGAGCCTTTTCTGACCTTCTTTCAGGACAGAGTGGTCCTAATCCCTATGTTGGGGTCAAACCCTAAAGTAACATCTGTCTTCCACGAAAATTCTGAGATAGTTCTGCCCACCTTCAGAACAAATGAAGAATCCTTAGTCCATCCTTTAGATGTGGGTGACACTCTGAGTCAATACTTAGAAGCCACATCCTCCTTCCGTCAATTGGATTTCCTGTTTGTTCTTCTCCATGGGAATAAGAAAGGAATGCGTGCTTCTTCAAGAGCGGTGGCTGCATGGATTGTCCAGGCTATACAATGGGCATATAGAGCAAAAGGCTTGGCTCCTCCAGAGGCGATTACGGCTCATTCTACCAGAAGCATTGCTACATCCTGGGCAGTATCTAAACACGTTGCGCCTGCTGTGATCTGCAAAGCAGCCGCTTGGTCATCTGTGAATACCTTCCTTACACATTACTGTGTTGAACCTGCTGCCTTATCTTCAGTTAACTTTGGCGTTCAAGTTTTGTCAGTTGACAGTGCCAATTAAAGTTTTCTTTGTTCAGCATCTTCCCACCCGGGAGTGTATAGCGAGTTATTTCCCGAACGTATGCTGCCATGGAGTCTGTCAGGAAAACGGAAAATTGATATCAAATACTTACCGTAATTTTCCTTTCCTGATGGACTCCATGGCAGCAGGAGTCCCCTCCCAATTCCTGAGTAGGCTAGTTACAGAACACTGATGCTGAAAGGGAGCAAAGATTTATGGGAGTGGGGTCCTATGAGGTAGGAGAGGAGGCGGAGCCTACCCGAACGTATGCTGCCATGGAGTCCATCAGGAAAGGAAAATTACGGTAAGTATTTGATATCAATTTTCCGTTTTCTCTGAATTGCTTCGGAACTGGAATATGGCTTCACACCAGCCAAGCATTTTTTATGCTGCAGGGGCTGCCACTGCCAGTGCTTTTTTGAGGACATGTTTGATGTCAGACATGACATCTGAACATGTGTATAGGGTGTATATATAAACATATACAGTGGGTACGGAAAGTATTCAGACCCCCTTAAATTTTTCACTCTTTGTTATATTGCAGCCATTTGCTAAAATCATTTAGGTTCATTCTTCTTCCTCATGAATGTACACATAGCACCCCATACTGACAGAAAAACACAGAATTGTTGACATTGTTGCAGATTTATTAAAAAAGAAAAACTGAAATATCACATGGTCCTAAGTATTCAGACCCTTTGCTGTGACACTCATATATTTAACTCAGGTGCTTTCCATTTCTTCTGATCATCCTTGAGATGGTTCTACACCTTCATTTGAGTCCAGCTGTGTTTGATTATACTGATTGGACTTGATTAGGAAAGCCACACACCTGTCTATATAAGACCTTCCAGATCACAATGCATGTCAGAGCAAATGAGAATCATGAGGTCAAAGGAACTGCCTGAAGAGCTCAGAGACAGAATTGTGGCAAGGCACAGATCTGGCCAAGGTTACAAAAAGATTTCTGCTGCACTTAAGGTTCCTAAGAGCACAGTGGCCTCCATAATCCTCAAATGGAAGACGTTTGGGACGACCAGAACCCTTCCTAGAGCTGGCCGTCCGGCCAAACTGAGCTATCGGGGGAGAAGAGCCTTGGTGAGAGAGGTAAAGAAGAACCCAAAGATCACTGGCTGAGCTCCAGAGATGCAGTCAGGAGATGGGAGAAAGTTGTAGAAAGTCAACCATCACTGCAGCCCTCCACCAGTCGGGGCTTTATGGCAGAGTGGCCCGACGGAAGCCTCTCCTCAGTGTAAGACACATGAAAGCCCGCATGGAGTTTTCTAAAAAACACCTGAAGGACTCCAAGATGGTGAGAAATAAGATTCTCTGGTCTGATGAGACCAAAATAGAACTTTTTGGCCTTAATTCTAAGCGGTATGTGTGGAGAAAACCAGGCACTGCTCATCACCTGTCCAATACAGTCCCAACAGTGAAGCATGGTGGTGGCAGCATCATGCTGTGGGGGTGTTTTTCAGCTGCAGGGACAGGATGACTGGTTGCAATCAAGGGAAAGATGAATGCGGCCAAGTACAGGGATATCCTGGACAAAAACCTTCTCCAGAGTGCTCTGGACCTCAGACTGGGCCGAAGGTTTACCTTCCAACAAGACAATGACCCTAAGCACACAGCTAAAATAACGAAGGAGTGGCTTCACAACAACTCCGTGACTGTTCTTGAATGGCCCAGCCAGAGCCCTGACTTAAACCCAATTGAGCATCTCTGGAGAGACCTAAAAATGGCTGTCCACCAACGTTTACCATCCAACCTGACAGAACTGGAGAGGATCTGCAAGGAGGAATGGCAGAGGATCCCCAAATCCAGGTGTGAAAGACTTGTTACATCTTTCCCAAAAAGACTCCTGGCTGCATTAGATCAAAAGGGGGCTTCTACTAAATACTGAGCAAAGGGTCTGAATACTTAGGACCATGTGATATTTCAGTTTTTCTTTTTTAATAAATCTGCAACAATGTCAACAATTCTGTGTTTTTCTGTCAGTATGGGGTGCTATGTGTGCATTCATGAGGAAGAAGAATGAACTTAAATGATTTTAGCAAATGGCTGCAATATAACAAAGAGTGAAAAATTTAAGGGGGTCTGAATACTTTCCGTATCCACTGTATGTCTGTATATATACCCCTAGACATATATAGGTGTGATAGTAGCAGAAATAAATGCTTGCGCTAATGAAATCATTTACAGTAATATATTTCTGCTACTATCACACCTATATATGGCTAGGTGTCTATATACATATAATTATGTGTGTATATATACCACTATACACAAGTTCAGATGTTTTGCCTGCCTCAAAGAACCCAAAAAAATGCCAAAAAAACACTAGCGTCAAAAAAAAAAATGCCCAGGTGTGTTTTTGCTGGCATTTTTTGGGGGGTTTTGGAGGCAGGCAAAACATCTGAACTTGTGTGTAGTGGTGTATATACACACATCCATATATTTATATACACACCTAGACATATATAGGTGTGATAATAGCAGAAATATATGCTTGCGCTAATGAAATCATTTACAGTAATATATTTCTGCTACTATCACACCTATATATGGCTAGGTGTCTATATACATATAATTATGTGTGTATATATACCACTATACACAAGTTCAGATGTTTTGCCTGCCTCAAAAGAACCCTAAAAAATGCCAAAAAAAATGCTAGCGTCAAAAAAAAATGCCCAGGTGTGTTTTTGCTGGCATTTTTTGGGGGTTTTTGGAGGCAGGCAAAACATCTGAACTTGTGCACAGTACCACTATACACAAGTTCAGATGTTTTTCCTGACTGCAAAGAACCCAAAAAAATGCCTGCTATTAAACCGGCAAGGTGTTACAGCAGAGAAGCCATACTCCTGTGCTGAAAGTTTTCTAATACAAACAATCCTTTTTTTTTTATGGTTCTGGACATGCTACAGAGCTGAAACTTCACAGGTACACCTTTTAGACCCCCCAGACACAAAATCACACAAAAAAAGTTCTTAAAAATTGTCGTTTTTGATAAAAAAGCCAATTATTGAAAAAATTAAAAAAAAAAAAAAAAAAAAAAAAAAGAGATCTTTTGATTTTTACTTTGGATTTCAGATCTGGGGGGTCTAAAAAGTGTACATGTGAAGTTTCAGCTCTGTAGCATGTCCAGAACCATAAAAAAAAGATTGTTTGTATTAGAAAACTTTCAGCACAGGAGTATGGCTTCGCTGCTGTAACACCTTGCCGGTTTAATAGAAGGCATTTTTTTGGGTTCTTTGCAGTCAGGAAAAACATCTGAACTTGTGTATAGTGGTACTGTGCACAAGTTCTGATGTTTTGCCTGCCTCCAAAAACTCCCATAAAATGCCAGCAAAAACACACCTGGGCATTTTTTTTTTTGATGCTAGCATTTTTTTGGCATTTTTTGGGGTTCTTTTGAGGCAGGAAAACATCTGAACTTGTGTATAGTGGTATATATACACACATAATTATATGTATATAGACACCTAGCCATATATAGGTGTGATAGTAGCAGAAATATATTACTGTAAATGATTTCATTAGCGCAAGCATATATTTCTGCTACTATCACACCTGTATATGTCTAGGTGTGTATATAAATATATGTATGTGTGTATATACACCACTATACACAAGTTCAGATGATTTGCCTGCCTCAAAAGAACCCCAAAAAATGCCAAAAAAACGCTAGCGTCAAAAAAAAAATGCCCAGGTGTGTTTTTGCTGGCATTTTTTGGGAGTTTTTGGAGGCAGGCAAAACATCAGAACTTGTGCACAGTACCACTATACACAAGTTCAGATGTTTTTCCTGACTGCAAAGAACCCAAAAAAAAACGCCTTCTATTAAACCGGCAAGGTGTTACAGCAGCGAAGCCATACTCCTGTGCTGAAAGTTTTCAAATACAAACAATCTTTTTTTTATGGTTCTGGACATGCTACAGAGCTGAAACTTCACATATACAATTTTTAGACCCCCCAGATACGAAATCCAAAGTAAAAATCAAAAAAATCTCTTTTTTTTTTTAATTTTTCAATAATTGGCTTTTTTTTTATCAAAAATGACAATTTTTAAAGCGGTTGTATCCCGCTTTTTGACACTTTTACCTACAGGTAAGCCTATAATAAGGCTTACCTGTAGGTACAAATAATATCTCCTAAACCGGCACGGTTTAGGAGATATTTACAGTGCATGCAGCCGCTCGCGCGAGCGGCGCATGCGCTCTGAAGGTCCGGGGGGACCTTCAATTAACTTGCCGGGAGCTTGCCGGAAAAATAACTCCGGCCAATCAGCGCGCTGGAGCCGTCTCTTTCGGCCAATCAGCGCGCCGGAGCCGCCGAACCCGGAAGAGACGACGAGGGATCATGGCAGCGCCCGCATCGATGTCCGGGGGTCCGTGTCGGGGCTTCGTTTTAAGGTAAGTTAAACATAATGGGCTAGTATGCGATGCATACTAGCTCATTATGCCTTTGTCTTGCAGGTTTTTTTTTTTTTTTTTAATAGGGTTTACAACCGCTTTAAGAACTTTTTTTGTGTGATTTTGTGTCTGGGGGGGTCTAAAAGGTGTACCTGTGAAGTTTCAGCTCTGTAGCATGTCCAGAACCAGAAAAAAAGATCATATAGGTGTAAAAGGAGGGTCCCACATCCCTGTTCTACTGAAAAATTATCTTTTTTTTTTCATGGTTCTGGACATGCTACAGAGCTGAAACTTCACATGTACACTTTTTAGACCCCCCAGATACTAAATCCAAAGTCAAAATCAAAAAATCTCTCTTTTTTTTTCAATAATTGTTTTTTTATCAGAAATGACAATTTTTAAGAACTTTTTTTGTGTGATTAATAGTTAATGGGGCATGACCCAGAACCCTAGGCACTTTTTAGGGGCATTTATTGGGTTTTAGGGCTTAAAAATGGTGTTTTTTGATTACCGAAGTTCGGGTCCCATTGATTTCAATGGGGTTCTGAAATCCGAACCAAACTTTTGGGAAATTCGGGTGTTCTGGTCGAACCAAACTTTTCAAAAGTTCGATCATCCCTATTCTGTACACAGCATTTTGGTGAAAACCTTTTATTAGTTCCACTTTTTCCTCTTCTTTGAATCAATAAACTTTTATGATTTTAACATTCTATTGTATGATTAAGTGCCTTTAAAGTCCCAACCCCCAGGGGAACTATTTTGTCTATACTGGCTTGGAGCTTATACATGACTTTCTCAATTTGTGCTGATTGGGTAAATGGAGTGGGAGGAAAATAAAGGAAAAGTAAATATATACTGGTGAGAAGGAGGAGAAATAAATTGCCTGGTTGCTTTGCCCTGTATTAGCATAACATTTTAACATTATATAGTAAAAGTATGTTAATGTCTTATACCATACTTTTTTTTAATAATACATATTCTGGTGTCAACTATAATTGCTCATTATCTATGTAGGATTACCTAATGCTTTAGCAGTGCAACACAAATAATTATTATTTTCTATTTTTTTCTCTTTTATTATAAATGTATGGACAGCTCTTTTAACTGAGCTCACAGCCCAACTCCAGACACTTTTTAAATTTTGGTCAGAGTGGGGATAAATAAAATTCCGCTATAATTTCTATTACTGCCCGTGACCCCATTGGAGCAGTTTTCCATCACTTCTTCTAATCCCTTCGACACCTGTTTCATAAAAATTCAAGTACAGTAAACAACCAGAAAACAAGGATGCCAATAAAAACATTCTAGCCCTTCCTGACTGGTTTTGTCTGTTGCTGTCTTAACAGCATGCAAGAAAAATATAAAGAGTTAAAGAATGAGTTCACCGTTACAAAAAAAATGTCCATGCAGGTAAAGGGTTCCTGTAGATAAAAACAAACTGTACAGCTTTGACCAAAGTTAAAGCGTAACCCCACTTTTGTTGAGGAAAAAACATTCCCATCTGGGTGATCTCTGTACATTATACGGATTTTAACAAACTTTGTTGCAGATTCATACCTTTTGTTATTCTGAAGAAATCAGTGTTTGTTCCGCTGTGCTGAGTGGGTCTAATGGGAGTGGTTTCATAATTATCAGCCAGCTGTGGCAGTTGCAGAGCACTAATGAGGAAAGCTGCTGGGCCTGCATCCCTTTAGACGTGTTCCTATTGGAAGTATCTCACCAAAAATGACATGTTTGTTGCAGGGGATGCCAGAAATCTGACTTTTATCTTAGTACAGACTTCTGGGAAAATTAGCGAGCCAATCACACAAGCAGGAAATTATGTTTCTGGGGTGTGGTCAGTACACATTCTGTGTACAGAACAGCTCCAGGTCATATTGCATTGCATTTTCAGAAAATTACAACAGCTACAGATTGAAAAGGAAAGGTAATTTTTGATAACATTCAATTACAATATGATTTGTGTCACAATTGTATACGCTATATTGTTTTTTTCTTTATTTACTTTTTGTTTTCCCCACGAAAGTGGAGTTACCCTTTAAATAATGCCCTTGCAATAGGTGTAGGCAATTTACATACCTCTCAAAGGCTGGTAGAAAAACTCCCAGAGCTGGCATCATCCCATCCTCCTTGTTGCTAGAATGTTGTTAATACATTTCCACCCATTACTGCTAACCCCCACCATCAATTGAGCTAGCTCTCAAACCCCCATACACATGTGGTCCACTATCTCCTCTGCTACAGCTACTGTGACAGGGGAAAGAGCACATGCCAAGTTTTGAATTAGCTGGGGGCATCTTAGCAATGTCCTGGCAACCAGGCAGGATGGAAATATGCAAGCTCTGGGAGTTTTGTGGCCAAGCTTCAGAAGGTACTGTTCATAAATGGCCTACACCTATAGCAAAAGTTTTATCTAGCTTTAGTCAAAGATGTGCAGTTTGTTTTTTATCTGCAAGTGCCCCTTATCTGCATAGGCATGTTTTTGGTAAGGGTGAGCTAACCCTTTAAAGTGTTACTAAACCCAGATCCTGCATTCACTGTATCTGGTCTCCTACAATACACAGAACATGGAAATGCAATATTTTTAATAAATATAAACTGATAAATACCTTTTTTCATCAGCAGTATAAAGCTATTAGGACTTGTATCAGTGAGTCCTCAAAAAATTGTAGGAGGAGTTTTCATTTCTCCCACAGTTGTCCTATCAGGCTTCAAGACCCTTAATTCTCTGTCTGAACATGTCTGAGCAGTGCTGATTGGCCCTGTGCTGATCACATGTACCCTCCCAAGAAAAAAAGATCATCTATCAATCTAGATGTGACATCCGACCCACTGTGTTCTTTTTTAGTTACTGGGCATGGAGGAGGACGGTGGGAGGGACTGGGCTGTCATTTAGGATCTGTATACACGCCCAAATGTGTGATGTTAATACCATGTGATCTAAATAGCTCAGCTAAAACCAGGAAGTGTTCTCTGGGCAATAGAGACCAAACTGAGCATGTGCAGCTGAACTACACTTACTGTGCTTATCTGGACTTGTCAAGAGTGGACGTGCAGGAGGGGGAGGATCACACAGCCCTTTTACACAATGCAGAGGATTAATCACTTAAGTTACATAGTGAGTATAAGAAGCATGCTATTCTGCATCTATAGACAGATTTTACTGTTGTGGGTTTAGTAACACTTTAAGGGTGAAATGCTCCTAAGACATACATTTACTTACTTTAAAAGTCTATGAATACATAACTGAACAGGTTACTATTTAGAGATAATGTTGCCATAAACATACAGCATATATAAATATTGGTACCCTTTTGCTAGGCTACTCTACCATTTGTTCACAAAATATCTTACCGAAGTGAAATGTGATTAGACCTTTTAGAGGCAGTTTGCTACTACTAAACTGTTAAGTCCTCCATGTCGTATGGGTTTACAACAAAAATTGCCAGTTGTACCAAGGCAAAAATTAAAAAAAAAAAGGTAAAGTATTCAGTTAATTTCCCTTTGTCGCTCTCCTAGGCATCAACAAAAATGTTTATTCCAGTAAGTAAGTAGGTAATTTAGGTGAATGCTATATAAAATGTCTTTATTTGCCAAGCAACTAATTATAGCCTATCTTCTTTTTTATTGCCCTGGTCACAGCTGCAAGATAGATAGAATACATAAAGAGCATGTGTATTGTAATTCTTAAGGTTTTCAATCATTCTTTGCCAATGCAATTATTAAGTCTATGGTATTCAATGTTCTTTCTAAAGGTTTGATATTTCCCCCCCATTTGCATTTTAACTCAGAGATAAATCTTTAAAAGACAAATTCATTTGTATAGATCAAACCAGATCAATATGTCATAAAAAGATCAGACAGATATAGAAAGCAACTTTCTTTGCAAATATAACTTTGTGCATTCTGATGTGATCAATAATTGTGTGAGAAGCCAAAAACAGGTTAGGTAACCTTTCTGACACCCACCAAGACTTCCACTGAAGATTATTAACTCATAAGCGAATGGACTGGAGCACTGCTGTTCTAAACATATAGCCAGACTAAAAAGCACATCTAGAAAGAAACACAAGGCTCATCCCAGAATTTGTTTTTGTCCGTGGAATATACTGTAATAAAGGACTTTAGAGGCATATTCACAAAGCAACACATGATTGATTCACCACTGAACCTGTCTGCCCTTTCATCAAATTTATTTCACTTTACACTGGATTTCCCATTCTTTAAATACTATTCCAGGTCATTGTATTTAAAATAGATAAAAAGTAATTGTCTGCTTTGAGCTTTCACCATCTGCTGGTTGTACTTCAGCATTTCAGCTCAGGTTTCACCTGTGCACACCTGCTCCAAACAGCTAGGTGTCTAAAGAGACTGCTGGACACTCAGCCTGTGCCTGATCAACAGGTTAGTCTGTTTTTTCATGTTTTTGCTAGAAGTCTGCTTGACCCTGACTTATGTCTTAAGCTGGCCATACATTGGTCAGTTTTTTTTTTTTTTTGTTCAACCAGTGAGTTGAGCAAAAGAAACAGACCCATTTCCCCATTCACACACTTGATGCAGATGTGGGAATCCTCCCTGCTGTGTTATCATATTCTGACAATTGGGGAGACTCCCCCACCATCACAAATACTCAGATCCTTGCTGCAGTCTTTAGCCTGCAGTTGTAATTGAATGAGAAAATACCAACAGGATGGTTGAGCAGAAGTGGACTTCTGTTCAATCACAGTGGCCACTCATCGATCGAAATTCTGAATTTTAGTCCATGTATGGCCAACTTTACTGTTCATATCTTAGAGTATTCCTGTATATTGTTTGGACTGCATTTGTACTCAACTTAGCTATGTCTTTCCTGAGGATCAGCATGTTATCTCTGTTATTGTCATTTATTGGTTCATTTACCTGGACTCTGTTTTAAGTAGAATTACAACTTTAAAATAGCTATTTTCATTTTAAAATGATGTGGTGGTTGGGTGTGTTGTAATATACCATAGTAGAACTAACTACATACAATAAGTTGCGCTGTGTTCCGTCCACAGTTCTGGCAAAATCTTGTTTGCTGCCAAAATTAAAGAGAGTCAGGCTTAGTGATTTTTTTGTTATTCAAGAGAAGCCTTGTATTTTTATTATTGAATAATAGGCTTCCTCTGATTGGCCAAAGTTAAAAAATAGATAATGCCATAGTTTCCACCTTGGCCAATCAGGGAAAGCCTTTTATTTTTTAGTTCCTTAGGAGTAGGGAAAGCGCAAGGCTCCGCATTCTCCTTGGACACCTTCCTGTTTGGATGGACAGGCTGCATTCTGCCCCCCCTGACACACGCTGTCAGTTCAGCTGAAATCTGCTCTGCTACACGCTGTTGGCATTTGTGAGTGTTCCCATTTGGGCCTTCTCTGCCTTTGTTGTGAACTGTTTTGCTTTTACTTAAATACAAGTTCTATTATTTGCAACTGGACTGTGTGTGTTAGTGCTGCTGTACCACGCTGCACCCACCAAGCCAATGAAAAATGATTTAATTTAGCAATGATTCCTTAATTCCTCACTCAATTATAACAACTTTAATACCCTGAAAATGAGTATTGTATCCTAAAATCCTCATTAACATTCACCCTCCCACATAAATAGTGCAAATACATGGGCCAGATGACAGCAAATGCAGGGAAATTTAGAAAGTACAGTAAATCGTTTTTTCTTTTTTAATATGCTCCTTAGTATTAAAAATATTTTTTATAGAGGAAAATCATAGGGACAAATGTCATTACATCTCAACAAGTCAACATATTTGCTTTCACCACTTTTATTTGACAAATGATAAATTTCTAGTGCTGTGATAAAGATACAAGTCTGAAGATCATATCTCTCAGTTAGTCATTTATCATTAAAGAATCTCAACAGCATATTAATATTAAATTGAAACATGCAGAACAAAAGGACATCATTTTAATTCCATTTGTGCCCCACAGTTCAAAAGTTAGCAGGGAGATGTCATGTTAAACCGACTCCTTTTTTCAAATTATGTAAAAGAGTTTCATAATCCCCAAAGAAGGATTAGATAACCTCACATGTCAGGATACTTTTGTGCTATGCCATCTTGCATTGTATTTGACAAAGACTCCAGCATTTCCTTGTATAGTTGGATAATGCATTGGTACCAAACAAGCATTATTTACGTTTTCAAATCTACAAAATATCTGCAGCCTTGCTTGCAAAAATGCTTCTTTTTTCTTGCAGCATGCAAGAAACCCAGGATTCTTTGAGCGTTATATATATATATATATATATATATATATATATATATATATATATATATACAGTATATACAGTATTTTTGAAAAGCAACCAGATACAATTATTGAGAAAAAGGTCCAGAGACACAAGAGCAACCATGAATATCAATTTTAAATAATTATTGCAATATTACATGCAATAAAAATATCCAAGTGATAGTGAATTAGGGTTATATATATATATATATATATATATATATATATATATATATATATATATATATATATATATATATATATATATATATATACATATACATATACATATACATATACATATACATATACGTATTATATATAGGGTTAGAAAAGTCCATCCAGTGTATAATATATAGGTAAACTATAAGCTCACCGGAGGTCAAAGAGTATCAAGCAGAGAATGATATCCACCAGATAACACCAAGGAACGTGATGAATGTCTGCATGAGTGAACCTTTACCCAAATCATGCACTCACCAGAGATAAGACATGTGCAGGGCCAACAGCCGTACTGGGTGAGAGGATGGCAACAAAGTTAGAGGGGCTTTTAAACTAGGGAATGGGGGGGAGGGTACAGATGTAGAATTAGCCAGTGGAAAGCAAGTTTCAGAGGGCAGAAATGGGGGCATTAGCGGTAGGGTGTTCGGAGCTCCTATACCCAGGGTGGGTACGGGGAAAAAATCAAGAGAGCAGCCTAAAAACATCAAAATTACGAGGCTTATATACCAATGCCAGAAGCCTGGCCAACAAGATGGGAGAGCTGGAGCTGCTGATGTTTGAGGAGGACTTAGATTTTGTGGGGATAACTGAGACTTGGTTTGACAGCTCTCATGACTGGATGGCGACCATTCAGGGATATTCCCTTTATCGCAGAGATAGAGAGGGTAAAAAAGGGGGAGGGGTATGTTTGTATATTAAGAACAGTATACAGGTAAATATGATGGATGATATTAATAATGGAGTTATGGACGAGGCAGAATCCCTATGGGTAGAGCTTCAAAGGAAAGGCACGGTGGGGAAGGTAATATTGGGCGTATGCTATAGGCCCCCAAACCAGAGGGAGGAGGGTGAGGTGGACCTCATGTTACAGATAGGATTGGCAGCAAGGATGGGAAATGTCATTATAATGGGGGACTTTAATTATCCTGATATAGACTGGGCAGAAGGAACCGCGCATACAGCCAAGGCTCGGCAGTTCCTAAATGTTTTGCAGGACAATTTCATGGGTCAGATGGTGAATGCACCGACAAGAAACAATGCGGTACTTGACCTACTGATTACCAACAATACAGACCTGCTCACGGATATAGAAATACGGGACAACTTAGGGAACAGTGACCATAGGTCAATTGGTTTCAGTATTAATTACAGTAATAGGAAACACAAGGGTAATATAAGGACACTGAATTTCAAAAGAGCCAATTTCCCTAAACTGCGCTCGCTGCTAGAAAATATCAAATGGGATAGAACCCTGGGAACAAAGAACACGGAGGAAAAATGGGAGTGCTTCAAGAGCATACTTAACAAGGGGGTGGGCCAGTGCATTCCACAGGGAAATAAATTTAAAAGAGCAAAACTAAACCCTGGGTGGCTAAACTCCAACATAAAAATGTATATTAGAGCTAAAGAAAAGGCCTTCAAAAAATACAAGACTGAGGGGTCATTGGCAGCATTTAAGCACTACAAAGAGTGTAATAAGAAATGTAAAGATGAAATCAGGGCGGCTAAAATAGAACACGAGAGACATATAGCGGAGGAGAGTAAAAAGAACCCCAAGAAGTTCTTTAAGTATATAAACAGTAAGAAAGCGAGGCCAGAACACATTGGCCCCATAAAAGATGATAAAGGAAAAATGGCCACTGAGGACAGAGAAAAGGCGGAAGTGTTAAATAATTTCTTTTCTTCAGTCTTCACAAAGGAATCGGGGGGCTACACGAACCCCGCTTGTAAGGCCGAACTAAATAATACACCTCAGGAAGTGCCGCCATGGCTAACAGAGGATAGACTTAGAGCTAAACTAGAGAAACTTAACATAAATAAATCCCCGGGACCGGATGGCTTGCACCCGAGGGTTCTTAATGAGCTCAGCCAGGTGATTGCCAGACCATTATTCTTGATCTTTAAGGATAGTTTACAGACAGGTATGGTGCCAGCTGATTGGAAAAAAGCCAACGTGGTACCAATATTTAAAAAGGGGCCGAGATATATCCCGGGTAACTATAGGCCGGTCAGCCTAACATCAGTAGTCTGCAAAATTTTGGAGGGGATGATAAGGGACCACATACAAGACTTTAGTAATGAAAACGGTATTATAAGTAGTAATCAGCATGGATTCATGAAAAATCGTTCATGCCAAACCAATCTATTAACCTTCTACGATGAAGTGAGCTGCCACTTAGATAAAGGTAAGCCTGTGGATGTGGTGTATCTGGACTTTGCAAAGGCCTTTGACACCGATCCCCACAAACGCTTACTGTACAAACTAAGGAAGGTAGGTATGGACCATAAGGTGAGTACCTGGATAGAGAACTGGCTCCAGGGGAGAGTCCAGAGGGTGGTGATTAATGGGGAGTACTCTGATTGGGCGGGTGTGGAAAGTGGGGTCCCCCAGGGTTCTGTCCTGGGACCAATCCTGTTTAATTTATTCATAAATGATCTAGAGGAGGGGATATCTAGTACAATCTCAGTATTTGCAGATGATACTAAATTAGGCATGCCAATATCTTCTATGCAGGATGTGGAAATCTTGCAAGCAGACCTGAACAAAATAACGGGGTGGGCAACTACATGGCAGATGAGATTTAATGTAGAAAAATGTAAAGTAATGCACTTGGGGGCCAGAAACCAGAAAGCAAGCTACTCACTAGGGGAGGAACCTCTGGGTGAGTCTAGGATGGAAAGGGACCTGGGGGTACTGGTAGACAACAGGCTTGGAAGTGGCATGCAATGCCAAGCCGCTGCAAGCAAAGCCAACAGAATACTGGGTTGTATAAAAAAGGGGATTCACTCCAGAAATAAAGAGATTATTCTTCCACTCTACAAGACTCTGGTCCGGCCACATCTGGAGTATGCTGTCCAGTTCTTGGCACCGGTCCTCAGGAAGGATGTGCTGGAACTGGAGAAAGTCCAGAGAAGGGCAACAAAAATAATTAGGGGAATGGAGGACATCAGCTATGAGGAAAGACTACAAGCACTGAACTTATTCTCTCTGGAGAAGAGACGATTGAGGGGGGATATGATATCAATGTACAAATACTGTACTGGCGACCCTAGCATAAGGAACAAACTATTCAGAGAAAGGAGATACAATAAGACACGTGGCCACTCACTAAAACTTGAGGAAATGCGGTTTAACCTTAAAGTGCGTAAGGGGTTCTTCACTGTAAGAGCGGTAAGGATGTGGAATTCTCTTCCACAAGCAGTCGTATCAGCGGGGAGCATTGATAGTTTCAAAAAACTATTGGATGGACACCTTAAAGACCACAACATACAGGGGTATACAATGTACGGTTAAAAGCAAACACACACACACATCATAGGTTGAACTGGATGGACTTGTGTCTTTTTTCAGCCTCACTAACTATGTAACTATGTAACTATGTAACTAATGATGGATCATTAGTCAGTCATCTTCAACTTTTCACTTGAGCAGCATGGATATTTGCTTCCAAAAAGCAGCAAACTAGGTATAAAAAGCTAACCAGCCAGGAGCCCAGAAAAAGCTTACATAATGTAGTATTTATTTTAGAAATATTAAAATTCATATATGTACCACAGCACAAAAAAAACAAGCCAGGCACACTTACAATGGCAGCTGCTGCTCCAAGCACATGGACGCAACGGCGTGACGTCAGCACTTAGGCCCCTCCCCAACGTGCTAATAACCCGGCTATGTCTGACACTTCTCTTTGGATTTGCCTTGCCTGTTATATCTACTACTCGTCCAGGTTACCAACCCTGGCTGGGACTTTTGACTAAGATTCTGCCTGTTGATCTTGTACCTCATTGTCAGCATTCTGACTGCTCTTGCTTTGTCTCTGACCTGGATTCCGTTTGTGATCCTGTACGTACCTGTCTGGCAGTTACAAAACTTGGCTTGTGACCTGACTCCTCACTGCTCATTCAACCTCAGCATCTCCAAGTTCAAGTTCACTGAACCAATTTCCTGACACCAGTGCCCTTTCTTTTGTCCTAGCAGTCCTTGTCTCCACTACCAGGGGTGCTTGGACAGGAAGGGTGCAAGAGGCCAACCTCATCATCTTGGGCTCTGCAGTCAGGTGCGTGACAGTCATGGTGGTATCTGTGCCTATCCTGGAACAGGATGGCATGACAATTTTGGTAATCACAAAGTGTGTAAATGTTTCAAAGAACTAACTTAGTTTTTTAGTTAAAGATAGGATTTTATCATGTCCAGAGTTAGGGTTAAAGTGACCCTGTCAGTTGCCCAAAAAAAATCTGGCATTTCCATGCAATAGAAAAGGGTTATACCCAGCTCTCTGTCAAAACAGGACACATCAGTGGTTTACTTACCTGCTCTGTGCAATTGTTTTTCATAGAGCGGTCCCAAACCTCCTCTTCTGGAGTGCCCTGCCAGCGCTCTCAGCTCATCCTCCCTTCTGAGTGTCCCCATAGCAAGCCGCTTGCTATGGGGGCACTTGTACGGGCTCGATCCCAAGTCTGGCTGTGTGTATCTATTGACAAACCCAATGCCACTTGGCCCAATCCCCCCCTTCTCACAGGATTTGATTAAATACAGTATGAGTCAAAGTCTCCCTCTGCTGCCTTAATGTCCTGCATGAAGAGAGCACAGTGCTGTATCGCAATCGGGCTATGGTAAGTATTGGGGGGGGGATAGCTGACCATGGAAGGTTTTTCTCCTGAAAGTGATTGTAAAGTCTTGTTTTTTTTTTTTTAAATTAACAAACATGTCATACTCAGCCCGGATCCTCTTTTTCTTGGGTCCCTCTTCCCTGCTCCTGGCCCCTCCCTCCTGTTGAGTGCCCCCATAGCAAGCAGCTTGCTATGGAGGCACCCAAGCCGAGCTGCAGCTCTGTGTATCCATTCAGACATGGAGCTGCTGTTTGGCCCCACCCCCTTTCTCTCCTGATTGGCTTGGTGACTTTGATTGGGCTGCAAGAGCTGGGACAGTGTTAATAATGGGGGATTGCAACTACCCAGACATTGACTGGAGTAATGGCACTGCAATAACAGTTAAAGGGCAAAAATGTATAAACAATTTTATGGTGCAGTTAATTGAGGCCCCCACTAGAAATTATGCTCTGTTGGACCTGGTAATCTGAAACCATGCAGAGCTTATTAACAATGTTCATATAAAATAACATCTGGGTAGCAGTGACCATAAAATGATTTCATTTAATGTTAGCTATAAGCAAAAAATGCATACAGGAAATACAAAAACACTTAACTTTAAGAGAGCAAATTTTCCAAGGATGAGGGCTGCTCTCCAGGATTTAGACTGGGAGGGAATATTGGCATAGATGAGCACAGAACAGAAATGGGAATTTTTTAAAAAGACTTTATGCAAACTCACTGCAAAGTATATTCCCATGGGTAATACGTTTAAAAGGCTAAAAATAAAATCTATGTGGCTCATGAAAAAAGTTAAAAAAGCTATAGATAAAAAGAAAAGAGCTTTTAAAAAATATAAAAATGAAGGAACACTATCATTGTTTAATTGTTACAAAGAATATAACAGAATATGTAAAAAGGAAATCAGGGACACAAAAATTCGAAATGAAAGACAGATTGCAAAAGATAGTAGGACAAACCCCAAAAAATTCTTCAAATATATTAACAGTAAAAAAGTTAGGTCTGAGCATGTAGGCCCTTTACAAAATAATCAGGAGTGGGTGACTGGGGACAAAGAGAAGCCAAATGTATTAAATACTTTCTTCAGCTCTGTATATACAAAGGAGCATGGGGGAGCTCATGACCATAATGAGGATGGTATTGACACAGCCCCAAATGATCTACAATGGCTCAAAAGTGATATGGTCCAGAAATATTTATACAGAATAAGGGTGGATAAAGCGCCTGGACCAGATGGCATCCACCGACGCATCCTAAAATAATTGAGCATTGTAATTTCTAAGCCTTTGTTTCCAATTTTTAGGGACTCGTTTAGGACTGGAATAGTACCACTGGATTGGCGTAGGGCCAATGCGGTGCCTATATTTAAAAAGGGATCAAAGTCTTTGCAAAGTAACTATAGACCTGTTAGTTTAACTTCTATAGTCGGGAAGATACTGGAAAGTTTAATTAAAGACCACATAGATGAGTTCTTGCTGGAAAAAAATATTTTAAGAAACAGACAGCATGGATTCATGAAAGACAGAAGTTGTCAAACAAACCTGATTTCTTTTTATGAGGAGGTAAGTAAAACTTTGGACAGAGGGGTGGCTGTGGACGTAGTATACTTGGATTTTGCAAAAGCGTTTGACACAGTTCCCCACACACGGCTAATGTGTAAGGCAAAGTCTACTGGCTTGGAAAGATCGGTTTGTAATTGGATAGAAAATTGGCTAAAAGATAGAATTCAGAGAGTAGTGGTTAATGATTCTTACTCTGAATGTTCTAAAGTTATCAGTTGTGTACCCCAAGGTTCAGTGTTGGGACCCTTACTTTTTAATATCTTTATAAATGATATAGGGTCTGGGATTAAAAGTAGCATTTCAGTCTTTGCAGATAACACCAAGCTTTGCAGTGGAATAACTTCTTTACAGGATGTCTCCAACTTTCAAACTGATCTCAATGCACTGTTTCATTGGGCAACTATGTGGCAAATGAGGTTTAATGTTGATAAATGTAAAGTTATGCACTTGGGGGCTAACAATATGCATGCATCATACATACTAGGTGGAGTAGAACTGGGGGAATCCATAGCGGAGAAGGATCTGGGTGTTCTGGTAGATCATAAGCTTAACAATAGCATGCAATGCCAAGCTGCTGTTTCCAAAGCAAGTAAGGCGCTTTTTGGTATTAACAGAGGCATGGACTCCAGAGAAAGAGATATCATTTTGCCCCTGTACAAATCATTAGTAAGACCTCATCTGGAATATGCAGTTCAGTTTTGGGCACCAGTTCGTAAAAAGGATATCAGGGAACTGGAGAAAGTGCAGAGAAGGGAAACCAAACTAATTAGAGGCATGGAGGACCTCAGCTATGAGAAAAGATTAGAGGAACTGAATTTATTCTCTCTTGACAAGAGGAGATTAAGGGGGGATATGATCAACATGTATAAATACATGAGGGGTCCATATAGTGAACTTGGTGTTGAGTTGTTCACTTTAAGATTAACACAGAGGACAAGGGGGCACTCTTTACATGTAGAGGAAAACAGATTTCATCTCCAAATACGGAAAGGTTTCTTCACCGTAAGAGCTGTGATAATGTAATAAATGTGGAATAGACTCCATCTAGAGGTGGTTCTGGCTAGCTCACTAGATTGCTTTAAAAAAGGCCTGGATTCTTTCCTAGGTGTATATAATATAAATGGGTACTAAAATTTTTTTTAGGTAAAGTTCATCCAGGGAATATCCGATTGCGTCTCGGGGGATCAGGAGGGAATTTTTTTCCCCTGGTGTAGCAAATCATCATGGATCATGCTTTGCTGGGATTTATTTTCGCCTTCCTCTGGATCAACAGTGGGTATAGGATTGTGTATATGGGATTGTATGGTTGGGATTTCAATACTGTTTTTTTTTTTGGTTGAACCGGATGAACTTTTTTTCAACCTGACTAACTATGTAACTATGATTGACAGCAGTGGAGCCAATGGCACTGCTGCTGTATCTTAGCCAATCAAGAGAGACGGTCAAGGGACTTATGATAGATAGATAGAGAGAGGGTTCGTGTAAGTATTACGGGGTGCTTGGGCGGCTGCTACACACATAAGGCTTTTTTTCTTAATGCATAACATGCATTAAGATAAAAAAACCTTCTGCCTTTATAACTCCTTTAAGATAAAGCCTTCTGTGTGCAGCAACCCCCCTCAGCCCCTTTAATACTTACCTGAGCGCCATCTAGATCCAGCAATGTTGCAGGAGTGTCTTGGCTGCCTGGGACCCCCTTCCTCATTGGCTGAGACAGCACGCAATTGGCTCCGGCTGATTTCAATTAAAGTCAGTCTGCCAATGAGGAGAAAAGGGGGCAGGGCCAGTCCACAGCTCAGTATCTGAATGGACACAGGGAGCTGTGGCTCAGCTCAGCTCGTGTGCCCCCCATAGCCAGCTACTTGCTGTGGGGCACTCGACAGGAGGGAGGAGCCAGGAGCACATAAGAGGAACCAGAGAAGAGGAGGATGGGGGCTGCTCTGAGAACAACCATTACACAGAGCAGGTAAGTATAAGATATTTGTTTTCTTTAAAGAATAAATAACGAGACTTTAGTATCATTTTAGAAAAAATATCATTTTGGGAAAAAATAATTAGTATAATAAGTGCACACAGAAAAAAAAAAGGAAAAATAATGTGTATTTATTGTAATGTTTTAAAGGAGCTTGGAAAGCAATGCGCCAGTGATCAATGGATCAGGGGTGCAATGCCAGACTCCAGCAGACAAGCCCTGCAGCTTTCACACGGGCTGACTATTAATGAATGTGCTCATGAGTGACCTTGCAGTCCATTCAGAATTCACGCTTACGGTACTTGTAGTTCAAGTCATTCACAGGAAACTGTGAATTAATGATGCAGGCGTGTGGGTGGAGCCCCACGCGGCTGTGTTTTTTTCAGACAGTAACAGATCTCTGCTCGCTGTCACTGGCAGGGGAGAGAGAGGTTGCAGCTGCTAAAACATGTTATATATTGCACCCTAAATACAGGTGGAACATGTAACATGTTCCAAAAGGTGAACTTATCCTTTAAACCTTTACAACCACTTTAATGGTATTTTTAACAAGGTATCAGTCTTAGATCCATTTTCCCACCCTCCTTCAAGGGCTCGTTCACATGGGTGCAGAGAGCCATACACCATCAAACACAAACCTGTTTCTAAGAGTGCCAGGTATTTGAGTTAGTTTAAATGCATGTACAAGCTATTGGGATTTGTGCACAGGTATATCTTTTCTCTGTTGTAAAGCAACTCAGTGACCAGACCTGAACCTAGTAGCATTAAATATACTAGAAGATTTAGATACATTGATTTAGATACATTAACCCACTTTGTGTCTCACTTCCCTAGGTTGGCATGGTATCCACCCAGGGGAGTATCTTGAAATCAGTGGGCTCATGTGCAAGATAAAGGGAAAGAAAAGGGAAACGTGGACAAGGCTTAAATTGCACTAAATATTGGGTGTGGCTTCAAAGGGGATGTGGTTTAATAGAGTCTGAGATGCATGTACAAGAGAGGAGTGCAGAGTGTATGGAGGAGGGTAGTATGTGCAGGAGAGGAGTGCCGAGTGTAAAGAAGTGGCTAGTGTGTTCAGGTGAGGAGTGCGGAGTGTATAACGGTGGGTAGTATGTGCAAGAGAGGAGTACGAAGTGTATGGAGGTGGGTAGTATGTGAAGGAGAAGAGTGTGGAGTGTATGGTGGTGGGTAGTATGTTTAGAAGAGGAGTGTGGAGTGTATGGTGGTGGGTAGTATGTTTAGGAGAGGAGTACGAAGTGTATGGAGGTGGGTAGTATGTGAAGGAGAGGAGTGTGGAGTGTATGGTGGTGGGTGGTGGGTGGTATGTGCAGAATGGTGTCAGTAGGGCAGTGGATGGTGTCAGTAGATCTTTATTTTTATTATTTATTTTATTGTTTTTTTTACAATTTATTTATTTATTTATTTATTTATTTATGTATTTATTTTTCAAAATGCTTTTTGGGAGCCAGTGGATGGTGTCAGTAGGGCAGGGGATAGTATAAGTGGAGCAATGGGCAGTGTCAATGTTTTTAGCTTTATTTTTTTCAATTATTGGTGGGCTTTGGTGAGATATCAGGGGTCTAAACAAACCCCTGACATCTCCATTTTGAGAAAGAGAAAGGGACCGAGGACACAGATTCCCCAGTCCCTTTCTCAGCAGCATCAGCATTGAAAATGAATGAACAGGAGACAGAGGCACCTGTTCATTTAAATGCGGAAGCATAGTAAACACAGTTTACTCTGCTAAGTAATTGCTCACTTTGTCCGATTCAGAAAAGGAAGGGGCTGGTAAATTACATATTTACCGAACCCTTCCTCCGCTCTCTATCCTGACATCCGCCACAGCAGCCGGTGGGGAGGAAAGAAGGGAAGCTGGCTGCGGGGGAGACAAGGGGGGACGGAGGAGGAGGACAGGGGGCCAGAGGAGGAGGACACGGAGGCCAGAGGAGGAGGACACGGATGCCAGAGGAGGAGGACACGGAGGCCAGAGGAGGAGGACAGGGGGTCAGAGGAGGATGACACAGGGACCAGAGGAGGTCACGGGGCTGGAGGAGGACACAGATGGCTGCTGCAGGAGGAGGACATAGAAGGCTGCTGGAGGAGAAGCACACGGGGGGCCAGAGGAGGAGTACACAGGGGACAGTCGGGGATGTTTGGTGCGGCACTGGGGACAGTTGCTAGCATCGATCTCCCTTCATGACTTTTCAGCTGACAGCTGCGGGAGGGAGAGGAGGAAAAGTCATACAGGGAAAATGGTGCTAGCAACTGTCGTACCGATCATCCCTGGCTGTCAACCAGGAGATCATCTATGGGTGCAGGGTAGGTCACAGTGGTCCCCCCCCCCCCCCTCGGGGCCTGTGCGTGGTGAACAACCTGTACACATGGAAGATAGGCCACCATAGCATTTTCAGTGGAACTAAATATCCCGGTTTTTCATTGCATAATTTGCTGGAGAGGGTGAATAGCAGTGTGTAGAGGGTCCATCCTGAATTTTAATGTTACTATGTGGTCACACTCCTTTAAAACCTGATTGTATAAATACATGAACAAGCTCTTGGGATGTGAGCTTGTTCTTTTCTCAGGTATTTGAGTTAAGCCGCCTGTACAAATCAATGATAGGCTTCGGCTGTATGCTGGTAGCCATATATATAAGTGTTTGTTTGTGTTCAGCAATGGACGGTTTGCATTCAGGGCCATTCATCTATCCATAAATGCAAGTAAATGCTCAGATGTGTGGTTACCAGCCTACAGCTGCAGCCTCTTATTGATTTGTAAGAGGTTATTGGCAAAACACCTGTCACACTTGGACACATAGACACGCTTGTTGTTCATGGTGCAGGGCTCTCTATGCCTATGTGATGATTCCTTATTGTGTTTCCAGTGCCCATTGCATAAGATAGACTGATATTGAAATAAACTCTGCAGTTTACATCTGCTTCTCCTTGGCTACAACCTAGGAAAAAAAAAACAACTGGAACATAACTGCATCATGTTTTATTTTTAAAATAAGTAAGAAACAAGGTAGAACTCTGTTAAAAGAGAGGGTACCTGTATATCTATTGTAGCTTCAGTTACAAATCCATAAATGGGGGAGGGGGGGGGGGGGCTATACATTTTAGAAAAAAAAAAATAAGATAGGATTAAAAAGGATAGGATAGAAGAAAGAATTATTTCTTTATGCCCCTGGGCCAACATCCAAGACCGCTGGTTTACTGCACAGATACAGCCTAATATTATAGAGCCATTTGTTCCAAAGCTCATACAGCTAATGCCAACAAGTCTGAAACAGCTGTATGTAGTTTGGCATGATGTGCTCTATAATATTGAGTTGTATTTGTGCTATTTGTGCTAGAAACCTTTCTGCATACACATTTGGCCCAGGGGCTTAAAGGGATGATCTGCATGGCTTTGCCCACTATCTACAATTAAGGAATCAATTCCTTATTTTTAGTCTTGTGATAGAAGTTAGACATTTACATTTTTTCTGTTATAAGTAGTGTTGAGCGAACACGGACTGTATTATTCGTGTTCGTACCGAATAATTGGATTTTTTTTACCCGAACACGGACACGGACACTTTACTGTATGTTCGGGTAAAAATCTGTGTTCGGTCGTTTTATTTCCGGGTTTTGCATGCTTTGGCGCTCTTTTCATGGCGGGCTTTCAACAGCCAATCAACAATCGTTTAACTGGTGTGCCTTAAGCCATCCCAGCCATGCCTGCAAATGTCTTAGTAGCTGTGATTGGCCGTCTGAAGCATGTGACCAAGTCTTTATAAGTTCGAGGCAGCCGCCGCAGCAGCGTCATTCTGCTGCTTAGCTAAGGGACAGAGCACACATCAATGTGCTGGCTGCTGATTAGGGAAAGATAGGCAGGAAAAAACCATTTGTGTCCGGATAGAATTGAGGGACAGGTCGGAGTGTTTAGGCAGGGCGAGTTGTAGGCATTTTAGGGATAGAGTCTGCTGAATTATAGGGTCAGTGTCTTCTACAAACTACAATCGATATTGCTGTGTGGGGGGTGGGGTGAATCTGCACTCAATCCTGATCTACGATCTCTTCTCAATCCTGTTAGGGACAGAGTCTGCTGAATTTTAGGGAAACTGTGTTCTACAAACTACAATCGATATTGCTGTGTGGTGTGGGATTGGAGATAGGCAGGTGTCAGTGATCCACATCCATTTTTCTGTGTGTGAGCTGCAGTGAACACAATCTTTTTGGGCTGCAGTGAACACAATCTTTTTGGGCTGCAGTGAACACAATCTTTTTGGGCTGCAGTGAACACAATCTTTTTGGGCTGCAGTGAACACAATCTTTTTGGGGTGCAGTGAACAAAATCTTTTTGGGGTGCAGTGAACACAATCCTTTTTGGTGTGCAGTGAACACAATCTTTGTGGGGTGCAGTGAACAAAATCCTTTGTGGGGTGCAGTGAACACAATCTTTTTGGGGTGCAGTGAACAAAATCCTTTTTGGGGTGCAGTGAACAACATCCTTTTTGGGGTGCAGTGAACACAATCTTTTTGGGGTGCAGTGAACAAAATCCTTTGTGGGGTGCAGTGAACACAATCTTTTTGGGGTGCAGTGAACACAATCTTTTTGGGGTGGAGTGAACAACATCCTTTTTGGGGTGCAGTGAACAAAATCCTTTTTGGGGTGCAGTGAACAAAATCATTTTTGGGGTGCAGTGAACACAATCTTTTTGGGGTGCAGTGAACACAATCTTTGTGGGGTGCAGTGAACACAATCTTTTTGGGGTGGAGTGAACAACATCCTTTTTGGGGTGCAGTGAACAACATCCTTTTTGGGGTGCAGTGAACACAATCTTTTTGGGGTGCAGTGAACACAATCTTTGTGGGGTACAGTGAACAGAATCTTTGTGGGGTGCAGTGAACACAATCTTTGGGGGGTACAGTGAACACAATCTTTTTGGGGTGCAGTGAACACAATCTTTGTGGGGTGCAGTGAACACAATCTTTTTGGGGTGGAGTGAACAAAATCATTTTTGGGGTGCAGTGAACAACATCCTTTTTGGGGTGCAGTGATCAAAATCCTTTTTGGGGTGCAGTGAACACAATCTTTTTGGGGTGCAGTGAACAAAATCCTTTGTGGGGTGCAGTGAACAGAATCTTTGTGGGGTGCAGTGAACACAATCTTTGGGGGGGTAAAGTGAACACAATCTTTTTGGGGTGCAGTGAACACAATCTTTGTGGGGTACAGTGAACAGAATCTTTGTGGGGTGCAGTGAACACAATCTTTGGGGGGTACAGTGAACACAATCTTTTTGGGGTGCAGTGAACACAATCTTTGGGGGGTACAGTGAACACAATCTTTTTGGGGTGCAGTGAACACAATCTTTGTGGGGTGCAGTGAACACAATCTTTGGGGGGGTACAGTGAACACAATCTTTTTGGGGTGCAGTGAACAACATCCTTTTAGGGTGCAGTGAACACAATCTTTGTGGGGTGCAGTGAACAACATCCTTTTAGGGTGCAGTGAACACAATCTTTGTGGGGTACAGTGAACAGAATCTTTGTGGGGTGCAGTGAACACAATCTTTGGGGGGTACAGTGAACACAATCTTTGTGAGGTGCAGTGAACACAATCTTTGTGGGGTGCAGTGAACACAATCATTGTGGGGTGCAGTGAACTCAATCTTTGTGGGGTACAGTGAACACAATCTCATACTTCTGAAGATTTGAGGGTGCTGCCTGTTCCATACTCCCCCTACTCCTCATCTAGCCTTTTAGGGGTACAAACAATAGTAATTGGGGCCTAGTGTGGTTGTGTACGTGTGATATACATACACTTTTTTTGGATCATATTTTCTATTCCGCTATTTAATCAAAAACCTTTGGGGATCAGTTAAATTGGGGGATAGTCTGTGTTGGTACGTGTGAGAGAGATCCACCTTTCCAAGTTGTTGGGGTTCATCTCATACTTCTGAAGGTTTGAGGGTGCTGCCTGTTCCATACTCCCCCTACTCCTAGCCTTTTAGGGGTACAAACAATAGTAATTGGGGCCTAGTGTGGTTGTGTACGTGTGATATACATACACTTTTTTTGGATCATATTTTCTATTCCGCTATTTAATCAAAAACCTTTGGGGATCAGTTAAATTGGGGGATAGTCTGTGTTGGTACGTGTGAGAGAGATCCACCTTTCCAAGTTGTTGGGGTTCATCTCATACTTCTGAAGGTTTGAGGGTGCTGCCTGTTCCATACCCCCCCTACTCCTCATCTAGCCTTTTAGGGGTACAAACAATAGTAATTGGGGCCTAGTGTGGTTGTGTACGTGTGATATACATACACTTTTTTGGGATCATATTTTCTATTCCGCTATTTAATCAAAAACCTTTGGGGATCAGTTAAATTGGGGGATAGTCTGTGTTGGTACGTGTGAGAGAGATCCACCTTTCCAAGTTGTTGGGGTTCATCTCATACTTCTGAAGGTTTGAGGGTGCTGCCTGTTCCATACCCCCCCTACTCCTCATCTAGCCTTTTAGGGGTACAAACAATAGTAATTGGGGCCTAGTGTGGTTGTGTACGTGTGATATACATACACTTTTTTTGGATCATATTTTCTATTCCGCTATTTAATCAAAAACCTTTGGGGATCAGTTAAATTGGGGGATAGTCTGTGTTGGTACGTGTGAGAGAGATCCACCTTTCCAAGTTTTTGGGGTTCATCTCATACTTCTGAAGATTTGAGGGTGCTGCCTGTTCCATACCCCCCCTACTCCTCATCTAGCCTTTTAGGGGTACAAACAATAGTAATTGGGGCCTAGTGTGGTTGTGTACGTGTGATATACATACACTTTTTTTGGATCATATTTTCTATTCCGCTATTTAATCAAAAACCTTTGGGGATCAGTTAAATTGGGGGATAGTCTGTGTTGGTACGTGTGAGAGAGATCCACCTTTCCAAGTTGTTGGGGTTCATCTCATACTTCTGAAGGTTTGAGGGTGCTGCCTGTTCCATACTCCCCCTACTCCTCATCTAGCCTTTTAGGGGTACAAACAATAGTAATTGGGGCCTAGTGTGGTTGTGTACGTGTGATATACATACACTTTTTTTGGATCATATTTTCTATTCCGCTATTTAATCAAAAACCTTTGGGGATCAGTTAAATTGGGGGATAGTCTGTGTTGGTACGTGTGAGAGAGATCCACCTTTCCAAGTTGTTGGGGTTCATCTCATACTTCTGAAGGTTTGAGGGTGCTGCCTGTTCCATACTCCCCCTACTCCTAGCCTTTTAGGGGTACAAACAATAGTAATTGGGGCCTAGTGTGGTTGTGTACGTGTGATATACATACACTTTTTTTGGATCATATTTTCTATTCCGCTATTTAATCAAAAACCTTTGGGGATCAGTTAAATTGGGGGATAGTCTGTGTTGGTACGTGTGAGAGAGATCCACCTTTCCAAGTTGTTGGGGTTCATCTCATACTTCTGAAGGTTTGAGGGTGCTGCCTGTTCCATACCCCCCCTACTCCTCATCTAGCCTTTTAGGGGTACAAACAATAGTAATTGGGGCCTAGTGTGGTTGTGTACGTGTGATATACATACACTTTTTTTGGATCATATTTTCTATTCCGCTATTTAATCAAAAACCTTTGGGGATCAGTTAAATTGGGGGATAGTCTGTGTTGGTACGTGTGAGAGAGATCCACCTTTCCAAGTTTTTGGGGTTCATCTCATACTTCTGAAGATTTGAGGGTGCTGCCTGTTCCATACCCCCCCTACTCCTCATCTAGCCTTTTAGGGGTACAAACAATAGTAATTGGGGCCTAGTGTGGTTGTGTACGTGTGATATACATACACTTTTTTTGGATCATATTTTCTATTCCGCTATTTAATCAAAAACCTTTGGGGATCAGTTAAATTGGGGGATAGTCTGTGTTGGTACGTGTGAGAGAGATCCACCTTTCCAAGTTGTTGGGGTTCATCTCATACTTCTGAAGGTTTGAGGGTGCTGCCTGTTCCATACTCCCCCTACTCCTCATCTAGCCTTTTAGGGGTACAAACAATAGTAATTGGGGCCTAGTGTGGTTGTGTACGTGTGATATACATACACTTTTTTTGGATCATATTTTCTATTCCGCTATTTAATCAAAAACCTTTGGGGATCAGTTAAATTGGGGGATAGTCTGTGTTGGTACGTGTGAGAGAGATCCACCTTTCCAAGTTGTTGGGGTTCATCTCATACTTCTGAAGGTTTGAGGGTGCTGCCTGTTCCATACTCCCCCTACTCCTAGCCTTTTAGGGGTACAAACAATAGTAATTGGGGCCTAGTGTGGTTGTGTACGTGTGATATACATACACTTTTTTTGGATCATATTTTCTATTCCGCTATTTAATCAAAAACCTTTGGGGATCAGTTAAATTGGGGGATAGTCTGTGTTGGTACGTGTGAGAGAGATCCACCTTTCCAAGTTGTTGGGGTTCATCTCATACTTCTGAAGGTTTGAGGGTGCTGCCTGTTCCATACCCCCCCTACTCCTCATCTAGCCTTTTAGGGGTACAAACAATAGTAATTGGGGCCTAGTGTGGTTGTGTACGTGTGATATACATACACTTTTTTTGGATCATATTTTCTATTCCGCTATTTAATCAAAAACCTTTGGGGATCAGTTAAATTGGGGGATAGTCTGTGTTGGTACGTGTGAGAGAGATCCACCTTTCCAAGTTGTTGGGGTTCATCTCATACTTCTGAAGGTTTGAGGGTGCTGCCTGTTCCATACTCCCCCTACTCCTCATCTAGCCTTTTAGGGGTACAAACAATAGTAATTGGGGCCTAGTGTGGTTGTGTACGTGTGATATACATACACTTTTTTTGGATCATATTTTCTATTCCGCTATTTAATCAAAAACCTTTGGGGATCAGTTAAATTGGGGGATAGTCTGTGTTGGTACGTGTGAGAGAGATCCACCTTTCCAAGTTGTTGGGGTTCATCTCATACTTCTGAAGGTTTGAGGGTGCTGCCTGTTCCATACTCCCCCTACTCCTAGCCTTTTAGGGGTACAAACAATAGTAATTGGGGCCTAGTGTGGTTGTGTACGTGTGATATACATACACTTTTTTTGGATCATATTTTCTATTCCGCTATTTAATCAAAAACCTTTGGGGATCAGTTAAATTGGGGGATAGTCTGTGTTGGTACGTGTGAGAGAGATCCACCTTTCCAAGTTGTTGGGGTTCATCTCATACTTCTGAAGGTTTGAGGGTGCTGCCTGTTCCATACCCCCCCTACTCCTCATCTAGCCTTTTAGGGGTACAAACAATAGTAATTGGGGCCTAGTGTGGTTGTGTACGTGTGATATACATACACTTTTTTTGGATCATATTTTCTATTCCGCTATTTAATCAAAAACCTTTGGGGATCAGTTAAATTGGGGGATAGTCTGTGTTGGTACGTGTGAGAGAGATCCACCTTTCCAAGTTGTTGGGGTTCATCTCATACTTCTGAAGGTTTGAGGGTGCTGCCTGTTCCATACTCCCCCTACTCCTCATCTAGCCTTTTAGGGGTACAAACAATAGTAATTGGGGCCCAGTGTGGTTGTGTACGTGTGATATACATACACTTTTTTTGGATCATATTTTCTATTCCGCTATTTAATCAAAAACCTTTGGGGATCAGTTAAATTGGGGGATAGTCTGTGTTGGTACGTGTGAGAGAGATCCACCTTTCCAAGTTGTTGGGGTTCATCTCATACTTCTGAAGGTTTGAGGGTGCTGCCTGTTCCATACTCCCCCTACTCCTCATCTAGCCTTTTAGGGGTACAAACAATAGTAATTGGGGCCTAGTGTGGTTGTGTACGTGTGATATACATACACTTTTTTTGGATCATATTTTCTATTCCGCTATTTAATCAAAAACCTTTGGGGATCAGTTAAATTGGGGGATAGTCTGTGTTGGTACGTGTGAGAGAGATCCACCTTTCCAAGTTTTTGGGGTTCATCTCATACTTCTGAAGATTTGAGGGTGCTGCCTGTTCCATACCCCCCCTACTCCTCATCTAGCCTTTTAGGGGTACAAACAATAGTAATTGGGGCCTAGTGTGGTTGTGTACGTGTGATATACATACACTTTTTTTGGATCATATTTTCTATTCCGCTATTTAATCAAAAACCTTTGGGGATCAGTTAAATTGGGGGATAGTCTGTGTTGGTACGTGTGAGAGAGATCCACCTTTCCAAGTTGTTGGGGTTCATCTCATACTTCTGAAGGTTTGAGGGTGCTGCCTGTTCCATACTCCCCCTACTCCTCATCTAGCCTTTTAGGGGTACAAACAATAGTAATTGGGGCCTAGTGTGGTTGTGTACGTGTGATATACATACACTTTTTTTGGATCATATTTTCTATTCCGCTATTTAATCAAAAACCTTTGGGGATCAGTTAAATTGGGGGATAGTCTGTGTTGGTACGTGTGAGAGAGATCCACCTTTCCAAGTTGTTGGGGTTCATCTCATACTTCTGAAGGTTTGAGGGTGCTGCCTGTTCCATACTCCCCCTACTCCTAGCCTTTTAGGGGTACAAACAATAGTAATTGGGGCCTAGTGTGGTTGTGTACGTGTGATATACATACACTTTTTTTGGATCATATTTTCTATTCCGCTATTTAATCAAAAACCTTTGGGGATCAGTTAAATTGGGGGATAGTCTGTGTTGGTACGTGTGAGAGAGATCCACCTTTCCAAGTTTTTGGGGTTCATCTCATACTTCTGAAGATTTGAGGGTGCTGCCTGTTCCATACTCCTCCTCCTACTGCTCAACCATCCTTTTAGGGGTACAAACAATAGTAGTTGGGGCCTAGTGTGGTGGTGTACGTGCGAGATACATACACTTTCTTTTTGATCATATTTTCTATTCCGCTATTCAATTAAAACCTTTGGGGATCAATTCAATTGCGAGATAGTCTGTGTCGGTACGTGTGAGATCCACCTTTCCAAGTTGTTGGGGTTCATCTCATACTTCTGAAGATTTGAGGGTGCTGCCTGTTCCATACTCCTGCTCCTACTGCTCAACCATCCTTTTAGGGGTACAAACAATAGTAATTGGGGCCTAGTGTGGTTGTGTACGTGCGAGATACATACACTTTTTTTGATCATATTTCCTATTCCGCTATTCAATAAAAACCTTTGAGGATCAATTGAATTGCGGGATAGTCTGTGTCGGTACGTGTGAGATCCACCTTTCCAAGTTTTTGGGGTTCATCTCATACTTCTGAAGATTTGAGGGTGCTGCCTGTTCCATACTCCTCCTCCTACTCCTCATCCATCCTTTTAGGGGTACAAACAATAGTAATTGGGGCCTAGTGTGGTTGTGTACGTGCGAGATACATACACTTTTTTTGATCATATTTCCTATTCCGCTATTCAATAAAAACCTTTGAGGATCAATTGAATTGCGGGATAGTCTGTGTCGGTACGTGTGAGATCCACCTTTCCAAGTTTTTGGGGTTCATCTCATACTTCTGAAGATTTGAGGGTGCTGTCTGTTCCATACTCCTCCTACTCCTCATCCATCCTTTTAGGGGTAGAAACAATAGTAATTGGGGCCTAGTGTGGTTTTGTACATGCGAGATACATACACTTTTTTGGATCATATTTCCTATTCCGCTATTCAATAAAAACCTTTCTAGGGCAAGATCTTAAATTACAGAAATATGAGGAGACCGTCAAATAAGGGCCGTGGCCTGGGTCGTGGTGCTGCTGGTAGAGCTCCTGTTGCAAGGAGAGGACGTGGTCGATCTGTGCCAGCTACACGCACAAGTGAAACACCTTCCTCAAGTGTGAGTAGGCGACAGAACCTGCATCAGTATTTGGTAGGGCATCAAACGCCCCTAGAAGTGATGAGGCCAGAACAAGTTGAGGCGATAGTAGATTGGTTTGCTGCTGACAGTGCCTCCAGTTCCTTCACATTGTCTCCCACCCAGTCTACTGCAGAAAGGTCAGAGTTGGCACCTGCAGCCAATGTCCAACCGTCTTTCACCTCACCCCCTTGCAAATCAGGCCAGCAGTCTGAGCCCCAAGCCATACAGCAGTCTCTAATTCTTTTTGAGGACTCTGTCAGCAGGGTTTCCCAGGGCCATCCACCTAGCCCTGCCCCAGAAGTGGAAGAGATTGAGTGCAGCGATGCCCAACCACTTATTTCTCAAGATGAGTACATGCAAGGATCATCGCAGCACGTCTCCGATGATGACGAAACGCAGGTGCCAACTGCTGCGGCGTTCAGCATTGTGGAGACCGACAAGGAGGGCAGGGGTGAAGACTGGGTGGAAGATGATGTGGAGGACGATGAGGTCCTCGACCCCACATGGAATGAACGTCATGCAGGTGACCTGAGTAGTTTGGAGGAAGAGGCGGTGGTCGCACAGAGCCACCAGCACAGCAGAAGAGGGAGCAGGGTGCAGAAGCGGAGCGGCCGTGCCCTAGACACTACGCCCGCTACTGCCCAACGCAGCAAGGGAACGAGCGCACCAAAGTCAGCTCAAAGGAGTTCTCTAGCGTGGAAGTTCTTTAGAAAATGTGCTGATGACAGGACACGAGTGGTTTGCACCCTGTGCAATCAGAGCTTGAAGCGAGGCATAAACCTTCTCAACCTGAGCACAACCTGCATGATCAGGCATCTAAGTGCAAAGCACGAGCTGCAGTGGAGTACACACCTTCAAAACCAAGAAACGTCTCTGGCTCATCCTGCTTCCTCTTCTGCTGCAGTCTCGGCCGCTCCAGCCACATCTGTAGTGATACCGGCACCTGCCACCCCGCAAACAGACGATCTGTCAGCAACACCACCACCTGGGTCACCAACAACCATCTCCACAATGTCCCGTGGAAGCGTTCAGCTTTCCATCTCCCAAACACTTGAGAGGAAGAGGAAGTACCCCCCTACCCACCCGCGATCCCTGGCCCTGAATGCCAGCATTTCAAAATTATTGGCCTTTGAAATGCTGTCATTCCGTCTGGTGGAGACGCACAGTTTTAAAAACCTTATGTCGGTGGCTGTCCCACAGTACGTCGTGCCCAGCCGCCACTACTTTTCCAGGCAAGCCATCCCTTCCCTGCACAACCAAGTGGGGGAAAATATCAGGTGTGCACTGCGCAACGCCATCTGTGCCAAGGTCCACCTAACTACGGATACGTGGACCAGTAAGCACGGTCAGGGGCGTTATATCTCCCTAACGGCACACTGGGTAAATGCAGTGGCGGATGGGCCTGAGGCGGATAGCAATTTGGCGCATGTCCTTCCACCACCGAGGATTGCAGGGCGCTTCAGTTTGCCTCCTGTTCCTAACTCCTCCTACTCCGCTTCCTCATCCTCTACCGCCTCCTCATCCGGACAGCGTAACACCTTCACCACCAACTTCAGCACGGCCAGGGGTAAACGACAGCAGGCAGTTTTACAACTTGCCTGTTTGGGGGACAAACCACACACCGCGCAGGAGTTGTGGAGGAGCATGGAACAGCAGACAAATGAGTGGTTGCTGCCAGCGAGCCTCAAGCCCGGCCTGGTGGTGTGCGATAACGGGCGAAATCTCATAGCAGCTCTGGGCCTAGCCGGTTTGACGCACATCCCTTGCCTGGCGCATGTGCTGAATTTGGTGGTGCAGAGGTTCCTTAAAAACTACCCCGATATGTCAGAGCTGCTGCAGAAAGTGCGGGCCGTTTGTCCGCACTTTCGGCGTTCTCACCCTGCTGCTGCTCGCCTGGCAGCGCTGCAGCGTAACTTCGGCCTTCCCGCTCACCGCCTCATATGTGACGTGCCCACAAGGTGGAACTCCACCTTGCACATGCTGGAAAGACTGTGCGAGCAGCAGCAGGCCATAGTGGAGTTTCAGCTGCAGCACGCACGCGTGAGTCGCTCTGCGGAACAGCACCACTTCACCACCAATAACTGGGCCTCCATGCGAGACCTGTGTGCCTTGTTGCGCTGTTTTGAGTACTCCACCAACATGGCCAGTGGCAATGACGCCGTTCTCAGCTTAACTATCCCACTTCTATGCCTCCTTGAAAAAACAATTCGGGCGATGATGGAAGAGGATGTGGCACAGGATGAGGAGGAGGAGGAGGATGAAGAGGTAACATTTCCAAGGCTTTCAGGGCAGTCATTCGCAAGGGGCTCCGAGGGTGGGTTCCTGCACACGCAAACGCCAGGGACGCAATTGTCCAGCAGGGGCACAGTTCTGGAGGATGAGGAGGATGAGGAGGAGGAGGAGCTGGAGGAGGAGATGGAACCATGTTCACAGCAGGGTGGCACCCAGGCCAGCTCATGGCCATCACTGGTGCGTGGCTGGGGGGATACAGAGGACACGGACGATACACCTCCCACAGAGGACAGCCTTTCGTCGCCTCTGGGCAGCCTGGCACACATGAGCGATTACATGCTGCAGTGTCTCCACAACGACCGCCGAGTTGCCCACATTCTAACTTGTGCTGATTACTGGGTGGCCACGCTGCTGGATCCCCGTTACAAGGACAACGTACCGTCCTTAATTCACTCACTGGAGCGCGATCGCAAGATGCGCGAGTACAAGCGCACGCTGGTAGACGCCATGCTGCTGGCATTCCCATCTGACAGCGGGGCCACAGTGGAAGCACAAGGCAGAGGAGGAGGAGGAGGAGGTCGCCAACGCAACCAGGGCACCGCCAGCACCTCAGAAGGCAGGGTTAGCATGGCCGAAATGTGGAAAAGCTTTGTCAGCACGCCACAACAAACAGCAGCACCAGCAGCTCAGATGGAACGTCTTAGCAGGAGGCAGCATTTTACCAACATGGTGGAGCAGTATGTGTGCACACGCCTACATGTAGTGAATGACGGGTCTGCCCCCTTCAACTTCTGGGTCTCCAAATTGGGCACATGGCCTGAGCTTGCCCTTTACGCCTTGGAGGTGCTGGCGTGCCCTGCAGCCAGTGTATTATCTGAACGGGTATTTAGCACGGCTGGGGGCGTTATAACAGACAAGCGCAGCCGCCTGTCCAGAGACAATGTGGACAAGCTCACGTTCATTAAAATGAACCAGGCATGGATCCCACGGGACTTTTCCGTACCTTATGCAGAATAGCAATGGATACCGACCTTACCCACCCATTGTTCCATTTTTGCTCTTTCTCACTCTTTTGGGGTGTACCCTCATTTAAAATTTTTGAAAAGAAGCAGTGTTGGCTACCTCGTCCTCCTCCTCAGGGCCAGATTAATGTAGGGGCTATTGGAGCTGCAGCTCCAGGCCCCTACCTTTTATATAGGCCCCGGGTTGGCCATATTCACTGTTACCGCTCTTCTGTCACTTGTAAACACAGAAGTCTGGCTTCTATGCTCGCTTCCCCAGGCAGCACCCTCAGAACCTCCCCACACAGCGTGAAGGCCGGACAAGGAGGGACAGTTGGCGATGCATGGATGTGTTTATGGGCTTCAGAGACAGCATCCCATGTTGAATTAGGCATGCATGGCTGCACCCTTCCTCCTCTGGGTGCATGGCAAGGCACGGCCCTTAAGGCCCTTCAAAATCCTCAGCACCAAGCCCATGATGCTGTTAATCCGGCCCTGGTCCTCCTCCACCGCCGCTTCCACCTACACCGCCCATAGGTGTGCGCAGCCTATTGCATTAAGGTGTGCACCCCAAAGTTGAAATACACATGCATGTGTTTGCCAGCAGGGAGAGTAATGTATCGGGGCCATGTACCTGTAGGCAAGGAGAAATAGAGCAGAGCAGGTCCCAGGGAGATCTTTCCCATCTCCTCACTGGCAATGCTATGTGCCCTAGGTGATTAGGGTGTGCCCAGGCACACCCAGCACACCCTGTGCGCACGCCTATGTCACCGCCACATCCACCACCACCTCAACCTCCCTCCTACTCCATATGGGCCTCGTCCTTCAGAGATGAAGAAGAACATTGTTTTATTTTTCTGTTTTTTTTTGTTGTTTTAAGTTATTTCCCTATCCACATTTGTTTGCAGAGCACTTGCCATGCTCTTAATTACGTTTTGCTGCCATTTGCAGCACTCTAGCCCTTTCCTTTGGTGTTTTAGAGCCATTTTAGTGCCTTAAAGTTCGGGTCCCCATTGACTTCAATGGGGTTCGGTGTCCGGGAAAAGTTCGGTAAAAGTCCGGGACACGGACCCGGACTTTTTTTTAAAGTTCGGCCGAACCCGTCGAACACGGACATCTAGGTGTCCGCTCAACCCTAGTTATAAGAAAGCTCTACTGTGCTTCATTCTAGTCTAAAGCAATATTAACCAGTTCCCAATTGCTTACGTTATATTTACTGCGGCAGGCTGGCTCGTACAGGCAGAATGACGTCGATCTACGTAGCTCGCCTGGGAGGAGCTAGGGGGCGAGCGCACGCTGCCAGCGGCACACTCCCGCCCCCGATCGTCAGCGGGGAAGCCAAGGAGTGTGTCTGGCTGCTCCGATTGCCGCCTGACACCCGCAATCGCTCTCCGCAGAGAGAGAAAAAGGGTCAGCTGTTGTAAACACAGCCGACCATCCTTCTCCCTGAAATGATCACAGAGCTTCTGTGATACTTCTATATAGGATCACATTTCTCTGTGGTCATCTGAGAAGCCACGCCTCCCCACAGTTAGAATTACTCCCCTAGGATCACATTTAACCCCTTGATCACCTATACTGTTAACCCGTTCCCTGCCAGTGTCATTATTACAGTAACAGTGCGTATTTGTAGCACTGATTACTGTAGTAATATCACTGGTCCCCCCAAAAGTGTCAAAAATGTCAGTCAGGGGTCCGATCTGTCCCCCCACAATGTCGCAGTCCCGCTAAAAATCGCAGATCACATCCATTACTAGTAAAAAAAAAAAAACAATAAAAATGACATAAATCTTTTCCGCGGTTAGTAGACGCAATAACTTTTGCGCAAACCAATTGCGATTTTTTTTTTTTACCAAAATATGTAGCAGAAAACATATTGGCCTAAAATGTTAAAACATTTTGATTTTTAATTTTTTGGGGGGAAATTTCATATATCAGAAAGTGTAAAATATTGTTTTTTTTTGTTTTTCAAAATTGTCGCTCTTTTTTTGTTTATAACGCAAAAAATAAAAATCGCAGAGGTGATCAAATCCCACCAAAAGAAAGCTCTATTTGTGGGAAAAGGATATAAATTTAGTTTGGGTACAGCATCGCACGACCGCTCAATTGTCCATTAAATAAACGCAGTGTCGATTCCCAAAATAGGGCCTGGTCATTAAGAGGGAAAATCCTTCCGGTCCAGATGTGGTTAAACCAAAAACCAAAAATTTTATATTTTGCAGCTTAACATTGATGTGGTGGCTGCATTCATTTTCTTTTTTAAGGTCCTTTTCCTCTCTGTTTTCTAGTCATCTGGCCAGTAACACACCTTCCACATTATCTCATTCTGGATGAAGGAGTACAGGGGCATCTTTGGACGGTAGCATTGTTAACCTAGGGGGTGGGTAGCCCCAGGTGTATACAACAGATACATGCCCGTGACACATCTGTATTTAGGTGTTAAATGTGATAAACTAATCAACCACATTAATAAAGTTGTATAAATATGAATATATTATATACTGATATTATATCAGTTTAAACCACTTAAGGCCCGGAAGATTTTACCCCCTTCCTGACCAGGGCCTATTTTGCGATTCGGCACTGCGTGACTTTAACGGACAATTGCGCGGTCGTGCGATGCTGCACCTACACAAATTTGACATCCTCTTTTTTTCCCACAAACAGAGCTTTCTTTTGGTGGTATTTGATCACCTGTGCGATTTTTTGATCATGCGCTATAAACAAAAAAAGAGCATCAATTTTGCAAAAATAACAATATTTTTCAAATTTTTTTATATGAAATTCCCCCTCAAAAAAATTTAAAAATCAACATTTTTTAACATTTTCAGCCAATTTGTTTTATGCTACATATGTTTGGTAGTAAAAAATCGCAAAAAGCGTATTTTGATTGGTTTGAGCAAAAGTTATTGCGTTTACTAACAAAGGGAAAGATTTTTGTCATTTTTGTTGTTTTTTTTTGCGGTACTGCAACATTGCGGCGGACAGATCGGAGCCTTGACTGACATTTTTGACACTTTTTGGGTTACCAGTGACATTTCTACAGTAATCAGTGCTATAAATATGCACTGTTACTGTAAAATTACACTGGCAGTGAAAGGGTTAACTTTTTTCAGTGGGAGGGGCTATGTGTGTCCCTAGGGGCGTGATTCTAACTGTGATTGGCTGTGGCTTGAGATGTATGAACAGTGATCAATGGTTCTACATAGTAGAACCATATGATCATCATTCATACACAGGGGAGAATGACAGGCAGCTTGTTTACATTAGCTGCCTGCCTTTCTCCCTCTCCACCGACGATCGCGAGTGACCGGCGGACGATCGGGTCCGCCGGTCACACGCGCGGGGGGTCCGTGACCGCGTGGGAGCGGGAGCGCGCCTCTGGCGGCGCACGCTCGCTCCTGAGACCCTCACAGGCTAGTGACGTAGACCTACGTCGCTCAGCCTGTGAGGGGCTGACTGCCGCAGTAAATATACTGTGAGCAGTCGGCAAGTGGTTAAGACCTTTATACTGTGATATATGACTTATTGGCCCTGAGGAAGTACAAAACTAAATGCATCAACCAACAATCAAGATATTCATCACTCTCTATTGTTATACATGTACAGGTGTATGCAGTGTCACAATCAGGTCTTATATACTTTTTTAACAATTGCCCCTTTTGTATTGGCCATTTTTTTGCGATTTTACAATATGTTTAATGAGATTTTTTATACAGTTTTGTCTGTAGTGCCATTAAAGTCCACCATAGCAGAGCAATGTCTTGCTAAATTTTCTAGTGTTAGATATACTAGAAATTTAGATACATTAACAAATTGAAGCCAAAATCCAGCTTATGCTTTATAAGCAGTTACAGCAAACCATTTTTTTTTTTTTTTCCCTTTGGGATAAAGGTTTTACAAAAATAAGTAAAAGCTGATTGATGTAAGCACCCTTGTTGGTGGTAAATTGTTTGTCTCATCCCTCTAACCACTACATCTGCAGGACAGCTTGTTCTGTTGAAAAACAACAGACTTACTGGCAGGATGACTAGGGGTAAAATAAGGGAAAGGAAGCCTTAAAAAAATAATGCAGCCATCATCTCTAAGAATTGGTAAGCTGCAAAATATTAAAACGTTTGCTTTTGGGTTCAATACTGCTTTAATGTAAGGCTTACCCCACCATAATCTGTCTGGTTAGATCTTCTCATAAAGCAAAAAAAGAAAAGTAAAAAGTAAAATGTATTCCAATAAACTGCTAAGTAAAAGAATACCAGAATTGCTTTTAGAGAACCAAAAAATTAAGAGATGATTTGAAATTGAATTATAATAACCTGTCAATGGATATATATATATATACATTTAGTTCTTGTTATAAATTATTGACTGATGGAATATATCCAACCCATATGTGAAAATCACAAACTTGGCGTCTTCATTCATTAGGATAATAATGCAACCAAACAAGGACTAAAATATTAACACTTAAGGGGATATTTATTAAAGCAGTAAATCTGACATCCAACAAACATTCATTACAGGTGAATATGCCCCGTGCTTTTTTTTTTTTAAAATGGCAGTGATTTATTCACCACCAGTAAATGTTTTTTTAAAGTCAGATACACTGCTTTATACATGTGACCTTTTCAAATCGTAATCATGACAATATAATGCACAACACTAGCCGAATAAACTTGTTTTTGTAGTAGAATACAGTACAGTATAAATATGAATTTTTCACAAATCTATTTTTTTGCAATTGCTTAATTCAGCTTTCTGGATCCTTAAAGCGGAAGTAAACCCATTGATTTAAAAGTTAAAAAAAAAAAACAGTTACATTCCCAAAACGTAACGTGGCTGGTGTCATAGCTGATCACATGTGCAGCATCATTGCAGTTGAAGATTAAACAGAGGCCAATATGGCAGCTTCCTTGGTTATAAAAGATAGGGTTTACTTCCACTTTATGATTTTTACCTATTTAATTTGGGGCCTTGTTGCCCATTTTCTTTAAGCTGTAAGGCTGAATCGGCTTTGACATTTATTCAGTTTTAATTTAGAAGTCTACTATTGTCATATCAATATCTTTCCTACATATGGCCAGCATTATAGAACATATTTTAGTGCAGTTTACAGGTGAATATAACTATTCAAAGGCCAACAGTAAATATTCTTCCCAGAATACCCAAGCCACTGTGTTTGCTTCTGCAGGCATTATACATTTTTATAGTCTGAGACAGGCAGTGTCTGTATTAACTCATTCCTACCCCAATCTGTATAATAATATTCCTCAGCATATTCATGGTGGACGTTTCCCCATCCCTGGGGGGGTGATTGAACTTTGAGCCTGCTCTTGGGACTTCATTTATGCTGTTTGATTTCCTCTACCTGATCCTCAGAGACCTTACCTTTATTGTCCACTTAGTGATCTCTTTAGAAGCCACATTTCTACATTTTGTAATGGCAGTCCCAGCTGGAGATGGATTAACGCCCCTGTAGGTACTAACAACTATACCCTGGCTTAAACTTGCCGGTCTCTTTGGCTCAATCTTGTTGGCTCTTTTGATCACCCCCCTTAAATTATCCTATGTGCAAGTATCCTCGCAGAGTGATGAACCAGAGATCCAGATGAAGCATACCTGCGAAACATGTCAGCCTAATTCACACTCAGCCAACTCGGGACATCTCTGAACACTTTATCTACAGTTCCCCAGGAGGAGAAGTGATATTTTTTCTTCTCCCCCTTCCTTGGGGAATATACAGTATGGTTATTGCCACAGAGTCTACATAGATTTATGCTTGCATTTTACCTTGTGGTAGTTTGGTAATTACCTACCTTTCTTAACTTGTGTTGATACTTTTTTGTTTGTATTGGCAAGAGTTGCCAGTTATATGTCTTCCATTTTAATCATTCATAATAAATGTTATATTTTATATACCTGTGCCAGTAAAGTCCATGTTTTTCTACTTTCTATTTTCAATTTAGTTGATTAGGATGTGGCACACTAATATGCTATAGATGCGCCCAGTTGGCCGCCACCTGGTGGCGCATTTTTTCAATTTACATCATTATTCCTCAGCATAATGTCCCTTGCTGAAGATACATTTATAAACATCCTCCCTTTAGCAACTACCAACCTACAGCTTGCATGTATAGTGTGGTCTCCTCTAATGATCAGAAACAATTTAGTATCAGATAGCGATCACATGCAAGAATTTCAGCTTGCAGAGGTCACTGAAGTTTGTGGGTGCTCCCCTGTTTAATACTGTAATTGTGTGATACATTTAGAGTACCAAAACTGATTGAATTAAAAAAGTAAATATTATTTATATATAATATATATATATATATATATATATATATAGATATATATATATATATATAGATATATATATATATATATATATATATATATATATATATATATATATATATATATATATATATATATATATATATATATATATATATATATATGTGTGTGTGTGTGTGTGTGTGTGTGTGTGTGTGTGTGCGGATAGATAGATAGATAGATAGATATGCCATGGTTGCCCATTTACGCAGGTGGTCAGACACTGTAGCTGGCTACTGTGTTCGTCACCTATAGCAGCCCCCTTTACCATAAGGCAAGCAGGCCTACCAGTACTCAGTTGCCTCAAGGACTTTTACACAATGCTGTAGTGCCTTGCCACCAAGTCAGGGCATGTGAAAACCTAGTAAAGCAAATAGGTACTTGCGGTTGACAGACAGGCAGAGTGGTTCAATAACAGTTGAGGTACAAGGCAGGCAGAGTTCAGAAAACAGTGGATATCCAGTCTGAGGTCATCAATAAGGAAATCCAAAAAGCAGAGCAGGACAGATAAACAAGCAGCTTGAACATGTGTAACAAGTGCAAAATCACAAGCATGACACTGCAGGCTTGGCTTGCTTAAATCAGGTTTGGTCTCCACCCAGACAATGGCCACATTAATCACCTTGCAGGTGGATAGACAGACAAGGAGAATGTCATAGCCAAAACCATTATGATGGAATGAGGAGCAGGAGTGCTAGATACTTCTGGTAATATATATATATATATATATATATATAACATATGCTTGTGCTGCTAAATTTGACCTACCCATTTAAGATTCAAAAACCTCTAGGTGCAAAGGGATAATAGTGGGAGGGTAATGCGTGCCCATCCTGCCACTGACCTATCCTTTACTAAACTATAGACTATTTATGCTTCAAATATGTATTGAATAAGTTCACATAAAGCAATTTAGGTTCTATTTGTCAAAGACAAAAGAGACTGTTTTATGTGTAGGGAACAAACAAGTAAAGCTTGTATTGGCCCCACCTAACTTCCAAGCCCTATTACTTCAAAATAATAGATCCAAGACACTTATGGCACTCAACCTCGAAGGAGCCATCATTGTCTGCAAGGACTCCTTGTTCTTTTACAGATGGAGCAGCTCAGGGCAGGACACAGCTTTCTTATATGATCAACTGCAATTGGTATGTAATGAGAAACTATATTTATCTCGAATATTGTAAAAGAAAAATAGTTGTAACAGTAAAGTCAACAAAACTGCTGAAACTTTCATAAAGATATACTCAGATGGCACATAGGGAAGAAATATATTTGTAATTAACCTCCAGCACTTCAGTAGTCATCCACAGGGAGATGAGAATTTCTTGAGATAGTGAAAAAAATCTATTTAGCCATTTGCCTTTGTGTTTTCATTTTACTGTATGTGTAGAAAAATGTCAAAGATAAAATACATTATACAGCTCTTCTTGGATGGCTGCATCTCTATCCCATCCTCTGGTAGCCACAGTAGGTCTTTGCTCTTTTGATAATAACTGATCAGTAATGTATTCTTATGTAAATGAATTAGACCCACTGCCAAAGTTCTAGTCGGTGAAGTTGATTTGGATGATGTCAACTTTCATTGACCTACTCCTGGTTGGAAGATGGGATAGAAGTTATTTCAAAGAGGAAAGTATGATAAGTGAATTGGCCAGCATGAGACTAATAATTGGATTTCACAAACAATGTATATTTCATTGACGTGGCTCAGAGTTTTAAAATCAATGTTGTAGTAGTTGTTTATTATTTATGCTTCAGCTTATTAAACTGATAATTCATCAGAGGAATGAGTTGGCTCAGAGGTTTAAAGGTCTGACTATGGAATTATGATGATGAGGCTTTCTGGGAGTATTAAAGCCATTGTCCCTTCCATTTGACCTAGATAGGACACCTTGATTAAGTATATAATTACATGTGCACTTTTGCTTAAAGGCACACTCCATTAAAGTTAAATCCCCATGTCTGCTGGTATTGTTATCTGAAAGACCTTCTAATGCTAGGTACACACGGGTAGTTTGTTTTCATTCAACCCAGTGCATTGAACAAAAAAAAAAAAAATGGAGAGGTCACCATACTAACTAAGCAATCTCCTCGCTGAGCTATTGTGTTCTTATAGGGGGACTGCCCCTGCCATAGGCTGTGAGCGCTGATTGGATGCTGGTTTTCCATCATGCCCATTCAATAAAAGCTAGTTGTTACCGGCTTCTGTTGGACAGGTTGCTGCAAACATGGGCCAAATATCATCAGGTTTCTGTTAATTTATTTGGCCCGAGTGTACCAGCCTTAAAGTGATTGTAAAGTCTTGTTTTAAATAACAAAATAACAAACATGTTATACTTACCTGCACTGTGCAGTTAGTTTTGCATAGAATAGCCCCAATCCTCCTCTTCTCGGGTCTGTCTTAGGCTTTCCTGGGCCCCTTCCTCCTGTTCAGTGCCCCCACAGCAAGCAGCTTGCTAGGGGGCACTCAAGCCGAGTCACAGCTCCCTGGGTCCATTCAGACACAGAGCCGTGACCTGGCCCCACCCTGCTCGGCCTCTCCTGATTGCCTGAATGATTTTGATTGACAGCAATGGGGGCCAATCTCACCGCGTTGCTGTCTCAGGCAATGAGGAGAGGAGTCCCAGGCAGCTTAGACACTCCTGCAATATTGCTGGATAAAGACAGGCTCAGGTAAGTATTAAGGGGGGCTGAGGGGGGGGGGCATACAGAAGATTTTTTTATCTTAATGCATAGAATGCATTAAGATAAAAACAAAAACTTCTGCCTTTACAATCCCTTTAGGCCAGTGAAAGTGCATACCAGTATATACACAGGTTTTGAAGATCACACTCTGTATTCCACAGAGAGGCTACAGTCTTACCCAATAACACTAAAACATTTTTTTGTCAAATCTAGATGCAATAGAGGATGGGAGTTAAACAAAAATTATAATCGTTTTGACCAATTTTCTGAACATATTTTAAGATGTTTTTTTATATAACTATATATAACTATGGTACAGAGAGATGTATTCCACATCAGTGATCCCAGAGTACACTGGTGATAGGAAACAAGGTAGGGACTATAGCGGGCTATTAGTCGAAAGTATGTAGGTAAGCCAAGGAAAGAATGAAAAAAGGATAAAATTAACAATATTTATTGAATATGGATAAAAGTCGACATTGAAACAATGAAAAAAATTGAAAAAAATGGAAAAAAAAAACTAATAATGCAATACAATACAGCATGTTATGTCATAGTAGTAGTCGATCGAACGGGTGAGTGCCTTTGTTCAATGCATTTCGCCTTTAGCTTCATCAGGAACTCCGGCGTGATTGAATCACCCTTTTGTTGGATTAGGACTACATTAAGACCTTCAAAGTTTATGCATAGAAACAAAAAGAAAAACATATATAAATACAGGTTCATATCTTGAAAACTGAAAAACAATCTACAAAATTAATTTTAACCCTAGTATATAAGGTATACATCTCTCCCTAGTATAACCCTAGTATATAAGGTATACATCTCTCTGTACAATTACTCAACCGGGATGAGGGCTATCTGTCTAGATATGGGTTACTTCCTTTCTCTTTTCTATTCTTATATACTAGGGTTAAAATTAATTTTGTAGATTGTTTTTCAGTTTTCAAGATATGAACCTGTATTTATATATATGTTTTTCTTTTTGTTTCTATGCATAAACTTTGAAGGTCTTAATGTAGTCCTAATCCAACAAAAGGGTGATTCAATCACGCCGGAGTTCCTGATGAAGCTAAAGGCGAAATGCATTGAACAAAGGCACTCACCCGTTCGATCGACTACTACTATGACATAACATGCTGTATTGTATTGCATTATTAGTTTTTTTTTTTTTTCCATTTTTTTCAATTTTTTTCATTGTTTCAATGTCGACTTTTATCCATATTCAATAAATATTGTTAATTTTATCCTTTTTTCATTCTTTCCTTGGCTTACCTACATACTTTCGACTAATAGCCCGCTATAGTCCCTACCTTGTTTCCTATCACCAGTGTACTCTGGGATCACTGATGTGGAATACATCTCTCTGTACAATTACTCAACCGGGATGAGGGCTATCTGTCTAGATATGGGTTACTTCCTTTCTCTTTTCATTAACTATATATAACTATATATATATATATATATATATATATATAGATAGATAAATATATATAGATATCTATCTATCTATCTATCTATCTATCTATCTATCTATCTATCTATCTATCTATCTATCTATCTATCTATCTATCTATCTATCTATCTATCTATCTATCTATCTATCTATCTATCTATCTATCCATATACACACACACGTATACTGTATATATAAACAGAGTTGTGCTCATAAGTTTACATACCCTGGCAGAATGTATGATTCTTGGCCATTTTTCCGAGAATATGAATGATAACACAAAAACTTTTCTTTCACTCATGGTTAGTGTTTGACTGAAGCCATTTATTATCAATCAACTGTGTTTGCTCGCAAATGCCACAAAGTATCCCACTTACAATAATGCCAAACAGCACAGAGACAAGCCTCAAACCTTCTGGTACAAAGTCATTTGGAGTGATGAGACCAAAATTGAGCTTTTTGGCCACAACCATAAACGCTACATTTGAAGAGGAGTCAACAAGGCCTATGATGAAAGGTACACCATTCCTACTGTGACACACAGAGGTGGATGTTTTGATAATGTGTGAGCTACAAAGGCACAGGAAATTTGGTAAGAATTGATGGCAAGATGAATGCAGTGTGTTATCAAAAAATACTGGAGGAAAATTTGCATTCATCAGCCCAGAAGCTGCGCATGGGACATACTTGGACATTCCAACATGACAATGATCCTAAACACAAGGCCAAGTAAACCTGTCATTGGCTACAGCAGAATAAAGTGAAGGTTCTGGAGTGGCCATCTCAGTCTCCTGACCTCAATACCATTGAGCCACTCTGGGGAGATCTCAAACGTGAAGTTCATGCAAGACAGCCTGAGAATTTACAGGAACTGGAGGCTTTTTGCCAGGAAGAATGGGCAGATTTACCACCTGAGAAGATAAAGAGCCTCATTCACAAATACCACAAAAGACTTCAAGCTGTCATTGATGTTAAAGGGGGCAATATTAAGGGGGCAATATTAAGAACTGGGGTGTGTAAACTTTTGATCAGGGTCATTTGGGTAGTTTCTGTTGTCATTATGATTTAAAAAAGTAAACACAGTTGATTGAACTGCCAAACACTAACCATGAATGAAAGAAAAGTTTTTGTGTTATTCATATTCTCAGAAAAATGGCCAAGAAATCATAAATTCTGCCAGGGTATGTGAAATTATGAGCACAACTGTATACACAAGTACACACACAGGTGTACACAGGTATACACAGGTGTATATACATACAGGTATATATAATGTATTTTTGGTGCATATAGAGGTGCAATCTTATAAGAGAGCCCAGCAATAGCTCTGCATTTTTGATGGATCCTGGAGATAATATTTTCACTGTTTTCAACCTTTGATTTCTTCTTTTTTTTTTTGCTGCTGAGCCCACAAACAAAACAATATATAAAAACAGAACCCCTCCCAGGTTTTTATTGCTGTAGGGAGTGTCATCCATTTATTTCCCATGGTGACCACTGTCACAATTATCACAAGGTGGGCTATGTCACCTTTTTCACCTCTTCCAGAACCTGATTCTTTCAAAACCGCATTGGCAAAATCTTAAGCTGTCAGTACCGACTGTAATTATCTCTTCAGTGGGAGCCAAACATGATAAATTATATTGGTGGTACTATCGCCATTCTATTTAACAACGTCCTGCTGTCAATGGTTTTCTTTACCACACATACATGCACGTCATTCCCCTTATTTCCTAGTTTGCAAGGCTGCATGCACATATAAAGGTCTATTATGGGTTTTGGGGGAACCTCAACCTTTTTTCCCCTGATTTATCCCCTTAAATGTCATACCAGAATTGGTAGGAATTAGTGGAGTAACCTCATGTGTTGTTTTTTTTTTTTTTTTTTTTTTGTGTAGGGGTTCTGTATTAACATGTATTTGACAACTTCATCTAGTATAAGAGTTTGATGTAAATTAATAAAATCCCTAGCTACTGTGTTTACAAAGCGAACAATTTGGCTAGGAGCTTTAATTTTTTTTAAAATAACAAGTATGTCTATACTTACCTGCTCTGTGCAATAGAATTGCACAGAGTGCCCCTGATCCTGATCCCCCCCACTGTCACTCCTGGCTCCTCCTCTCTTGCTGGTACCCCCAATAGGAAACCAATTCCCATGGGGGCACCCGTGCGGGCTTACTCCTGAGCCCCGCTGCTGCGTCCGTTGACACTCAGCCCTGCTCCCTCATTATTGGAGGTGATTGACAGGAATGGGAGCCAATGGCTCTCTTTGCAATCAATCTGCCCAATGATGAGGGAGACAGCGGTGAGAGCTGCTGCTCTGGTGCACATTGCTGGATCTGATCCGGCTCGGGTAAAAATATGTGAAGGGGGGGGGGGCTGGGGCTGGGGGGGGGGGGGGTCCTGCAGCAGAGAAGGTTTTTTACCTTGATGCATATAAAGCATTAATGTAAAAGCACTGGAGGCTTTAGAACCACTTTAAACACTTTTGTCTGTGTAAGTATAAATTTTGCTGCAGTAAGTTGTATACATCCCACAGGCAGGGTCAGGACAACCCTCTAGACATGTTATTTAACCGCTTAACAACCGCCCAACGTACATATAGCGCAGCAGGGTGGCCGTTAGGCACAAATTCACATACCTGTATGTTATCTTCTTCCTCGGCTCTGGGGAGCGCGCACAATGTCCACTGAGATTGTTCGCAGAGAGGCAGAGCCGTAATCTGCCTATGTAAACAAGGCAGACCGCCGTTCTGTCAGAGAGGAATATGAAGATCTCATGTTTCTGCTAAGCAGAAAGTAAAAAGTCGCTAAATCTATCCCATAGTTTGGAGACGCTTTATATATATATTGTGCAAACCAATCAGTATACGCTTATTGGAACTTTTTTTAACAAAAATATCTAGCAGAACACATATTGGCCTACATTTATGAAGAAATTCGATTTTTTACATTTTTTATTGGGTGTGTTTTATAGCAGAAAATAAAAAAAATAGCGCAAAAAAATAAAAACCGCACGGGTGATCAAACACCACCAAAATAAAGCCCAATTTGTGGGGGGGAGGACATCAATTTTATTTGGGTACAAAGTCACACAACCGCCCAAATGTCAGTTAAAGTAACGTGGTGCCGTATTGCAAAAAATGGCCTGGTCAGGAAGGGGGTAAGGAGGAATTTTACATGTTTAACGACTTCTGGACCAGCTGCCACTGTTTTACGTAGCTGCTTAGACGTTAGATACCAGTGTTATGGCAGCAGATAGCTGCCATAACCCTGGCATTTTCTCACAGGGTGGGCGGTCCTCTCTTTCACATAAAAGTGGTCCCAGCAGTGGATTTGGTGGGGGGGGGGGGCGCTTCCCGGTTGTTTTACCTGCTTACCAGAGCTGTCGGTAGCGGGAAAATTATCCCGTCCTTCCAGGTTCTAGGCACGAAGTTGAGTGGGGACAAGATGGCCCCCACTCAACTCTATGGCCTTGGAGGACCGGAGCGATGTCATACATCGCTTCCTCCCAACAGCCTTAAAGGGCCCATTTTTTTTATGCTTGGGACCTGTCCTGCTTATTTCTATTAGAAGGGATCTTTACATTCCTTGTAAAAGGAATAAAAGTGATCACATTTTTTTTTTTTTTAAAGGGACAGTGTAAAAATAAAAAATACAAGATAAAATAAAAAATGTAAAGCGCCTCCTCCCTCCGAGTTTGCGTGCAGAAGCGAACGCATATGCAAGTTGCACCCACATGTAAACGGTGTTCAAACCACACATGTGAGGTATTGCTGTGATCATTAGAGCGAGAGAAATAATTCTAGCCCTGGATCTCCTCTGTGTCACCTATGGAGATTTTGAAGTACCAATGTTTGTCACCATTCCATGAGCATGTGCAATTGTGAAGCATGACATGTTGGGTATCTATTTACCCTATCTAAAATTGGGCTAACTTTATTGTTTTCTTATTTTTTAATCCAAAAAAGTGTATTTTTTTCCCAAAAAATTGCGTTTGTAAGACCGCTGCGCAAATACAGTGTGGCATAAAGTATTGCAACAATCTCCATTTTATTCTCTAGGGTCTCTGCTAAAAAAATATATAAATGTTTGGGGGTTCTAAGTATTTTTCTAGCAAAAAATACTGATTTTAGGTTATAAACAACAATTGTCAGAAACAGGCCTGGTCCTTAAGAGGTTAATGTGTTTATTTTACCCACTTGCCGACCGCCTCCTGTACATTTACTGTGGCACGCAGCCGCTTACAGGCAAAGTGACGTAGTACTACATCGCTTGCCAAAGAGCCTGTAGGGGGCGAGTGCGCACCGCCGGTGGCGTACTCCTGCCCCTGATCATTCCCTGCCTAGCCAGCGCGTGCGCCCGGCGGCTACGATGTCAGCCGGCCACTCGCGATCTCCCTCAGGAGTGGGAGAAAGACAGATGGCTGATGTAAACACAGCCGTCTGTCATTCTCCCTGAAGTAATGACAGAGGCTATGCGATCCTGCTATGTAGGATTGTATGTCTCTGTGATTACTTCACTAGCCACGCCCCCTAACCATTAAAATCACGCCCCTAGGGACACACTTAACCCCTTGCTTGACAGTGTCATTTTTACAGTAACAGTGCATATTTATAGCAAATCGCAGATTGCCGCCATTACTAGTTAAAAAAATAAAAAATAAAAATGACATAAATCTTTCCCGTAGTTAGTAAACGCAATAACTTTTGTGCAAACCAATCAAAATACACTTATTGCGATTTTTTTTAACCAAAAATATGTAGCAGAAAACCAATTGACCTAAAATGTTAAAAAATTTTGATTTTTACTTTTATTTTTGAGAATTTCACAATATTGTTATTTTTTTCACAATTGTCACTCTTTTTTTGTTTATAGCGCAAAAAATAAAAATCGCACAGGTGATCAAATACCACAAAAAGAAAGCTCTGTTTGTGGGAAAAAAAGGACGTCAATTTAATTTGGGTACAGCGTCGCACAACCGCGCAATTGTCTGTTAAAGTCACGCAGTGCCGAATCGCAAAATAGGACCTGGTCTTTGAGCAGCCAAATCCTCCAGGGCTTAAGTAGTTAAGTGTTACTAAAATCACTGCTCCCTGCCAAACAGAGTTTTTTATTAATTTTTTTGCTTTGGTACATGTTCCCCCGGTGCAGTGCACAGTCAACCATGCCATGTTTTTGACAATCCCTTGCTTATTAGGCTAGAAAATGTACATGCCCTTTTTTAAATGGGTTTTAAAATGGATTTGGCACCCGAACGTTAGTAATATTTGCCGGACCTGCCATAAAAGGAAGCTAGGTATGTTTGACTCATCAATAACTGTAGGAATATTTTTATGTTCAGAAATAAAATGCTGAAATATTACTAAAGTTCCATATGTGTCTTCTGGCAGGGGTTTCCAGATTTTTTTTTTTTGCAGAACTCCAGTCATAATAACAAGATAAAAATGATTAGTTTATTAAAAGATAAAAATCAGCATTTGCTGCAAAATTCACCTTCAGTCCAGAGATTACTCTACAGTACTTTTGTTCTGCCACCAGCTGTCCTTAGTCTAATGGCCAGCATCATTCCATCCACTTCTTCTGTGGCCAGGTCCCCATGGACTCGTCCCAACCTGTGACTGGACAGTGAAAGGAGAAGCAGCACATTGATGGGCTCATCTCTTTGCCACTCTACTTTTTCTTCCTATCAGAATGCTTATAGCCAGCATATAAACTGATTGGCTCTTTGTGCTGCTTCTTCCTCTCACACTCCAGCCCTGCTGTACAGGGATGTCAAGAGGCTGATACCATGTCAAATTCAACACCCATACTGCTTGCATTCAAAAAATATGTATAAATGATGACAGAGCTGCATTAATGTTTCTATTTTTTATCTGCCTGGAGTTTAGCTTTAAATAATCCTACTGTTAGCATTCCTGTATAAATGTGTAGACACATGCTCTGCATGTTGCAGAATAGGTATGTATCAGGCATTGTGTATTTCTAGTTACATTTTGGCAATTCATTATTACTGAAGTCTATTGGTGGGGGAGGCAGTGGTCGTCTTTAGAAGAACCATTCATTTTCATTATATTCCAGGATCTGGGCTTCATTCTATTATACATAGATTCTCTTTGTGAAATATATGGAGTATGGAAGAAACAATAAGAATGTCAGAGACTTTAAAATTGAACTGTTTGCCTCTATTGAATTGCACACTGATGCCTACACAGTATAATATTAATATGTAATGCCTTACTAGAAAAAGCTCATTACAAAAGCAGGTATTGCTTAATGGAATTGTGAGGCCTCGTTGGACTAATGACACAGATTCTTCACTCTAATAATTGACTGGAATTGTGAAAGCAAGAAAGAGAAGAAAGAATGTATTTTCGAGTTTGATTTGGCTTATGGGTTTGAATTGTTTGTCATGTGATTTTTATGTACATTATCTTTTTGTTATTGTTCTTTCGGAGAATAAGAAATAGGATTCCAGCATCCACGGGAGGTACATTTGAGAGAATTTTCCTAGTCAAAGAAAAATGAAGGCCTTAATAGCTACATGTTTTATTGTATTTTATCAAAACATAACTGTAACAAAGTCTGTCTGGTTGCTGAGAGTTAAAAAATGTAAAAAAAAAATAAAATAATTGTAACAAAGTCTGGCTGGTTACTGAGAGTTAAAACAATGTAAAAAATCACCTGCTAAAGATGAGGGTTTACACTCACCTATCTCGCCTCTTATTCCTCTGATCTTCCCTCTCTTGCAGGCCAATGGTCTCTTGACATCGGACACACATCTGGGTGTGTCAGATTTCTGGTCTTCCCTGCACTCTGTGGTCCCTAACTCGAAAACCTATCTTACATGAACGGGTTGTCTTCTCAAGAAGGCTTCAGAGACTCTTCCTCATATTTGCAGTAATATAATTATGGCACTACTGGAGTTATAGCCTTACCACAGCACCTTAGTTGTAAGAGGGTTAACAACATGCTTGACAGCATTGCATAGCTGGCACATGTTACCCCAAACCTTTACATACAATGACAAGGCCAAGTCTGACTTAATAAATATGAATAAAGCTGTGGTTGACTTCAGCCATGGAAGAAAGCCTGTTCTCTCTTTGCTTGTTTAACTTTGCATTTTAAGTAATGTGTAATGTAAATGTTTGTTAGGTATCCTGTGGAGAGCTATTCTTCTTGAGCAGTCGTGACTTTCACTCCAAAGGAAATTTCTGTGGAATTTATATGGTAAGTAAGCCCGTCACACCATATGCATACAGTATGTAATAAATACAGGCTTACAGTGATAGGTTTGATAAGGTGGCCCAACTATTGCATTGTGAGATACCTAGGGGGGAAAGCCATAGTTCTACTTTAGAGCTAGAGTTCTTTTACGTTCAGAAGCCTCCCAGGTGCACATTGGAAGCCTTGCCAAAAATCTTTGCACCTTGTGGCCCCTTCTCTTTTATTTAAGCACATCTTGCAGTGTGATGCTGTAAGGTACACGTTAAAGGGTCGAAGCAAGAAGACAAACAGTGCCATCTAAGTGTAGCAAATCATTAAAAACAATTTAAGCTTACATTTAAGAGCGCTTGTATATACAGTACCTTGCGAAAGTATTCGGCCCCCTTGAACTTTGCAACCTTTTGCCACATTTCAGGCTTCAAACATAAAGATATAAAACTGTAATTTTTTGTGAAGAATCAACAACAAGTGGGACACAATCATGAAGTGGAACAAAATTTATTGGATATTTCAAACTTTGTTAACAAATAAAAAACTGAAAAATTGAGCGTGCAAAATTATTCAGCCCCTTTAAGTTAATACTTTGTAGCGCCACCTTTTGGTGCTATTACAGCTGTAAGTCGCTTGGGGTATGTCTCTATCAGTTTTGCACATCGAGAGATTGAGATTTTTGCCCATTCCTCCTTGCAAAACAGCTCGAGCTCAGTGAGGTTGGATGGAGAGCGTTTGTGAACAGCAGTTTTCAGTTCTTTCCACAGATTCTCGATTTGATTCAGGTCTGGACTTTGACTTGGCCATTCTAACACCTGGATATGTTTATTTGTGAACCATTCCATTGTAGATTTTGCTTTATGTTTTGGATCATTGTCTTGTTGGAAGACAACTCTCTGTCCCAGTCTCAGGTCTTTTGCAGACTCCATCAGGTTTTCTTCCAGAATGGTCCTGTATTTAGCTCCATCCATCTTCCCATCAATTTTAACCATCTTCTCTGTCCCTGCTGAAGAAAAGCAGGCCCAAACCATGATGCTGCCACCACCATGTTTGACAGTGGAGATGGTGTGTTCAGGGTGATGAGCTGTGTTGCTTTTACTCCAAACATAACGTTTTGCATTGTTGCCAAAAAGTTTGATTTTGGTTTCATCTGACCAGAGCACCTTCTTCCACATGTTTGGTGTGTCTCCCAGGTGGCTTGTGGCAAACTTTAAACAACACTTTTTATGGATATCTTTAAGAAATGGCTTTCTTCTTGCCACTCTTCCATAAAGGCCAGATTTGTGCAGTATACGACTGATTGTTGTCCTATGGACAGAGTCTCCCACCTCAGCTGTAGATCTCTGCAGTTCATCCAGAGTGATCATGGGCCTCTTGGCTGCATCTCTGATCAGTCTGCTCCTTGTATGAGCTGAAAGTTTAGAGGGACGGCCAGGTCTACGTAGATTTGCATTGGTCTGATACTCCTTCCATTTCAATATTATCGCTTGCACAGTGCTCCTTTGGATGTTTAAAGCTTGGGAAATCTTTTTGTATCCAAATCCGGCTTTAAACTTCTCCACAACAGTATCTCGGACCTGCCTGGTGTGTTCCTTGTTCTTCATGATGCTCTCTGCGCTTTAAACGGACCTCAGAGACTATCACAGTGCAGGTGCATTTATACGGAGACTTGATTACACACAGGTGGATTCGATTTATCATCATTAGTCATTTAGGTCAACATTGGATCATTCAGAGATCCTCACTGAACTTCTGGAGAAAGTTTGCTGCACTGAAAGTAAAGGGGCTGAATAATTTTGCACGCCCAATTTTTCAGTTTTTTTATTTGTTATCAAAGTTTGAAATATCCAATAAATTTTGTTCCACTTCATGATTGTGTCCCACTTGTTTTTGATTCTTCACAAAAAATTACAGTTTTATATCTTTATGTTTGAAGCCTGAAATGTGGCAAAAAGGTCGCAAAGTTCAAAGGGGCAGAGGGGCAAGGCACTGTAGTAAATAGACAATAAATCCCAGCCTATATTGATTCCATCTGGTGATGAGCAGCTTCAGCCATTCTGGTGGATTCCAGTGCTTCTTGGCTAGCTGGATCTCCAGGTGGACACTCTAATCACAGCTCAACCAACATAGCAGTGGGGGAGTGGAGTGCATTCAGAGTTGCCCACTTAGATGGCGCTGCTTGTCTTCTTACTTTCCATAGAGTTGCTTCTTACTTGTTAAGCCGGCAGCCATCCGCCTTTCATTATTGGACTAACCATATGGACTTTGTTCCTACTCTGGACTTTGAATTTTTAATATATTTCTATATTGCTTGTGCCGATTTACCTCTCCCTCCAAGAGAACCACATATTCCTTTTCGTTGTTACACTTTAAAGCATGGGTGTCCAACCTTTGGGTTCTCTGGGCCACATTGAGTGTAGAGAAATTTTCTCGGGCCGCATATAAAATATATACCATAGTTAAGGTATATAAGTAATAAAATGCCGCCGCACCCTTCCCGCGCCGCCGCACCCCCCCTGCACTAATTTAACACAACTAGAAGATGATCAAATGAAATGGAATCAGTATACAGAGGTTTACTTCTTCTGAGAGATATTAAAGGAACACTCTAACCACCATGACCACTTAAGTGATTTGAAGTGGTCATGGTGGTAGAAGTCAGAAACACTGCACATGCTCGCCTCCCCCCCTCCCCTCCGAGGCAGCCTCTGCCTACCATTAGTTGGAAGCCGCTGTGGCCATGCCCCTGACCCGACTTCCTTCCTCACCCGGAAAAAAAAAATTGTCAGGGGGCAGTGGGCCGCATTGCCTGGGGTTCTGGGCCGCATGTGGCCCCCGAGCCGCAGGTTGGACATGCCTGCTTTAAAGGCTAAGTCTACTTAAAAGTGATAATTTAGGTTACTGGTAGGGTAAGCCAAGTCAGGGCCTAGCTTCTTATGTGTCCTTCATACCCAAACAGAGAGAGAGACTCTGCAATCATTTTTGACTTACGGTCCAATTGTTGGAGTTCCAACCCACCTTTATGTATTCCAACACTGCTTGATCCATTCCACATAATATGAAATGCACTTTAAAAAATATCATAGTAGGACCCCCAATGCCCCACAGCCATTGTGCAGACCCAGAACAGGGCTGGGGATGTTACCAATAAAGTCATTGATGAATGTAAGAGACAATCAGGTGGTTTAATTCACTAGCATCTACCAAAACAGAGATATCAGTTTTAAGTGTACTGACCCTTTTAAAGGAAAAGATCACCCTTGTTTTCCTTTTTTTTTTTTCTAAATTCCAGCTCCCCTATATTGCATTATTTTACTTCTTCTGCAAAAATAAAACAGCTTTCCATTTATTCTACACAGGCTTACCTCACTGCTTTACTTCCTGGGCAGACTATAGGTCATGACACAGGAAGAAGTTGACCAGCTGACCTCATTAGCACACACCCTGCATCATCCACCCTCCTACCTACCCACCCATTTCCAGGAGCATGTTTTTTAAATTAAATGCAGTCAGTCAGTGATCACGCTTCTCACAAAATACACAGACAATGATTTTTTTCCCTACCTATCTATCCATTCACTTTGTGTCCAGTCGGGCAGGCCCTTGCACTACATAGTTTAACCGGTTAACGATCGCCCGCTGCAGTTATACTGTGGCAGGCAGCCGCTCCCAGGCAAATCGCCGTACATGTACGGCGCTCACTCTTGGGAGGCTAGGTGGAGCGCTCCCACCCCCACTCATCAGCGGGGAAGCTGATGCAGTGGGCAGGCGGCTCCAATTGCCACCTGACACCCTTGATCGTTCACCGCTGAGAGAGAAGAACGGTCAGCTGTTGTAAACACAGCTGACTGTTCTCCTCCCTGGAATGATCATAGAGCCCATTTGGTCCTTCTATATAGGATCACATGTTTCTATGGTTATTTCAGAAGCCACGCCCCCCTCACAGTTAGAATCACTCCCCTAGGCTCACATTTAACCCCTTGATCACCCACAGGGTTAACCCCTTCCCTGCCAGTGTCATTATAACAGTAACAGTGCATATTTTTAGCACTGATTACTGTAGGAATGTCACTGGACCCCCCAAAAGTGTCAAAAATGTCAGTTAGGGGTCCGATCTGTCCGCTGCAATGTCGCAGTCCTGCAAAAAATCACAGATCGCCGCCATTACTAGTAAAAAAAAAAACAATAAAAATGACATAAATCTTTCCCGTAGTTAGTAGATGCAATAACTTTGCGCAAACCAATCGAAATACGCTTATTGTGATTTTTTTTAACCAAAATTATGTAGCAGAATACATATTGGCCTAAAATGATGAAAAGATTCAATTTTTTTATTTTTTTTTATTGGCTGTGTTTTATAGCAGAATGTAAAAACAAATATTGTTTTTTTTTTTTTTTCAGAATTTTTTTTTGTAAATAATGCAAAAAATAAAAACTGCAGAGGTGATCAAATACCATCAGAATCTCTATTTGTGGAAAGACGAAGTCTATTGAGACGAAACGTTGGCGACTCCAGACGCAACGTCCACACGCCCCCTGGAAAATAGCTGGCCTTCATTATCCTTTGCTACTTGGGATTGTTCGCGGGACGCCGCATCTCCATCCCCAGGTTCTAGCGATTTGACAAGCCTGTTTACTCTTGAGACATTGTGAGTAATATTTTTTAATAAAGTGGAATATTATTTTTAAACGGGATTACGCTATGGGCTTTGCTTTCTTTTCTTCCCACATATTCATTTATGTTTGATGAAAAATATTGAGGAGCACGAACCCTACACTGATCTGTTACATGCTTCTTGAGAAGTGGTCTACTTGCATCGATTAAGCATTCCTCTAACACCGGATCTTCAGCGGTCTTGATTAATAGCTGGGAGAGGCTGACTCATTAAGTTGAGCAGCCAAGGAAATCTGGTAAGCTGCTTAACATATCCCATCACCGAGGTGTTCCCTTCCTTCACATACCCTGGGTGTCACGGGTTGAATCACTTCTTGCAATATTGTGCACGTGGATTTATGAATTTATTTTATATCATTTATATTGGGACTCATTCATTTGGACCCTCTTTTTCTCCATTATAAACATCATTGTGATTAGTAGTTTTTTTTCCATTCATTTGGACACTATTTATCAATTTTGTGATCATTAATACTCTTAGCGCTACACTTTTATGTTTCATCACAAAAAATAAAAACTGCAGAGGTGATCAAATACCACCAGAATCTCTATTTGTGGAAAAAAAAGGCATCAATTTTATTTGGGTACAGCATTGCACGACTGCGCAAATGTCAGTTAAAGTAACGCAGTGCCATATTGCAAAAAAATGGCCAGGTCATTACGGGGGGTAAAACCTTCCGGTTCAGATCAATAATTTTCTCGGACGCATAGAAGTGACAGCTGGAATCTCACTGGTTGCTGAATGCTACACCTTCATTATTCCTAATTTCAACCAGGTTCTTTGGATTGTCTGTTTTTTTGTTTTCTTTATATGTCAGCCTTGGCATAACCCAAAATGAATAATGAATAATGTTTTCCTGTTCTATTCAGCTTCATGAGCTTCAAGTGTCCTTATTATCCACTCAAGAAGACACATTAGCCATAACAGAAGATGTCCCTTTTGTCTTTCAATGAATTATATTAATCTTACTCTCCTTGCCTATGTTTACCCGCTGTAATTCATATTAAAACACAAGACTACAAGACTGTATGTATAACATAAAGCTTAGCATATCAAATAGTATTCACTTGAAGTCAAGGGTTCTGTCTCACATACGATTACCTTGTCAGCTCCCTGAATAGCAGTAATAGCTCCACTGCTAAGTACATATGTTTTCCTATGATCATTTATAAAATAGAACACTTACAATAAAATATGGCAGTAATGTTCAAGTAGAGGAATGTCCCATTCAAATGACTTTATAATTAGTGATGCTGGAAACATCTGTTCATCCACACAGTTCTCACACCTGAGCCGCTTCTGAAACAAATACTCGAAGTCATCTTTACAAGTAAGATAGTCAGCTCTAATATTTTCACGCACAAAGTTCTTTAAATAAAAGCTTTGTGATGTAGGCACACATTGGCCAGCACTAGACTCTGGGAAAGTGCCTGGGCAAACCAAGCCCAACAGCCCTTGTTGGCACTTTGTTATCCTGTAGTACACAGGTGTCAAACACAAGGCCCGCGGGCCGAATGCGCCCTCCCGGGCCATTTCATGTGGCCCTCGTCCCTCTCCTGCAGCTGCGGCACCCCCCTTGTCTCTGCCCCCACTTTGTAGTTGGCAGAAGAGAGGACAGAACTCCTTTGCCAGAACCTGCACTTCTATGTGCAGCTGCAGAAAGGCTTGACTTTTGTCCAACCCCCCCCCACCCTTCTCAGCAGTCCGCAGCTGAGAGGATGGCAGAACTCCTCCTACAGATCCTGCACCTCTCTGTGCAGCCGCAACACCACCTTCCCTCTGCCCCCCTGGTCTTAGCATTCAGCAGACTCTGGAAGCTGACTCCAGCCCTCCTCTGGTTCTCCTCCAGACCCTGCACTTCTTCCCAGATCCACCCGCATCTTCTTCCTGGCAACAGAACAACGTAAGGGTGTGCATTGTGATGTAAGGAAGGGTGGGTGACTCTTGACTTCTGATGGTGGATGGGGCTCTTGACATCTCATGTAAGGGTGTAAGAGGGTGTGGTGTGCTCTGGACATATAATCTTACAGATATAACTGGCCCTTTGAGGGCAACCATAATGCTGATGCGGCCCGCAATGAAATTGAGTTTGACAACCCTGCTGTAGTACATGGTAGTACTACATACTAGTAGAGTATGTTCTAAGCGGGTCATTTGATCTTCTGCCCATCATCTTGACCTTCTCCACGTATTATGGGTCTTTCTGCTGCCTGCCTTGACCTTCTCTGGAGTCAATAGGATTTATTTAATAAAGCTAAATAAGCTGTTCACTTTGTAAGCGAAGTTGTACTTTGCAAGGGAATTTTCCCCAGAGCTTAATGAACATAGTGAAGTTTCATTTTGCTAAGCACACACAATCAAATGCAAGGAAAATTAATAAAAAGAACATTTGTGTTGGACATGATTGGATGATGGAGGTAAGCTTCACCTCATTCACTGGGAAAAATGCCCTTGCAAAGTACAACTTCCCTTATAAAGTGAACAGCCTATTTGCCTTTAGTAAATCAACTTCATTAACTCTAGACACCACAGCTCTGACCCCTGGTTATTTACAGATGATGCCTTTGCCGTTTTTTTCTTTTTGCTTGGTATTAACCTAAATTGTTACTAAACCCACAACAGTAAAATCAGTCTGTATATTCAGTAAAGCATGCTTAGTATACTCACTGTGGAACCTAAGGGGTTAATCATCTGCATTGAGTAGAAAGGCTGTGTGATCCAGTCTCTCTGATCCTCCCCTTCTTAACCTGACTCCATCCCATCTTGTGATAGAACAGAGCATTAGGAGTCAGGCTGCACATGCTCAGTGTGGTGTGTATTGCTAGAGAGTTTTTTTTTTTTCTTGGGAGCATGCATGTGATCAGCACAGGGCCAATCAGCACTTTCCAGACAGAGGATCAGGGGAGAATGACAATTCCTCCTATGAGCTTTAACCACTTCAGCTCCGGAAGGTTTTACCCCCTTATTGACCAGGCCATTTTTTGCGATTCGGCACTGTGTTGCTTTAATAAAAATAAGGATTTGCCCCCTTCCTGACCTAGATACTCTGTTACTTTAACGGACAATTGCGCGTTGCGCAGTTGTGCGAGGCTGTACCCAAATAAAATTGATGTCCTTTTTTTCCCACAAATAGAGCTTTCTTTTGGTGGTATTTCATCACCTCTGCGGTTTTTAGATTTTGTGCTAAAAACAAAAAAAGAGCGACAATTTTGAAAAAAAACGCCATATTTTTTACTTTCTGCTATAAAACATTCCCAATAAAAAAAATTTGAAAATCCAATTTTTTATCAGTTTAGGCTAATTTGTATTCTACTACATATTTTTGGTAAAAAAAATCCCAAAAAGCGTATTTTAATTGGTTTGCGCAAAAGTTATAGCGTTTACAAACTACGGGATAGATTTTTGGAATTTTTATTTATTTTTTTGTTTTTATTAGTAATGGCGGCGATCAGAATTTTTTAACGGGACTGCGACATTGCGGCGGACAGATCAGGCCCCTAACTGACATTTTTGACACTTTTTGGGGACCAGTGACATGAATCCAGTAATCAGTGCTAAATATTATGCACTGTTACTGTATAAATGACACTGGCAGGGAAGGGGTTAACACTGGGGGTGATAAAAGGGGTTCATGTATGCCTAAATATGCTTACTGACTGTGGGGGGGGGTTCCTGTGACAGGTACAGAGAGATCGGGGGTTTCAGCTTAGCTTTGTTTATAAAAGCAGACGGGTCTTCTGTCAGTTTTCTGATGATTACGGGAGGCTGGCGGCAATCATCGCCGCTCCTCCCGTGGTCCGCCTCCCACTATGTCTAAATACAGTGGGAGCGCGGCTCCGGCGTGCCGCCGAGACCTCCTGCACAAAATTACATAGTACTACATGATTTTGCACAGCCGAGCCACCCTGCCGCAGTAATACTACGGTGGGCGGTCAGCAAGAGGCTAATAAAAGTCACAAGCTATATACTGCTGATGAGAAAAGGTATTTAGCAGTTTATATTTACTGAAACTATTGCATTTCCATGTTCTGTGTACTGTGGAAGACCAGATATAGTGAATTCAGGTTCTGGGTTTGGTAACACTTTAAGTAAACCTTATTCAGTTTTATTCTTTTAAGTTTTAAAAGAATATATTTTACATATTAAAACACCTGGAAACCCAAGAACAAAAATGTTACATAATTTGGGTTACCAGTCTACTTACATGTGAGGGCTACATTGTTTTTTTTTTTTTTTAATCAGCAGGTGAATCACACTTCCTGCCCTATAGTAATATTTTTCACTCACTGTACTTATGGAAGTACAGCGATATCACCCTAGGACAGGAAGTGTGTTGGAGGAAGTGACAGAAAGTGACTGGAGGACAGTTTCTCCTCCCCCTCATTTCCATAATGTAAGGAAAAAATGTTCTGTGGTTCATAGAGGTAATTTAGGCTGGAAGATAAGACCGCTTAAAGGCTAACTTCACCTTTTCGGGCAGAATTTCACTTTTTCGTAATACATAGAAGCATTTTCTATTGTTATTTCTAGCCCATACAATCAGCTTGCATAGTGACTGGCCAGCTGTATACAAGTACATAGGAGGGAGTGTCTGGAGACACTCAGCTGTAAGGTCCCGTTCACATCTTCGCATAGTGGGAACTCACATTTCCACATGCTTTTTTTGGTCTTTCGGAGTATTTACGCTCATCACACATTGGGCAGCTCATTCACTTGAATAGGCTGCCTTATGCGCAACAATTGCCCCAATAGTGCATTTTTTTAACCCTGCTTTTTGATGCATTTGCAGCATGCTTCTGAAGCGCAAGGCAAAGAGTGCATTTTCTGAGCAGTTTGTCTTGTGTTTGGGAACACACAGATGTTAATACAGACTCTCTGATCTTGTGTAAAACACCAATTTCAGTTTCAGGCCTTATATACACCTAGCACAGTAGGGATGTTTGTTTTTCCTGTGACACACATAGGGCAGCCCGTTGATTTCAGTTGGCTGTTCTACACTTGTCAAAGTAGCTCATGGGATATTTTGGCATGTTGCACTTTTTTAAAGTGTGTGGTGGTGGTGGCCCCACCAGGTTGAAGCCATACATTCAAGCAAAGCAAAGAGTGATGGCAAACAACACTTTACTTTCGGGTGGTCAGCTGGATCTCCTAAGAGTAAACAAAGCAGTGCAAAGAAGGAGAGAGCCAGGAGGAGGTGCGGGCAGTGCTCTCTTCCTCCTGTCTGTACACAGGAGTTACAGGATTGCCCTCACATCAGCAGCAAAAACTGTGGGTAGTGAGAAGAAATCATACCCTGTTGTGTGATGAGAGGGATGTGGAGGAATGAAAGGTTTTGTGATAGGAAAGGGATTTGGAGATGGGAAGGGAACAGAATTTGTGCTAGGAGGGAGGATTTAGGGGGATGGGGGGGGGGGGGATTTAGCCTACCATGCACACTGATCCTTCCACTCATTTATAAAGGGATATGAATCAGAGATACATAATATGACTTACATTTGCAGGTAGGCCCACATCTCTACTACTGAATAAGAGGGGCTATGCTGATGGGAAATATATGAGAATGTTTTTTTTATTATCATATATTTAGGTAATGTCCCACTAGGAACATAGAATGTCTGCTAACTATAAATCTGTTCCTGTGCAAGCCAGCACATACTTCTAAAAAAGGTGACTAATACCACATTGAGCGTGTCCTAAATATAAATATAGAGTTACTTGTAAAGAGAAAACTAGCTCTCATACAGACTTACATATATATATACCTTACTTTATATTTAGGATCATTGAGAAAGATACCCACAATATGTACTAGGAACTGGTCCTAATTATTCCCCTGTGTCCGCCCCAGGCAGGGTTAATCTGGGGATCCTGGGAAGGCCAGTAAGCCATGTTAATTTACTTTGATGTACATTGTCTTTTCACAATATGTATTACATTATGTGAAGTGAAATTCTAACATTAAGTATGTTTATCTTAAGAGAAAACTGTCTGTATATCTTCACAGTCCTGAGGAAGCCGTATGTGAAACGCGTTAACGAGTAAACAGACGAGAACTGTATGTCTGCATATTTTGTGATATGTACCAATTTAATCTTTATATATGTATTATAGACATGATAGTGATTGTTTGGAGACATTGATCTCCTATGTATGAGCTGAGCTCAAACTGGGGCCAGTCTCTGTGTTTTATTAAGATTTTTAAGGAATATTTAATAAATTGACTTTTATGTAAAGAATATATATTGTATGTATGTCTGATGATGTGCCTATAAAGTCCACACATACGACAATAGTTCCATGTTAACACCTGTCTTTCCCAATTTTTCTGGTAAGATCCTTATCACTAGCAGCTTTTTGCAGCTGATTTGAGCTGCGATTTGTGGCTCTGGGCCTTTAATGTGTTATAAAAATGAAATTGCAGGAATAAAATAATTTTAGAATTAAAAAGGAAGCACACACCAGAACCAGAAATCAATACTTTCACATAAACAACACAATATTATCCTTGATTATTCTGAACATATATCCTGAATATATTATCCTGAACATATTATCCTGAACAGGCTTTGGATTGTAAATATATAAAATACACTGAACACCAAATCTATAAACCAGCTGAAACAACCTGCAAACCTAAAAACTCCACAAGTAGCTTGGGAACCGTGCAACTTTAAAAAGAATTAGCCATTTACTTGCAGGAAATATATCAGGGGCCCATAGTCCATATAAATGTTTATTTTTGCTGTTTTCTTCTTTATGTTTACACAAAGCAAGCCATAAAGTTTAAGTGGATTTATCTCCAGGCCACTATTTAAACCCTTCTGCTAGATATAAATAATAAAGCCTTGGGGTGTTCTTGCTTTTCTTATTAAAAGACAAGAGTATATGCGTCGTTTGCTATTCTGTAGCCTTGAATCCCCTGGCAGAGAAGTGAGAATCATTCTTCTTCACAATAAAAAAAAAGAAGGAAAGCTGGAGCAGAATAGTCTGATATGATACTGTATCCGGCTGGCTTAGCGCTCCATATTTCCTGTGCTCGCTGGCTGCCTGGCCTGTAAAAGCAGCACTAGCAGGTGAAGTATACAGTATAACTGTGCATGGGACTACATTTTGCCAGGCGTGATGTAGTGCGTGCTTAGTAAACCTAAACCCTAGTTGAACCCTCAAAAAAAAGAAATGGTGAAAAAAGCTTCCTACCATTTCTTTACTGTTTAATTAGATGATCAGGCAACCCGGAGCCATAGAAAAAAAACGCTCCCCTGCTATAATGCAGCAGAGCTAGGACACTGCCTGCTATAATCCTCCATTCAGAAAAGCTCACGCTCCCTGTTAATTGGTGGGTTCTTGTTGTAATTGATAGTGCTTGTTATACTGAAGCAAAAGAGCTGCTGCTTATATACAGAATGCTGCAGGCCAGCTCTACAGCTTGAATGGTAGGGTACAGATATTTTACCAAGTTATTAACTAATAATATTTCACTTTTTTTTTTTTTTTACTTTTTTTTTTCTCTTTTTACTTTTTTTTTTTTACATACTTTCATCAGAGTAATTCAGTGTCACCATAGTGACACTGTACTACTCTGGGGGGGGGGGGGGGCTGTGCGCCCCTAAAGTGGAAGATGCAAGATGATGTACATGTATGTGATCCTGCCTGCCCGTGCCACCCTTCCGCATTAAATGTACTGTGGAACACTCTTTGCTATGACCAACTCAATACGGGCTTTAACCATAAGGCTTCAGCAACACGTTTCTTTTCCAAATGGCAGGATTTACTAACGTCAATATCCAGTGGCGAGAACCTGGATTCACTTTGTGAAACCTTTATCTACTCTGATGACTACTAAAGTCTGTGTGGTGTAGGTTTGGTGGCCCATCCCCCCCATGCTCCCTTCCCACTTACTATGTTCATCTGCCCTAGGGTCTATGTTCAGATCCATCCAACTGGGTTTTAGCTCAGCCTCCTTGTTCCTCTGTTTACCCCAACCCCATCATATTACAAGTTTTTTCGACTCTAACACATGCATTTTCGCAAACCCTTGATATCTATGTTTCATATTGTACTATGTTGATTATATGTGCATTTTTCTCGTAAACTCTTTGTTTTTTTTTCAAAATAAAAGTTTGTTTTATAAAAAAAAAAGTACTGTGGCCGGACGGCATGCCGTTAAAGAGGAGCTACGGCTTTTTTTTTTTTTTTTATCAGTTTATATAGTAAATAATATAATCAGCACACTTTTTTTTAAAATGTTGCTTTGCTGTATAATTTGTAATTACACAGTATATGCACAAGATATTCATGTTTGTTAATACATATGCAGGCTCCTCTTCCTGGATGTACCTTCCTTAACCCGTTTATGTGAAGGCTAACCGACAGGGTCTGCTTGAATACAGAAGACCTTTTACAGTCTCAAACAAGTTGAAACAATACTTATTGGTGACCTAACGCCATGTATTAAGCAGACACATGTAGGAGTCATTTTTTTATGGCAAAAAATGATCTCAGTTTTAACTGAACTTCAGCCATTTTCATTTCACACATGACGGGTCTTTTTCCATTTTTGCTAAGGACCACTCCGTATAGAGATGTGAATTGTGATGACTCATTCCTGCCTGGAGCTACATCAGTAGCACACATCCCATTGCTTAAGAACATGTGAAATAACTGTACAGCTGTGATTAGTGAGATGCATGATATCCAACACAAGATAACTCCTGCGGAAGGGATTGATTGGAGTGTTTCATCGAGGACTTCCAGTCCTTGTTTTCCAACTGGGTTGCTTATAGAGCTAATTAATTACAGCAGTATTCCAATACATTACATGCTGTGACTATCTGTAATCTCTGCCTTTGGCAACCCTTTAGTATTGGAGACTAAAATGTATTACTCGTACTTGGGATTGGGATATCCTGAAAATGCAATAATTTGTGTCTTATTAATAATAATGTATACATAATAAACAAATAAGTAAATGATGTAATTAATACATAAATGATAACTAATATGATAAATATTATTTTAAAATAATAATATACAGGCGTTTCTGGTAATAAAGCATAGTGAAGATAGAACCAGGTTTCACCCGTCTAGACATTATTTTTCCACTCAGCCATAGTTCAGTGTTGATCTTCCCTAGCCCACTAAAAAGACTGTTAATAGCAGCATATTTGGGATAAGAGAGGTAACCTAAGCTGTCATCTACTGTTATATCCTATACAGTCAACAATGCCATGTATATTGTGTTCAAGTAATGCACATTACCACAAAGTTACTTTAAACTTAGCTCAAGCTTAACCCTAAAGCGTACCTAAATCCAAATACAAAAATGCAATACATTGAGTTTACCAGACCCTAGATGTGGTGGCTGGATTCGCTTTCTTTTTTTTCTACACTGCAAGTTACACACTACCTTTCCCTTGAAAGGTACATAAAAAAGATAAGACTGTCAAGCTCACAGGAAGTGACAAGGATATGCATTTTTGGCAAGCTTAAATGAGATGTAAAGCAAAGCTTGTTTGGCTGCACATCTCCTATGGATCACTACAAATTATGGATCAGAACAAACTGCACTTCTGTGACCCATTTTCAGCAAAGAGTGGGCTGAAATCCACTCTCTGCTGACATCACAGAAGTCCGTCCAGGCACTGTGTCATCACAACAATGGAAGTCAGGATCCACCAGGTGCCTGGACTGATACCCGGCTCAGCCTCTCAGCGAGCCACTAAGAGCTTGAGCCGGATACTCCCTGCCCCTCCACAGCCCAGAGCTCCAGTGAGCGAGGAGGGGGCAGAGCAGAGAGCTGCTGACTTACAGTCAGCAACTCTTTGCTCGGAGATCTTTCAGAACCGAGGGAACAGCGGTGTTCGATTGCTCAGTTCTCAGTGTAGAAGCGTCAGGGGACAGATTCAGCATCAGACCGATGCTGCATCCACCTAGGTAAGTATATTTCTGGGGGGAAAAAAAATGTCTCCTTTGAAAGGCAAAGCCATCTTTAATTAGGATTGGACTGTGGGCAAACATTTTCTTGCCCCCCCCCAACAGGTAGATCCTAATGGCTCAGTCTATAGCAGTGGTAACAAGTAGCAGCCACAAGGCTCTTTCATCTAAGGCATAGCAGCAGTGATCCCTCCGTTTAGGTGTCTGCTCATTCTGAGTCCTTATCCTTGGAGCAGCTTCGTCTCTCTGCACTCAGGTCACACTTTGTACTTTCTGGAAATCCTACACAAAGCAGTAAGCTTTAACTACCACAGGCTCTCTTTCAGATGGCATGCCCAGCCTGGTCCTCTCACACACTCTGCCCGGGTAACCAACTTGAAGAGCAAACTTTGCCCGGGAAAATGTGGTTCTCTCCTCTTTAATGCTGCAAAGCTTGGTGGAGGTTGTAGTTCATTATTTTCAATAGGCAGCCTTTCTCTGAGGACTACATGTCTCATGATGCTCCTCTCCTCCCTGCTGATTGGTCCATTTCTGTTGCTAGAACAGAGAGGGAAGAGACAGAGTGGCAGAGTGGGTGATGAGCTGGGATTATTACAGGCAGCTCACTGCCACTTCGCAGTCCTGCTTGGGTCCTCTACGTGTTTAATAAAGCCCCCCACCTCTGTTTACAGGAGAAGGGGGGAAGAGTCCACACACACACACACATACAGTCTGCTCTGTGTGTACATTCCGGTGGTGTGATAAACAGCGAATAGTAAGCGGAGATTACACAGAGCCCACTCCTGTTGGTAATCACATTGCTGACAGGAGGAGGGGAGGGCGAGCGGGGAGTAAACAGACAACCTGCAGCTTGCCTCTCCCCTGCTACAGTACAGCCAGCTGTATGCACAGTAAATTAGCGGAGAGGCCAGGCACATACGTTGGGGGAAATAGAGGATCGGTGCCCAGCTACATCTGGAAAACTATTTGTGGGCAGCGTGGGCTCAAGGAGCAGCTGTTTTGGGCCCCATAACAATGACTGGGCCAGGGGCAGCTACCCCTTTTGCCCCACATCAAAGACGGCCCTGTTGAAAGGAATTTTCTGTACTTGCAAATGAAAACTTATTAAAGCGTAACTCCACTTTTATTGAGAAAAAAACATTCCCCTCTGGGTGATCTCTGTACATTGCAGGGATTTAAACAAACTTTGTTGCAGATTCCTACCTTTTGTTATTCTGAAGAAAACATGGTTTGTTCCTCTGTGCTGAGTGGGTCAAATGGTAGTGGTTTCATAATTATCTATCAGTTGTGACAGCTGCAGGGCTCTAATGATGAAATCTGCTTTGCCTGCATCCCTTTAGAGGTGTTCCTATTGGGAGTATCCCACTAAAAATTAATTTTTTTTTTTTTTTTGCAGGGGTTGCCAGAAATCTGACTTGTATCTTAGGCAGACTTCTGGAAAAATCAGGGAGCCAATCACACCAGCAGGAAATGATGTTTCTGGGGTGTGGTCAGTACACATTCTGTGTACAGAACAGCTCCAGGTAGCCATATTGCATTGCATTTTCAGAAAATTACAACAGCTGCAGATTGAAAAGGAAAGGTCATTTTTAATAACATTCGATTACTTATTGAATATTATATATTCAATTACATATATGATTTGTGTTGCAATTGTATACGCTATATTGTTTTTTCTTTATTTGCTGATTTTTTTTCTCACGAAAGTGGAGTTACCCTTTAAGCTACCACCACTAACCACTGGTACACTTATGTTCTTGTGTTTAGTTATCTTTAAATTATCATGTGTTAATTAACCACTTTCATTTACCAAAGGCAGCCTCATATAGTAAATATTTTCCTGAGATAGTTTGTGTTCTTGTCCGTTCATCATACACCTCTAAGATTTACTGAAATTCAATGGTCTCGGTGATCTTTAAACTTGCCCTTCCTGGTACTGGTGCATTTTTCATAGTCTGTTAGTTATATTTTAAATTCTCAGTAATCTGTTCACACACAAAGCTACTGTAGAAATGGAGATGCAGGTATTGCATTAAAGTAAATCCTCATCAATTCATAGACCCAGTGAGTGTAACAGAAAAACATCTGAAAATGTTTTGGCACTTAGCACAGAAAATCTCAGAACATCTTTTTGATGTTAATGACAGCATTTTGTCTGTGTAGTAGTAGTAGTGACATATAAAATAAATCTATCAGGGTAAAAATATTGCTGGGCATATTATGGAAACCACTGTACTCTTTAGGCTTCATTCACCTTTAAACTGAGTGCCCCTGGTAATTTTTAGGGGGGGGGGGGGTTTAGAGTGTGTAGAAGCTTTATTGACATGTTTCAGGCATTTTTGTTGAGTTTTTTTTCTAAATATTTTTAGAAAATGGAAAACTAGATAATAGTGGGAAAAACACAATATATGTGCATTTTTGTGTGTTTTTCCAAACATTCACAAGGAAATCTATTGGGGCCAACACGCTTGAAGCTTGTATCTCAAAAAAAGGTCATGTACTTTTTCGAGCTTCAAGTTTATAACGACACCACTATAGGTACAGTATATATAATTAGAGTTGAGCGGACACCTGGATGTCCGTGTTCGGCGGGTTTGGCCGAACTTTAAAAAAAAGTCCGGGTCCGTATCCCGGACTTTTGCCGAACTTTTCCCGGACACCAAACCCCATTGAAGTCAATGGGGACCCGAACTTTCAGGCACTAAAATGGCTCTAAAACACCAATGGAAAGGGCTAGAGTGCTGCAAATGGCAGCAAAACGTAGTTAAGACCATGGCGAGTGCTCTGCAGACAAATGTGGATAGGGAAATAACTTAAAACAACAAAAAAAAACAGAAAAATAAAACAATGTTCTTCATCTCTGAAGGACGAGGCCCATATGGAGTAGGAGGGAGGTTGAGGTGGTGGTGGATGTGGCGGTGTCATAGGCGTGCGCACAGGGTGTGCCGGGTGTACCTGGGCACACCCTAATCACCTAGGGCACATAGCATTATTGCTCTGTTTGCCAGTGAGGAGATGGGAAAGATCTCCCTCGGACCTGCTCTGCTCTATTTCTCTTTGCCAGCAGGGAGAGTAATGTATCGGGGCCATGTACATGTAGGCAAACACATGCATGTGTATTCCAACTTTGGGGTGCACACCCTAATGCAATAGGCTGCTTACACCTATGGGCGGTGTAGGTGGAAGCGGCGGTGGAGGAGGACCAGGGCCGGATTAAGAGCATCATGGGCTTGGTGCTGAGGATTTTGAAGGGCCTTAAGGGCCGTGCCTTGGCATGCACCCAGAGGAGGAAGGGTGCAGCCATGCATGCCTGATTCAACATGGGATGCTGTCTCTGAAGCCCATAAACACATCCATGCATCGGCAACTGTCCCTCCTTGTCCGGCCTTCGTGCTGTGTGGGGAGGTTCTGAGGGAGCTGCCTGGGGAAGCGAGCATAGAAGTGTTTACAAGTGACAGAAGAGCGGTAACAGTGAATATGGCCAACCCGGGGCTGCAGCTCCAATAGCCCCTACGTTAATCTGGCCCTGAGGAGGACGAGGTAGCCAACACTGCTTCTTTTCAGAAATTTTAAATGAGGGTACACCCCAAAAGAGTGAGAAAGAGCAAAAATAGAACAATGGCTGGGTAAGGTCGGTATCCATCGCTATTCTGCACAAGGTACGGAAAAGTCCAGTGGGATCCATGCCTGGTTCATTTTAATGAACGTGAGCTTATCCACATTGTCTCTGGACAGACGGCTGCGCTTGTCTGTGATAACGCCCCCAGCCGCGACCTCTTCCTCCTCCTCCTCCTCTGCCTTGTGCTTCCACTGTGGCCCCGCTGTCAGGTGGGAATGCCAGCAGCATTGCGTCTACCAGCGTGCGCTTGTACTCGCGCATCTTGCGATCGCGCTCCAGTGAGTGAATTAAGGACGGTACGTTGTCCTTGTAATGGGGATCCAGCAGCGTGGCCACCCAGTAATCAGCACAAGTTAGAATGTGGGCAACTCGGCGGTCGTTGTGGAGACACTGCAGCATGTAATCGCTCATGTGTGCCAGGCTGCCCAGAGGAAACGAAAGGCTATCCTCTGTGGGAGGTGTATCGTCTGTGTCCTCTGTATCCCCCCAGCCATGCACCAGTGATGGCCATGAGCTGGCCTGGGTGCCACCCTGCTGTGAACATGGTTCCATCTCCTCCTCCAGCTCCTCCTCCTCATCCTCCTCATCCTCCAGAACTGTGCCCCTGCTGGACAATTGTGTCCCTGGCGTTTGTGTGTGCAGGAACCCACCCTCGGAGCCCCTTGTGAATGACTGCCCTGAAAGCCTTGGAAATGTTACCTCTTCATCCTCCTCCTCCTCCTCCTCCTCCTCCTCCTCCTCCTCCTCCTCATCCTGTGCCACATCCTCTTCCATCATCGCCCGAATTGTTTTTTCAAGGAGGCATAGAAGTGGGATAGTTAAGCTGAGAACGGCGTCATCGGCACTGGCCATGTTGGTGGAGTACTCAAAACAGCGCAACAAGGCACACAGGTCTCGCATGGAGGCCCAGTTATTGGTGGTGAAGTGGTGCTGTTCCGCAGAGCGACTCACGCGTGCGTGCTGCAGCTGAAACTCCACTATGGCCTGCTGCTGCTCGCACAGTCTTTGCAGCATGTGCAAGGTGGAGTTCCACCTTGTGGGCACGTCACATATGAGGCGGTGAGCGGGAAGGCCGAAGTTAAGCTGCAGCGCTGACAGGCGAGCAGCAGCAGGGTGAGAACGCCGAAAGTGCGCACAGACGGCCAGCACTTTCTGCAGCAGCTCTGACATATCGGGGTAGTTTTTAAGGAACCTCTGCACCACCAAATTCAGCACATGTGCCAGGCAAGGGATGTGCGTCAAACCGGCTAGGCCCAGAGCTGCTATGAGATTTCGCCCGTTATCGCACACCACCAGGCCGGGCTTGAGGCTCGCTGGCAGGAACCACTCATTTGTCTGCTGTTCCATGCTCCTCCACAACTCCTGCGCGGTGTGTGGTTTTTCCCCCAAACAGGCAAGTTTTAAAACTGCCTGCTGTCGTTTACCCCTGGTCATGCTGAAGTTGGTGGTGAAGGTGTTACGCTGTCCGGATGAGGAGGCGGTAGAGGATGAGAAAGCGGAGTAGGAGGAGTTAGGAACAGGAGACAAACTGAAGCGCCCTGCAATCCTCGGTGGTGGAAGGACATGCGCCAAATTGCTATCCGCCTCAGGCCCTTCCACCACTGCATTTACCCAGTGTGCCGTTAGGGAGATATAACGCCACTGACCGTGCTTACTGGTCCACGTATCGGTAGTTAGGTGGACCTTGCCACAGATGGCGTTGCGCAGTGCACACCTGATTTTTTCCCCCACTTGGTTGTGCAGGGAAGGGATGGCTTGCCTGGAAAAGTAGTGGGGGCTGGGCACGACGTACTGTGGGACAGCCACCGACATAAGATTTTTAAAACTGTGCGTCTCCACCAGACGGAATGACAGCATTTCAAAGGCCAAGAATTTTGAAATGCTGATATTCAGGGCCAGGGATCGCGGGTGGGTAGGGGGGTACTTCCTCATCCTCTCAAGTGTTTGGGAGATGGAAAGCTGAACGCTTCCACGGGACATTGTGGAGATGGTTGGTGACCCAGGTGGTGGTGTTGCTGACAGATCGTCTGTTTGCTGGGTGGCAGGTGCAGGTATCACTACAGATGTGGCTGGAGCGGCCGAGACTGCAGCAGAAGAGGAAGCAGGATGAGCCAGAGACGTTTCTTGGTTTTGAAGGTGTCTACTCCACTGCAGCTCGTGCTTTGCACTTAGATGCCTGATCATGCAGGTTGTGCTCAGGTTGAGAAGGTTTATGCCTCGCTTCAGGCTCTGATTGCACAGGGTGCAAACCACTCGTGTCCTGTCATCAGCACATTTTCTAAAGAACTTCCACGCTAGAGAACTCCTTTGTGCTGGCTTTGGTGCGCTCGTTCCCTTGCTGCATTGGGCAGTAGCAGGCGTAGTGTCTAGGGCACGGCCGCTCCGCTTCTGCACCCTGCTCCCTCTTCTGCTGTGCTGGTTGCTCTGTGCGACCACAGCCTCTTCCTCCAAACTACTCAGGTCACCTGCATGACCTTCATTCCATGTGGGGTCGAGGACCTCATCGTCCTCCACATCATCTTCCACCCAGTCTTCACCCCTGCCCTCCTTGTCGGTCTCCACAATTCTGAACGCCGCAGCAGTTGGCACCTGCGTTTCGTCATCATCGGAGACGTGCTGCGATGGTCCTTGCATGTACTCATCTTGAGAAATAAGTGGTTGGGCATCGCTGCACTCAATCTCTTCCACTTCTGGGGCAGGGCTAGGTGGATGGCCCTGGGAAACCCTGCTGACAGAGTCATCAAAAAGAAGAAGAGACTGCTGTATGGCTTGGGGCTCAGACTGCTTGCCTGATTTCCAAGGGGGTGAGGTGAAAGACGGTTGGACATTGGCTTCAGGTGCCAACTCTGACCTTTCTGCAGTAGACTGGGTGGGAGACAATGTGAAGGAACTGGAGGCACTGTCAGCAACCCAATCTACTATCGCCTGTACTTCTTCAGGCCTCATCACGTCTAGAGGCGCATTATGCCCTACCAAATACTGCTGCAGGTTCTGTCGCCTACTCACACTTGAGGAAGGTGTTTCACTTTTTGACGGTCTCAACATATTTCTGTAATTTACGATCTTGCCCTAGAAAGGTGTTTATTGAATAGCGGAACAAAACAACAACAGTATCGCACGGGTGTATCTGACAGTCAAATATGCAAACTATGCTGCAATTTAATGTTTTTTACCCCAAAAGGGTGCATATTGAATAGCGGAATAGGAAAAAGGATAAAAAACGGTGTATCTCACACATACAAACACAGACTAGGCCCTGATTAAAATTTTTTGTACCGTAAAGGGAGGATGAGGAAGAGGAGTAGGAGGAGTTGGGAACAGGAGGCAACTGAAGCGCCCTGCAATCCTTGGCGGTGGAAGGAGATGCGCCAAACAAATTTAAAAGGTGTATCTCACACGTACAGATACAGACTATGCCGTAATTTAATTTTCTTACACTCCATAAGGGTGTATATTGAATAGCGGAATAGGAAAAATATTATAATACGGTGTATCTCACACGTACAAACACAGACTAGGCCCCGATTACAATTTTTTGTACCCTAAAGGCAGGATGAGGAAGAGGAGTAGGAGGAGTTGGGAACAGGAGGCAAACTGAAGCGCCCTGCAATCCTCGGCGGTAGAAGGAGATGCGCCAAACAAATTTAAAAAGGTGTATCTCACATGTACCGATACAGACTATCCCGCAATTTAATTTTTTACACTCAAACAGGGTGTATATTGAATAGCGGAATAGGACAAATTTTACAAAACGGTGTATCTCACACGTACAAACACAATCTAGGCCCCGATTACAATTTTTAGTACCCTAAAGGCAGGATGAGGAAGAGGAGTAGGAGGAGTTCGGAACAGGAGGCAAACTGAAGCGCCCTGCAATCCTCGGCGGTAGAAGGAGATGCGCCAAACAAATTTAAAAAGGTGTATCTCACATGTACCGATACAGACTATCCCGCAATTTAATTTTTTACACTCAAACAGGGTGTATATTGAATAGCGGAATAGGACAAATTTTACAAAATGGTGTATCTCACACGTACAAACACAATCTAGGCCCCGATTACAATTTTTTGTACCCTAAAGGCAGGATGAGGAGTAGGAGGAGTTCGGAACAGGCAGGAGGCAGACTGAAGCACCCTCAAATCCTCAGCAGTATGAGATGCACCCCAAAAATTGGAAAGGTGTATCTCACACGTTCCGACACAGACTATCCCGCAATTTAATTGTTTATACCCAAAGGTTTTGATTAAATAGCGGAATAGAAAATATGATATCAAAAGGTGTATGTATCTCACACGTACCCGCACAGACTATCCCGCAATTTAATTGTTTATACCCAAAGGTTTTTATTGAATAGCGGAATAGAAAATATGATCAAAAAAAGTGTATGTATCGCACACGTACACAACCAGACTAGGCCCCAATTACTATTTTTTGTACCCCTAAAGGCAGGATGAGGAGTAGGAGGAGTTTGGAACAGGCAGCACCCTCAAATCTTCAGAAGTATGAGATGAACCCCAAAAATTGGAAAGGTGTATCTCACACGTACCAACACAGACAATCCCGCAATTTAATTGTTTATACCAAAAGGTTTTTATCGAATAGCGGAATAGAAAATATGATCAAAAAAAGTGTATGTATCTCACACGTACACAACCACACTAGGCCCCAATTACTATTTTTTGTACCCCTAAAAGGCAGGATGAGGAGTAGGAGGAGTTTGGAACAGGCAGCACCCTCAAATCTTCAGAAGTATGAGATGAACCCCAAAAACTTGGAAAGGTGTATCTCACACGTACCAACACAGACTATCCTGTACTTTAATTGTTTATACCCAAAGGTTTTTATTGAATAGCGGAATAGAAAATATTATCAAAAAAAGTGTATGTATCTCACACGTACACAACCAGACTAGGCCCCAATTACTATTTTTTGTACCCCTAAAGGCAGGATGAGGAGTAGGAGGAGTACGGAACAGGCAGCACCCTCAAATCTTCAGAAGTATGAGATGAACCCCAAAAACTTGGAAAGGTGTATCTCACACGTACCAACACAGACTATCCCGCAATTTAATTGTTTATACCCAAAGGTTTTTATTGAATAGCGGAATAGAAAATATTATAAAAAAAAGTGTATGTATCTCACACGTACACAACCAGACTAGGCCCCAATTACTATTTTTTGTACCCCCAAAGGCAGGATGAGGAGTAGGAGGAGTACGGAACAGGCAGCACCCTCAAATCTTCAGAAGTATGAGATGAACCCCAAAAATTGGAAAGGTGTATCTCACACGTACCAACACAGACTATCCCGCAATTTAATTGTTTATACCCAAAGGTTTTTATTGAATAGCGGAATAGAAAATATGATCAAAAAAAGTGTATGTATCTCACACGTACACAACCACACTAGGCCCCAATTACTATTTTTTGTACCCCTAAAGGCAGGATGAGGAGTAGGAGGAGTTTGGAACAGGCAGCACCCTCAAATCTTCAGAAGTAGGAGATGAACCCCAAAAATTGGAAAGGTGTATCTCACACGTACCAACACAGACTATCCCGCAATTTAATTGTTTATACCCAAAGGTTTTTATTGAATAGCGGAATAGAAAATATGATCAAAAAAGTGTATGTATCTCACACGTACACAACCACACTAGGCCCCAATTACTATTTTTTGTACCCCTAAAGGCAGGATGAGGAGTAGGAGGAGTATGGAACAGGCAGCACCCTCAAATCTTCAGAAGTATGAGATGAACCCCAAAAACTTGGAAAGGTGTATCTCACACGTACCAACACAGACTATCCCGCAATTTAATTGTTTATACCCAAAGGTTTTTATTGAATAGCGGAATAGAAAATATGATCCAAAAAAAGTGTATGTATATCACACGTACACAACCACACTAGGCCCCAATTACTATTGTTTGTACCCCTAAAAGGCTAGATGAGGAGTAGGGGGAGTATGGAACAGGCAGCACCCTCAAACCTTCAGAAGTATGAGATGAACCCCAAAAATTGGAAAGGTGTATCTCACACGTACCAACACAGACTATCCCGCAATTTAATTGTTTATACCCAAGGATTTTTATTGAATAGCGGTATAGAAAATATGATATAAAATTGGTGTGATTTATCAATAGCACATGTGAACAGCAGTGTCTTATATCATTCAGCTCTGCTGCAGGCCACAATTTAATTTTTTTAACCCAAGGCTGTATATTGAATAGTGGAATAGAAAAAAGTGTATGATTTTTGAAACCACTCAATAATAGCACATGTTAACACTGAACACAGCAGTGTATGATCAGAGTCAGCACAGCACAGCTGAAGGAAAAACGCTGCACACAGTGACTGATAGAAAAAGACTTTTCTCCCTCCTCCTCAGTGGGCAAAAAATATTGTGTTCACTGCACCCCACACACAGCAAAATCGATGTGGACCACTGACACCTGCCTATCTCCAGCCTCTCCCTAAAAGGATTGATAAGATCGGTCACTGCAAACCCCCCCCCACACAGCAATATCGATTGAAGAACACACTGTCTGACCCTAAAAATCAGCAGCCTCTCCCTAAAAGGATTGATAAGATCGGTCACTGCAAACCCCCCCCCCCCCCACACAGCAATATCGATTGTAGAACACACTGTCTGACCCTAAAAATCAGCAGCCTCTCCCTAAAAGGATTTATAAGATCGGTCACTGCAAACCCCACCCCACACAGCAATATTGATTGTAGAACACACTGTCTGACCCTAAAAATCAGCAGCCTCTCCCTAAAAGGATTGATAAGATCGGTCACTGCAAACCCCACCCCACACAACAATATCGATTGTAGAACACACTGTCTGACCCTAAAAATCAGCAGCCTCTCCCTAAAAGGATTGATAAGATCGGTCACTGCAAAATCGATTTGTAGAAAACTGACCCTAAAAATCAGCAGCCTCTCCCTAAAATGCCCTACAACTCGCCCTGCCTAACACACTCCGACCTGTCCCTCAATTCTATGCGGACACAAATGAGTTTTGCCTGTCTGTCCCTAATCAGCAGCCAGCATGTATGATGTGTGCTCTTTCCCTGAACTAACACAGCAGAATGACGCAGCGGCGCTCCGTCTCGAACTTATAAAGACTTGGTCACATGCTTCAGATGGCCAATCACAGCTACTAATACATTTGTAGGCATGGCTGGGATGGCTTAAGGCACACCAGTTAAACGCTTGTTGATTGGCTGTTGAAAGCCCGCCATGAAAAGCGTGCCAATGCATACAAAACCCAGAAATAAAATGACCAAACATGGATTTTTACCCGAATATACAGTAAAGTTTTCGGGTCCGTGTTCGGGTAACAAAAATCCAATTATTCGGTACGAACACGAATAATACAATCCTTGTTCCCTCAACCCTATATATAATGTGTTCATACGTCTGTCTAAAATCTTGTTGAAACTCTTCTCCTTCTTCTGCTTTACCCACAGATATATAAAAGGGCACAGAGAAGAATACCAATGTAATATACTGTACACAATTAGGGATGATCGAACTTTTGAAAAGTTCGGTTCGACCAGAACACCCGAATTTCCCAAAATGGGACCCGAACTTCGGTAATCAAAAAACACAATTTTTAAGCCCTAAAACCCAATAAATGCCCCTAAAAAGTGCCTAGGGTTCTGGGTCATGCCCATTAACTATTAATCACACAAAAAAAGTTCTTAAAAATTGTCATTTTTGATAAAAAAAGCCAATTATTGAAAAAATTTTAAAAAAAAGAGAGATTTTTTGATTTTTACTTTGGATTTAGTATCTGGGGGGTCTAAAAGGTGTGCATGTGAAGTTTCAGCTCTGTAGCATGTCCAGAACCATGAAAAAAAAAAGATAATTTTTCAGTAGAATAGGGATGTGGGTCGGGACCCTCCTTTAACTTTAACATCTATACGATCTTTTTTTTTCTGGTTCTGGACATGCTACAGAGCTGAAACTTCACAGGTACACCTTTTAGACCCACCAGACACTAAGGGCCTGATTCATAGTACGGCGAATTGGCGTTTCGGCGTGATTTTGCGAAGCGGCGATTATTTAAGTCTGAAATTGGCATTCAAAGAACGGCGGGCGGAAAATAGCGCCTAGTGTGAGATTCATTAAGATGCAATATGGTCAGAGCGCGACTTAAAACCACGCCAGCTAAAAGCTCGACTAAAGTTTAGCCAAATTTTCCCCTGTACCCCCAAAAATCCCAAATCACTGTGGAAGGTGTGGAAGTCAATTTGGAGATGACTTGCGTTTAAAAAATCTCAAAAACTGACTTAGAAAGAGAGATATCTGCGAAAGTGTGGAAAGGTTAAACAGCTCCTCCAGCCGCGAGCTGCGAACTCGCGAATGTGCGCATGCGCAACGTCAAATTGGCTCAAAAAATTTCGCCAGCGCGATTTTGGGTCAATTTTTTTTTGAATACCGCTTGCAAATCCGCTGTCTCGCCCATAGAAAATGGCAAAAACCGGCGGAATTGGAAAAACATGCACACTTCCAACAAGGGATCCTTTAGTAAACACCATCACATTCCATACACCTTTCCTGCTAACTCCGAAATCATAGCAGTCAAATCTACAGTGTTTATATAGAACCTCCACATTCTCTGAAAAAACCCACAAAATATTACATTGGGGAATTGGTCGTCAGATAGAAAAAAAATAGATGTAAAACATATTTCAAAGAAAGATTATTAGCATTTCACACATATCAAGGAAATGTCACAATTTTGACAATATTTTATGTGTTTCCAAAGAATGTTTTTAGAAATATATTGCAAATACTACCTTTTCTTCCATATGGGTATGGCCAAGTGTTACCATTTTACTACACATTTAACTGAAGGTATATATATATATATCCCTTATACTTGGCTAATTAGCAAAGTATGCCCAACAAACAAATAGAGCTTTAGCTCACAATATTGCTACATATTGACTTTATGGGGCATCTTTTGTATTTTGTTCATGTCTTTGGATTAAAAGTTTGCTGATACACATGCCTTTTTCAAACATGAACAAAATTAATGATGTCAACATTTGGAGGATTGGAGATATCCAAGTGTTGCCCATACAGAGGGCACCTTCCGGATTCGAACTTACAAACCTACAGCAGGAAGGCAGACTCCCTAATCATTGTGCTATTTCTCAGTGAGCGTTGGGTGTTTTCCTCATGCCGTCAAAATGCTCACATGGGAACAGGGGCCATTGAACTGAATAGGATTGGATTTTTTGCCTGTTTTGGGAGCTGATCCTTGAGCTGGACAAATCCCCCTCAAACGCCCCCAAACGGGCTACGTTCACATGTACGTGTTTGTGGTCTGTTTTTGGGGCTTTTGTAGGTGATTTCATATAACAATGCCTGCCCAAAAAATGCATGTCAAAACGCCTGTGAAAACGCCAGCCAAAATGCACATAAGAACGCCTGATATAATTGCCACGCCAAATTTAGGGATGTTCATGAGTGATGAGTCAGATTGTTGGCTTACATATCTGGTCAATCGTCACAATCTCACTTCTCAAATCCCAAAAGGTGTGTTTCAATTGTTTCCCTAAATATATATTTCTCTCTCTCTCACGTAATTGTATATATATGTATGTATTCCTGTATCTAAACATTCTAAATAATGACTAGCAAACTTCAAGAGAGAATTTTTTCAATTCACATATACTATACACACCTACATACATTTCTATTCCTCATTTCTATTTCCCTTGTTTTGGCAACTGAGCATGCTCCAAAACACACAGGATACACACAGTTAATTTTTGGACTGGGCGTTACCATTCTGGGTGTGTTTGCTTGGATTATATATAGCTCACTCAGACATCAGGAAAGATTTGACCTACGAAGAGGTCCAATATATTTGTGTGTCACATGTTTTATGGGTAACATTTTTGGCCCTTTGTTATTTATGGAGGTGAGATTTGGCTGTGTTGTGTGTTGACTCTCTGTAAGTATTTATTGCTGTTAACATAATTCTGTCAATCTGCACATGCATCTGTTGATTATGGGCTCTTTGTCGATGTATATGGTCTAAATGTTGTACAAAGGTTGTTTTGGTTTGAAAAATACAAATGTAATAAACAGCATGTTTCCAATTTTTTTTTAAAAATGTCTTCATGTGTCTAAATAAAGTTTTCTGGTGTCCACAAATGTATGTATTTGTATTTATTTTTCTAAGTTAAATCTGCTTAATGGTTGTGTATGTTCACTATTCGCGAATTCGCGAATATACAAAACCGCGTTCTCACATTTATACATGAAACCGGAAACGAAACTTTTGCTGCGTGCACACGTTTCCGGAAATTGTCCAGGCCCTGTCGTAAGTGTGCATCATGGCTCCTGCACTGTTTACAGCCGAAATCGTGGCATTTGTGTGTAAGGTAAGGAGGGGGTGTGAGTGTGCAGGGTGCGGGATGGGGGATGGTGGCAGGGTGGGTCGCTTATCTAGCGGGTGTGCAAGAAACTTTTGGTATGCTGATCTGCGCATGCACTTTCTGCCTATTAGACGTGATCTAGAAGCTTCCTGTTATAGAAACTTCCTAGATGTGAACCTGTTCCCTATATATATATATATATATGTATGTGTGTATATATATATATATGTATATATATATATATATTATATTATATATATATATATATATATATATATATATATATATATATATATATATATATATATATATATATATATATATATATATATTATATGTATATATATGTATATATATATATATATATATATTATATGTATATATATTATATGTATATATATATATTATGTATATATATTATATGTATATATATATATATTATATTATATGTATGTATATATATATATTATATGTGTATATATATAGATGTATGTATGTGTATCTAAAAAATATATATATTAGACAATATATATACTATGTATATATTATATACAATATATATACATTAGATACATTATAGAATATGTTATATACCATATATTAGTGTATATAATAGGGAACAGGTTCACATCTCTGAACTTTCTATATAGATATAGATAGGCATACCCTGCTTTAAGTACACTCACTTTATATACAATCGTGAGTAAGGACACAGCTTGTTCAGCTTGCCATGACACTGCTCACAAACCATAAGTGACAGGGATAACAAACTTAGGGAGCAACGACAGGGTACCCAGGTACCCAGGACTACACCATATCCATTTTGTGGCTGGCCAGCTTGCCTAGGTAATCTATCATGTCATAGTCCTGGATCCCCTTAACATGCTCCCACATGGTTTGGGAGTAAGGCTATGTCAATGTGGCCAAAATTTACAATGGAGCTGGTGTATTTTCATGCATCGAGAAAAGAAAAAAGGGATTGCTTCACTTTAAGTACATTTTCAGTTTCCATACATGCCCTGGTCCCATTGTGTACTTAAAGTGGGCTATGCCTGTATATAGATAGATTTGATTCGTTTCAACTTTTACACAAAATGAAACCCAATTATCTGTGACAGATTGCTCTGACGCTTTGGAATCTATCTAGATAAAGACAAATGTATTGACCCTTTTCATATATGCAAGATTAGAAACATTATATTCCCTAAATGCATAATGCAAAAAATTATTGCCTTACATACATCCATACACACTGCAAGCTCGGCCCCGTTTGTCTTGTCTGACACTCTTACCATCATAAGCTGGATCTGCACACAGCAGCTAATTGGTTCACCTGAGATGGAATCAGTGATCACAAAAATCTGGAATGGTCATGTCTTCAAAGGATTGCCTTGAACAAATCACCTCTAAAAGAAACACATGAGTGTATAATCACTTGTCTCAATGGATCACATTCCCAACACACCCATCTCACACTGCCATATGATAATGAATGGGGGTGTCCATTGCAAGTTAAATACACCCCCAGATCACATTGCTTTGTTAATTTACAGATCTAACTGGAATATGATGGCACTGCTGTGAACCACTATGCCATCAAATTCTGCTGGTGACCTTTAAAAAGGATTATGTGTGATTGTGTGGATAATTATGCCACCTTAAATTTGCATCTCCCACATACCATGTGCAACTCTTGCAGGAATTGTGAATCAAGGATAATTCAGCACAGCTTAATGAACAGACACATTGAGGAGTGTAGGAACACACCGTCAGATTACCCGATCACACTATGGGGTTTTAACTCCTCCATAATTTTGCCACTTTGGAAACCAAGTGCTTACTTTATGTATACTTTTTAGACGGAACTACAATTTCTAGTAGGGTGATATCATTGCATGAGATTTTCCCTCACTTCCTGTCTTAGTGTCACCAAGACAGGAAGTGAGGGGAATATCACTGTGGGGAAATAGCTTGCAATTGTTGCCTTATAATGTCCATAGTATATATAAAAGGAAAGAATTGCTGGCTGTATCCCCACGGGAGATTCCCTCACTTCCTGTCCTGGTGACACCAAGACAGGAAGTGAAGGGAAATCTCCTGCAATGATATAACACTGTTACATGTTCTAGTTATGTAGCAAACTTAAGAATATACAAAGCAAACATCTTTTTTTTTCCATTTTGGCAAAATCATGGATTCATTAAAAAAATATCTTTGTTTGTCCCGTGGCTTGCAGGAAAAACATTTTGCCTTGATTCCACCATCAACACAGACAGGGGAAACCCTCCTGCGGAGCCATTGTGTTCTCCTGGTGCTGCCCCTGCCAGGAAAACACAGTGATTATTGCTAGTGGCTACAAGAGATGCTAGCGATAAGTGTGTGTAAAATCTGACAGACTGGTTGTACGTTGTCCTCCAGGTGATCGACCAATCAACTTGGGTACCTTCAGCCTGGCCATACACAGTTTAAATCTGCATCTCAAATGAAGCAATCCCATTTACATATAACACTCCATAAAGGAGAATTGAGGGGCTTATCAGGTCTGCGTCAAAAATTAACAGCCACACCCAATCAGACAGCTCGTGTTAAAAGGGACCTGAAAAGCAATCTGCATGGCTTGCTTTTCCAAGCATTGGCTAGTTTAGTGAGCCTGGACTAATAACAGTCACTGTAATGCTACCCATACTGCTGTCCTTTTAACATGGTGACAAAAGTTGATACCTATGCTACATGTGTGTAAAGTTACTTGCACCCTGCTAAATGGACAGCAATAAGGTTGTAAATACAGTGACTGCCTGTCCCCCCCTGATGGCGGCCCTGGGTGTGTCATGAAAGGCCAATTGAGAAAATGGCTATATCATGTAGAGGAAATCACCAGTGTGGGGCAACCTATGTCATGGAGGTAGATTTGGACATCGATGTATATGTATCACCAGAAATGGAATTCTTTGTTCTACAATATCTCAAAGACGACCTAGCATGTTATTTGAAGACTGTACTATTTTGGACATACTTGGACTCAAACATACACTGCTCTTTCCACAGCTCCTCCTCCTCTGGGGGTATGATAAAGTTTATACGCATCTTCAACAAAAGCACAAGATGATGTGTCGTCTCCGGATGAGGCTGCAGCGGAGATTTCAGTTTCTGCCTGAGATAGTGGATCTGCAGCGGGCCTGGAGTGATGCCAAAAGGCGCTCACCCAAGCTCCTGCTAAAGGCTGTGGAGCAAATCTCCGGTAAGTAAAAATATACATTACATGTGACCAGATAGGTTACAATTTTTTGGGTAGGTGGACATGTGTTTAGCTATGCAACAACACTAATACCAACACCCCCCCCCCCCCCTCCCTCTCGCTCCTACCTTTCCTACCTCCATCAAGTGTCTCTTCACAACCTTTAATACTACTATGTACATTCGTATTTTTTATGTTTTTTTTTTTTCTTCTGCTTCTAGCCAAAGCGGACGGACGGCACCCTCTTGTGCTTTTGGTGAAGAAGGGGAGGAGGAGGACGGCCACACTCCAATATGCAGTCAGAGGCAGCGAGCCATTTGAGCAGCTGAAAATTGTGGATCGTAAGTAGAAAATAAAAATGTTAGAAATTTCTAATCTCTAATCACATTTTACAGAGCCCCCTTTACATCGGAGTCTCCAGACTTACTACACTGTAAGAGGGAAGTGTGAAGACTCTGATATAAGGAGAGTTTGGGAACCATTATTTGAGGGGGGAAGCTGGGGACTCTGGTGTAAAAGGGAACTCTGTGTTCCCCAAAGCTCCCCCATACATCTGAGCTTACAGAGACCCTCTTACACTTCCCTTCCTCAGTCCACCACAGTCAAGGGCACAACAAGTCCCACTGCAGAAGGCTACCTGCTTGGACTTGTAATCCTCTCTGTAGGGGAATGAGGAAATACTGCCTGCTATGCTAAGACTTGTAGTGCCCTCTGTTAGGGACTAAGGATTCCTCAGTCCTCAACATTCTAGGGCACTATAAGTCTCAGCATAGTGGGCTGTCATACCTCAGTCCCTCACAGCTCGGGTCAAAAACAACACAGTTAAACATCTAAAGGACAACTCCAAACAAAACTACCAATAATGGACAGAGTCCATATGCTCTATAATGTCAAAGACCCGCTACCACTCACCTTCCACCTCTGGTGCTGTCATTGTGTAGGGCAAAGGGCTCCATCTACACCATGTTTGGCTTTCATGTCAGATAGGCAGGACTTGCTCAGCTCCACTCTCTTCCTTGGCAATTGACTCTGGCGTCATTGTGGATCTTTCCTCCTCTAGAAAACCCCCAGGGGCCCTCTCCTTGTCCCCCAGCCACCCAGGGCCTTCTTCTCCTCCTCCTCCACCAACCATTTTCAGACTCTTCCAACTTCCCTGGGGCTACTCAACCACTTTGCATAGTGGACACAACAAATCTATGACCAGCCTGCAAAATATCAAGTCTGGGCCTGGTTACCTGTATGTTCCGGGTCCAGGGCGGAGCTCTCCTCCCAGAGCAACAACTGATGATAGCAGAGTGAGTTGACCGGCCAGTCACTTCCTACTGGTGCAGGTACACACCTACCGATTCCTCCACATCTTAGGATAACATGATCAGACGGCCAATCCCCAGGCAGAGAAGGAGGAGTAAGTGTCAGCGGACAACAGACACCTGGCAGACGCAGTGAAGGGACTGCAGCACACTGCTGCAACTTTTTGATCCGAGGATTGAAAGCAATCTTTTACTTGGGAGATTTCCCTGACTGCGCCCTTCGAAATGTTGGTGCTCCGCCACTGGCCGCAAGGCCCCTGTAGGTGCGAGGCCTTAGGCGCCCGCTTAATTTGCATGGTGCCCTCCTGTTTTAAAACATGGTCAATGCATCTCATTGGTGTAAGTGCACTTCTATGTTCTGAATTGTAGGGGCATTGAGTATGGTGCTAGCATGATGAGAGGTTACTGCCTATTTGTGTCCATAAATAATATATAATGTTTTTCTTTTATTTTAGAAACCAGTGATCAGGATGTTGCGGCTCAGCCTTCTCAGGCCCCCTGTAAGTAATGTGGATGTGCTGGTGTGTTGTGTATTAGGTCGAACTTGGAGGAATGATTGTTTGTTTTGTTTTCTTTTGTGGTTGATGTAACTTCAGCAAGAGAGGAGCCTCAGGCAGGGCCGAGTCGCCTGGATCCGGGCCAGGAACAAACTGTTGGCCAAGAAGAGGCCAATTGGTCCGACTCGGATGAGGACCTGGGCTCTCCTCAAAGGGGAAGTAAGTATTCTACATGTGTTTGTGTGTTCAATGTGTCCTGGTAAATATAAGGGCTGTAATATATATATTTTGACATTGGGGTTTTGTAGCAGCTGACATTGAGGATGTTTGTTGTGGAGGACTGGGGAAGAGGGGCCACTGCTTACCCAGTCCACTGTAACTACTACCTTCAATGTTTCCAGACTACTTTCTGTGTGCCTTTATCAAATAGCTTTTGTTCAAGGATTGTATTTGTGTCTTTGTGTTTCTAGGAGATACAACGCCATCCCCCCATGAAGGGACACCATCCCCCCATGTAGGGTCTCCCCCATCCTCCCCCACTCCAGGCTCCCCTGAACTAGTCTGTAAGTACCTAAAATTAGATTCTCACATGAATTGTGTGTGCTAGGATGATGTGTATCTAGGATAATCTAAGTTGGAGTCAAAGCAAGTGTAGTTTTGCTATATGTGACAGGAAGGTTGGTCATGAAACACTCTTGCTTAACCTTCATGTTTGAAAGGTGGTTTTGGGGAGCTTTACAGGACATGTTATCTTTTGTAAGTTATCTCAAGCCACCCTATTCTAAATTGGTGTTAGTTTCTCTACATTGGAAATGGTGTGCTTTGTACTTGTAAATTTTTAGGGGACATTGTAATTTAATCATGTCCTGATTTAGTCAACACTGAAAATGTGTGTTTGTCAATCTTTCATAAATACTCTTCCTCGGTAATGTACCACATTCCAGTTCACAATTTGTGTTCTTTTTGTGCAGTTTCTCCAGAGCCAGCCACGCCATCCACTTCAGGGGCCCCAAAAAAACCTGATGATGGTAAGTTGTGTGCTTTTCCAGTAATGTGTCTACTTAGTAAGTGGAGAAATGCTAACTGTGTATGTCCCCGCTCAGGCTTCAAGTTGTTCTAAAGGCAGCGGGTTCTTTATGTGAATGCATTCTATGCATTAGTATTCCAAGTGATAGGTGTGCATATTCCCCCTAAGACTTACTGGGACCATTTTTTACGGTCCAAATTTTTGCACTAATACTTGTCTGGAACAGACTCCCCCTCCTCCTTAACTGAGGTGACAGCATGCCAATATTGCCTCCTGATGCTGTCACTCCTAATCATTGAGACCATTGGAAGGGAGGGGGGCAAGGCTGGCTCACAGCCTAGTGCCTGAACAGGCACAGGGTGCTTGGCTTCATCTCATGTGCCTCCATAGCAAGCTGCCTGCTGTGGGGTCAAACAACAGGAGGGAGGTGCCTAGAGGTGTGTACAGGGGCCATGTAAAAAGGAGGATTGTTATTTCTCTTGTCCCCAAAAACCTAGAGAGTGTAAGTCTAACCTGATTAGTTTTCCGCAGCCCTCCCAAAATGATATGTTTCCAACACTTAGAACAGGCAGGGCTGAGGCACCAAAAACATCAGAAAAACACAATCAGCACAAAAGCAGGGAGTACGTATCCTTAACGCTACAAGCTTCACCCAGAAGAATGACGCTTGCACTGTACAAATCTGCATCACCACCATATCAATGTCTAAATAAAACTTTCAGGGAAATGTGGAGGGGTAATGAGTGGGTGTTAGAGCGTTTTCATGACTGCGTAACCTACAGTTAGCGTGAGTCCATTTGTTGATAAACTTTTTCTTCTCTCTTAACACAGCTGGGATGGCGGAAAGGAGATCAGGGGAGCAGACACATCTGCTCCGTCCAGAACTGGCCCTCAAAATTCCTAAGGGTGAGTCTCTACTATGTGTCAGGTTCAATCTATAGACAGTAAGAGTGAGAGAGAACGCTCCACAGATTCCAATGGTGATAGAGATAAATGTGTGCACATGTATCGTGTTGACCAATTGAACCCAAAACACCTTACATTCTTCAAAATGATTGCTTGTGTTTACATGCAGAAAAGCATTTTACTTAGCTTTGGTGGAACTGCTACTAACATTCCAAGCCATCTTATGTAACCTTTTGAACAATTTGCTGTGAAAGTTTGAGTTTAAGGTTTACAACAGCAATTTAGCATATTTGCTTCAGAGTGTTGATAAAAGCCAACCAATAGACTCCTAAGCATATTTGTTGAGGCACATTAATTACAATCCTTGTTTGGATCATTTTGCCTAAAACTAATTGTCATGTTTTTTTCTACCCAGGGCACACCCACCTCACCTACGAGGTCCTCCTGGATTATATGAGGTGGTGCGGAGACCGAATTCTATATTTGGAACACCTTTGTGGCGTGGATCCAGACCCTAAGGAGCCATTCGTTAGGAATGTCACACCTTTAAAAAGATCCTAGTATTTTTTTTTTGTGGTTTGTTTACTTATGTTGCACGTTGCAACACAAAGAAATGTCACATTTGTAATTGTTGCCCATTATAAACAAAAATCTAACAAAAAAATCAAAAACAGTTTAAAAAAAAACCCTTTTTTTGGGACCCAAAAAAAAAAAAAAAAAGCCTTGTTTTTGGCAACCAAAAAAAATATAAAAATTTAAAAAAAAACCCTTTTTTTGGGACCCAAAAAAAAAAAAAAAAAAAAAAAAAGCCTTGTTTTTGGCAACCAAAAAAAATATAAAAATTTAAAAAAAACCCTTTTTTTGGGACCCAAAAAAAAAAAAATAAAAAAAAAAAGCCTTGTTTTTGGCAACCAAAAAAAATATAAAAATTTAAAAAAAACCCTTTTTTTGGGACCCAAAAAAAAAAAAAAAAAAAAAAAAGCCTTGTTTTTGGCAACCAAAAAAAATATAAAAATTTAAAAAAAACCATTTTTTTGGGACCCAAAAAAAAAAAAAAGCCTTGTTTTTGGCAACCAAAAAAAATATAAAAATTTAAAAAAAACCCTTTTTTTGGGACCCAAAAAAAAAAAAAAAATAAAAAAAGCCTTGTTTTTGGCAACCAAAAAAAATATAAAAATTTAAAAAAAACCCTTTTTTTGGGACCCAAAAAAAAAAAATAAAAAAAAAAAGCCTTGTTTTTGGCAACCAAAAAAAAAATGTTTACAAAAAAGCCTTGTTGTTTTTATGGCAACGGACAAAACCACAAATGTTTACAAAAAAGCCTTGTTGTTTTTATGGCAACCGACAAAACCACAAATGTTTACAAAAAAGCCTTGTTGTTTTTATGGCAACGGACAAAACCACAAATGTTTACAAAAAAGCCTTGTTGTTTTTATGGCAACGGACAAAACCACAAATGTTTACAAAAAAGCCTTGTTGTTTTTATGGCAACCGACAAAACCACAAATGTTTACAAAAAAGCCTTGTTGTTTTTATGGCAACCGACAAAACCACAAATGTTTACAAAAAAGCCTTGTTGTTTTTATGGCAACGGACAAAACCACAAATGTTTACAAAAAAGCCTTGTTGTTTTTATGGCAACCGACAAAACCACAAATGTTTACAAAAAAGCCTTGTTGTTTTTATGGCAACCGACAAAACCACAAATGTTTACAAAAAAGCCTTGTTGTTTTTATGGCAACCGACAAAACCACAAATGTTTACAAAAAAGCCTTGTTGTTTTTATGGCAACGGACAAAACCACAAATGTTTACAAAAAAGCCTTGTTGTTTTTATGGCAACCGACAAAACCACAAATGTTTACAAAAAAGCCTTGTTGTTTTTATGGCAACCGACAAAACCACAAATGTTTACAAAAAAGCCTTGTTGTTTTTATGGCAACCGACAAAACCACAAATGTTTACAAAAAAGCCTTGTTGTTTTTATGGCAACCGACAAAACCACAAATGTTTACAAAAAAGCCTTGTTGTTTTTATGGCAACCGACAAAACCACAAATGTTTACAAAAAAGCCTTGTTGTTTTTATGGCAACCGACAAAACCACAAATGTTTACAAAAAAGCCTTGTTGTTTTTATGGCAATGGACAAAACCACAAATGTTTACAAAAAAGCCTTGTTGTTTTTATGGCAACGGACAAAACCACAAATGTTTACAAAAAAGCCTTGTTGTTTTTATGGCAACCGACAAAACCACAAATGTTTACAAAAAAGCCTTGTTGTTTTTATGGCAACGGACAAAACCACAAATGTTTACAAAAAAGCCTTGTTGTTTTTATGGCAACCGACAAAACCACAAATGTTTACAAAAAAGCCTTGTTGTTTTTATGGCAACCGACAAAACCACAAATGTTTACAAAAAAGCCTTGTTGTTTTTATGGCAACGGACAAAACCACAAATGTTTACAAAAAAGCCTTGTTGTTTTTATGGCAACGGACAAAACCACAAATGTTTACAAAAAAGCCTTGTTGTTTTTATGGCAACCGACAAAACCACAAATGTTTACAAAAAAGCCTTGTTGTTTTTATGGCAACGGACAAAACCACAAATGTTTACAAAAAAGCCTTGTTGTTTTTATGGCAACGGACAAAACCACAAATGTTTACAAAAAAGCCTTGTTGTTTTTATGGCAACCGACAAAACCACAAATGTTTACAAAAAAGAATTGTTTTTGTGAAAACCTTCCAAAAAATGATGTCAAAACATAAAAAATGTTTAAAATGTTTATCTAAATTAAATTTAAGTATGTTGCTCTTTGCAACACAAATGTTACATTGGCAATTTAGTTCATTCTATTATATATTGTAATATATTTTTTGTACGTTACAGTTGGTAGACACCCACATGTGTTATTAAAACATTTATTTTATTACCCAAGTTTTCTTTTTGGTGTACACATCGAATGTCTTTTGTGTTGTATTTGTTTACTTGAGTGGTGTGGTCTGTAATTGTTAGTATGTTGGCTTTGGTTTATGTTAGCCTTGAGACTTGTTTTGAAGCTACATTTGAAGGGAGACCTTTTCTTGGGTCGTTATGTGAACATTGAGTTATCTAAATTTACATGAAATCATATGTTTGGAGATAGAGAAGCACGTGTGTATAAATGCCTACATTAACCAGGGCCATTACTTGGCCACCAACACTCCTAAAAAACCAAAGAGCAAACACAAACTAATCATTTTGCATAAAATTTAATTTCATCCCCAAAAGAAGCACTATAATAAATCATATTGTGCCACCCTCAAATTAAAAAAAAAAATGGCCCAAAAAATTGGCCAATGTAAATCATTTACAAAACTAAACCAAATTAAACAAAAAAACAAAAAATCAAGTTGGTGGTCGTGCCTGAAGCAGTGTGGTGAGCATTGTTAAGTTTCCTGCCATCAAATGGTGTGCCAAGAGTTCCATCTGGTCTGGGGTTAACTGTAGAGTTGTGCTCAAGTGGCCCATTAGGATCATATCTTCTGTCTGAGGCTGCTGATGATGCAGGGTGTTGAACGTTGGAAATGTCCCAGACAGAAGATGTTCGGCCAATAGTGTCATCTGCTCTGGGGTCAGCCTAAGCATTTGGGCAACGTGTGCCATTACCATGAGATGGGATCGTTGCTGCTCCAAGGCTATTTGATGCTGCTGGTGGTGCAAGGGTTGTGAAGATGTGTGGGGAGTGGTGGTTGATTGTTTGTTGTGGTCCACGGTGCGGGGGCAAACGACATGTCGCATTGGTGACAAAAAAGAAGAACGGCCTGGGGAGGAGTGAAGTGATAAAGGTGTGGAGGGAATGTAGTCAGGTGGAAGGGGTACTGTGGAACCAGTGCGCATTGAGGTTGTGCAGGAGGATTGCTCATTGAGGGGTGTGGGAGTCCGAACGGAGTGTGAAGTGCTAGGAGTGGCTACAGGAGGAATTGTCCCATCCCCAGCTGCCTGACAAGTGGCCAACACTGGCATTACCCTCCCACTACCACAACCTGCAGTGGCAGGTGAGTGAGATGTTTGGGAGGGCTCTGCCAATGGGGCATCTTCAGATCCAAACAGGCATTGGCGTGTGGCCAGCACCTGAGTGTCAACACTTTGCCGATCCCGTTGATGCTGGTCTGCTAAACTTACCAAGCTGTTACGCATATCCTGTTGAACCTGTAACATATCCTGGTGAACCTGTACCATTGTTGCTACAGATTCCTGTATGAGCCCGAGCAGACGTACTGCCTCAGTAGATTGCTGAGTACGCCTCCTTAACTCATTTTGGACCTGATACTCATCAAGCAGCCTCTCGGCTACATCCAGCATAGATGGACGAAGTTGGGTAGGTGACAATCCCTCTGCATCTAAGGCTACCTGAAAGCAGAAGAAATAGACCAAATCATTATCAAACATCATGACTAAATATTTCAGATTAGTTTGACAACTTAACACCCCAAGCAGAACGTTGAAAAGTTTGATGTGCTTCTAATGAGTACTTGTTCATTGTAAGATTATCCAAGCTAGCAACACTTCTGATAATGGGTACATATTATATTGGTGTGACTAATATGACAAAGGCAAAAAAGAATCAACATGAAGGTGTTCCCAATTAACCCTGGTGTGGTAGGTTGTTTATGCTTTTGGTAAATCTGTTACTACACCAATGAGTTTATACATCTACGTATGTTGTCTAAAATCTTGCCATCAATCGGCTACAGGACAACCCAACCAAACGATACCCATGAATTTGGACCTGGAAAATCAAAGACGGGCCGGACTTTAAAGATCCTGGATGTTTTTGGAACATTAGTGGCACACCAAATTATAACATAATTCCCTGATGTTCAAGATAGAACTCTTGTTGTGCTGGTGCATCGTCAGAATGTCATAGCACTAATTTAACACACACAATGTAAGCCACATCTAGTCCAAAATCAATGCTACCATTGAAATGTTACATGTGCACCTTGTTCCCTTATATCACATACCACAGCACTGGATGCAGAATCGTCGCCAGCTCCTGATCCAACTCCAGCTGCAACGTCAAGAGGGGCCTGATGTTCTTTTAAAAAAAAAAAAAAAAAAACATGTTTAGTACATAACCTTAGTCAGTAATGATTATGGCCAGATTGCCCTCCTAGCTTCATGAATGAAGCATTGAGGCCAAACATTCAAAAGTGCTTTCCTGGGCTCATAGGACACTTGCTAAACCCTCCCAAAGGTTAAGAAGGCTTGGTCTGCCTACTAATGACGGCACCCATTAATGCTGTCAACTGTGTTTTGCAGGGTAAACATCTAAAAGGCAACACTCTTTCCTAAGAAAAAACATGTGTGTTAATGGGGTTAATAAGATTCAAAAAAACATTATTTGACTAGACATACCAACACCTTCCTCCAGGCCTAGCTGCACTGGGTGTGTTCCCTGCTGCGGATCTTCTGTAAAGGACATAGCAATATGAGCTATCTTGGCCAAAAAAAAACATCTACATTGTTTGGCACAGTATGATATTGGACCTACCAGGAGGAGGGTCAGCACTGATGTCAACACCTGTGAGTCCGTCTGGTTCGCCAAGCTGCATGGGCTGTGGAGGGGCTGAGATCCGTGCTACAGATGAACAAATTGCAGGTTGGGGAAAACAAAAAAAGGACAATTGGAAGGGCAAGTATCACATTCTCTTAATGTCACACATAGGATAGTAGTTAATCTTTTCCAAACAACTCACACAATTGACATCCAAGATAATATCCTACCTCGGTGCAAAGCATCCGAATCTAAGTCCTCTCTGGGAAAGATGGTATCGGGTCCTATGATGTTCAAGAAAGGTAATTGATAATCCCAGAGAGAACTTCGTGCACGTTCATCCAGCCGACCTTGACGGTCATAAAGACCCTCCGCAGCCCATGCAATTAGCTTCTTCCGAACGGACCCACAGATGTCGTTGACCTTCTTCCGCACACTGTCACGGTGGCGAGGTGCTTCACCCAGTGCATTTACAGCATCCCGGATTTCATCCCACAATCTGTTCTTCTCTGTTACTGAGTAAGACGCGGCCCTGGTCCCATGTATCGCCTGATATCTGGCCATATAGGCGTGGACCAGGGCACAGCACTGATTGTGGGTGAAACGGGGAAGCCGGGGTAATGTGGACAAGCTGACTCTGGTGGACGGACCCGCTCCAGGACTACTGTCAGAAGAGCCAGCTTGTCCACTTGGTGTGTTAACACCTCCCCCGGCTTCCTCCTCCGGGATGGGGATGGTGGACTCCCTCATGGATACAGCTGGAGCCTCCCTCACACCAGAGCCAGACGATCTGCCCACCCTGCCCCCCCTGCCCCCCCTGGCCCCCCTGGCCCCCCTGGCCCCCCTGGCCCTTCTCATCCTTCCAGTGGGTGGGGCCATGGGAGCACGAGGTGGGCAGAGAATCTGGCTGTCCAGCAGCAGCAAAGAGCCCCAAACTCCTAAATCTGAAATGACAAAAGAGAAAACAGAAAAAACAGGATTTGCAGATTGCTCTTCATATACAGTATAATTAGTGAACAGTTACAGAACACACTTACCTAATGGCACAAACAGACTTGGTCGTGGTGGTGGTGGTAGTAGTGGGCAAAGAGCAGAAGAGGCTGCAAAGAAAAGGAAAAAAAAAAAACACATAAGAAAACGCATATGGGTACAAATCACACGAGGCCCTCCAAACACTTACCTAATGGCACAAACACGGTGGTGGTGGTGGTGGTGGTGGTGGTGGTGGCAAAGAGCAGAAGAGGCTGCAAAGAAATGTACAAAAAATACACATAAGAAAACGCATAGGGGTACAAATCACACGAGGCCCTCCAAACACTTACCTAATGGCACAAACACAGTGGTGGTGGTGGTGGTGGTGGCAAAGAGCAGAAGAGGCTGCAAAGAAATGTACAAAAAATACACATAAGAAAACGCATAGGGGTACAAATCACACGAGGCCCTCCAAACACTTACCTAATGGCACAAACACAGTAGTGGTGGTGGTGGTGGTGGTGGTGGTGGCAAAGAGCAGAAGAGGCTGCAAAGAAATGTACAAAAAAAACACATAAGAAAACGCATAGGGGTACAAATCACACGAGGCCCTCCAAACACTTACCTAATGGCACAAACACAGTGGTGGTGGTGGTGGTGGTGGTGGTGGTGGCAAAGAGCAGAAGAGGCTGCAAAGAAATGTACAAAAAATACACATAAGAAAACGCATAGGGGTACAAATCACACGAGGCCCTCCAAACACTTACCTAATGGCACAAACACAGTAGTGGTGGTGGTGGTGGTGGTGGTGGTGGTGGTGGTGGTGGTGGTGGCAAAGAGCAGAAGAGGCTGCAAAGAAATGTAAAAAAAAAACACATAAGAAAACTCATAGGGGTACAAATCACACGAGGCCCTCCAAACACTTACCTAATGGCACAAACACAGTAGTGGTGGTGGTGGTGGTGGTGGCAAAGAGCAGAAGAGGCTGCAAAGAAATGTAAAAAAAAAACACATAAGAAAACGCATAGGGGTACAAATCACACGAGGCCCTCCAAACACTTACCTAATGGCACAAACACAGTAGTGGTGGTGGTGGTGGTGGTGGTGGTGGCAAAGAGCAGAAGAGGCTGCAAAGAAATGTAAAAAAAAAACACATAAGAAAACGCATAGGGGTACAAATCACACGAGGCCCTCCAAACACTTACCTAATGGCACAAACACAGTGGTGGTGGTGGTGGTGGTGGCAAAGAGCAGAAGAGGCTGCAAAGAAATGTACAAAAAATACACATAAGAAAACGCATAGGGGTACAAATCACACGAGGCCCTCCAAACACTTACCTAATGGCACAAACACAGTAGTGGTGGTGGTGGTGGTGGTGGTGGTGGCAAAGAGCAGAAGAGGCTGCAAAGAAATGTAAAAAAAAAACACATAAGAAAACGCATAGGGGTACAAATCACACGAGGCCCTCCAAACACTTACCTAATGGCACAAACACAGTGGTGGTGGTGGTGGTGGTGTAATCCTTTATAGGCAAAAGGAGGCTGCAAACATTAAACATACATGAGAAATCGCATGACCTACATACGTGCACATAATAAATTACAGTTATCAGGAAAGCAAAAATGGTGTCTTTGGAAGCTGGGAAGGTAAGGGGGCAGGTTTAGATGCCAAATCTAGACTGCACACCTTTAACAAACATGAGAAAACACATGTCCAAACCACATGCACATGGGGCCAACTGCCAATGATTAAAAGACACTTGAGGGGTTCCCAAGCTATTGTGGGTTGGAGGGGATTCACCATAGACAACTTAAGCACACCCAAGATAAGTACAAATTGTCTCCTTCCTTTTTTTTGGGAGAGAGAGATACAATTGTCTTACCTCCAGATAATGTAGGTTGTGGGTCACAGGGTCTTGCTAGCACATAAGAAACATCGATCTATAACATCCAGCAGCCATATTGGCCATGTGCTCCTTTTATAGCTGGCTCACAGGTGTGATAATTAGCGGCCGTTTCTATATATATCTGCGCATTCGCGAATTTGCGCGTTCAAAATGGAGGACGATATCCCAGACGCATTAGATGGTGCAATGCTGGCATTTATTGGTGCCTTGTTTGAGGAGGCCCTGGCACAGGAGGCAGCAGAAGGTGGGGAAGCTGCAGCAGCAGCAGCAGCAGCACCTCCAGCAGCAGCACCTCCAGTCCGTGTGCCCTTACCTCGCCAGCCACGCATTTTTGCTCCAAGGATCTATTTGGACAAGCTGCGGGATTCTGATGTCAGGAGGAAGTTCCGGCTCGAGCGAGGAACTATTCTACACCTCTACCAGCTCATAGCAGAGAAAATTGACCCGGACACACAGCGCGGCCATGCGGTGCCCGGCATGGCCAGATTGCTGGCCACTTTGTATATTTTAGGGCGTGGCAGCTTCCAAGCCACTTCGGGAAGTATCATGGGCATTAGCCAGCCCACAGTTTCAAGGGTGTTCATGTTGGTCATTAATGCCATAGTGGATATAGTGCCCAATTTTATCCACTGGCCACAGAATGAAAATGAGTGGAATGAAGTCAAGTTGGGTTTCTACCGGCGGGCACACATGCCGCAAATCCTAGGGGCAATCGATGGCACCCACATAGCCATTAGGCCCCCAAGGAGCCATGAAAGTGAATACCGGAACCGCAAGCAGTACCACTCTGTGAACGTCCAATTAGTGTGTGACGCCAAACAGCGCATCATGAGTGTCAACACTGGTCACCCAGGGTCGTGCCATGATTCCAGTATGTTAAGAACAAGTACTCTGTACGAGGTGTTTGAAAGTGGACAAATGCCCGAAGGGTGGCTTATTGGTAAAGTATTTTGTCTTAACAACATAAACTGTAAGATTACATAGACATAGGAATAAGCTACATCGGTGTACACCCTGATTTAAGCAAAGCCTACCTAAAATGGATGTGTTATTAGTTGTCAGGCTGTTCACACACAACCAGATCAGCAGCTTAGCAGCTCACAAAAGAAAGATTTGCAAAGTTGTCTTTGAGTCCAATGAAGGTGGTTAACCAATGTGTAAATGGTGTCCTCTAGCCACCCAAAGAAAACCTACAAATGATTCCAATGGTATTGCCATATCCCCAAAGTACTTTGCATAAGTGAGTCAATATTGGTTTCCTCACTCTAGTTGCAGATATATTCCAGAAGTAAGACCTAGGCTAATGTAATAGGAACAGAATAGGGGCCAAGTTGTAACTTGCAAGAGAAACCCACCACTTTGTGTGTCCTTTTTCCCATTTGTATTAGTGATTTAGGCAGTTAGACAGAGTTGAGATGTTTCATATGATTTTTTGCAAACAGACGAGCAGGTTGTTTAGTAAAATGCCTAATTGTCTCCCATTTTGAGGAGTCATCTAAAGTCACATGATAGGAAGAACTAATGTATATTTTTCTTATTTTTCAGGGGATGCTGGTTACCCGCAGCTGACGTGGCTGATGGCTCCAATCAGGTACCCCCAGGGCCCAGCAGAGAGGAATTACAACAGGGCCTTGCGGAGAAGCCGGAGTATCATTGAGTTGACCATAGGTCTTCTCAAGTCCCGGTTTCTCTGCTTGGCCCGGCCTGGGGGTGAACTCCTGTACTCTCCTACAAAGGCTTCCAAGATCATCCTGGCGTGCTGCGTGTTGCACAACATGTGCGTTGCCCGGGATGATTCTTGGGAGCTGACGGAGGAGAGGGAGCCAGAGGTCCGTCAGCCGGCGGCCCCCAGGCGGCGGAGCACCGCTGCCGGTATGGCCACCCGGAATACCCTGGTTGCTAGCCACTTTACATGTAAGTACTGTAACCGGTCAAGATAGGGCATGTGTATTAATTAGCTAGTTAGCAGAGGTGCCACTCACAGGGAGACAGAGGGTGATTATCATCTGCCAATGACACTTGCCATTGTAGATAAAGTGTAGTCAACATTGGTAAAATTGTGTTACTTGAGCAAAAACATGCACCTCTAACCATAAACATGTTGGTATTGTGAATAGTGTAAAGGGCTGAGAAGAGCTGGCAGGTGTTTATTTGTGTCTATGCCACCTGTGTAGTTATTGATAACATGAACGGCTGCTTGGTATCTTATGGTGTTGTAATTTTCCAGAACATCAACATCTTGGAATCATGGCACGTACCATGGGAAGCCTGTGGTGATGGGCTGTCTGGCGTCACAGGTGTGTATTCAAATGTTTACATTAATGATTTCTGGTTTGTGTAAGTTGGCATAAAATGTGTTATTTCACTCGTGATGTCGAAATTAAATGAAGTTCAGAATGAAGCAAACAGGCATTAAGATGTGATTTTCATAATGAAATGTCTTATCCTTTGTTTTATTTTTCCAGGAGTGGTACTGCTTGCGGGTGTAGGTGGTAGAAACCCACCTTGATGGACTCCACTCATTTTCTTTTGTGGTCAGTGGATATTTGGTAAGGCACATGGCCAATGACCAACATGAACACCCTGGAACTTCGAAAGTGGCTTGGAAGCTGCCCAGCAACCTTGCCATGCCTGTCCCCTATGAGCTGGTAGAGGTGCAGAATGGATTCTGAACTCTGCCGGAAGTTGTGGAAGACATCAGAATCCCGTAGCCATGGAGCAAAGATCGTGGTCTGGCGCTGTAAAGGCACACGGACTGGAGAGTGACAATATTCTTTTGCTGCATCCCTCCTTCTGCTGTCATTCTCAAATAAATAAATACATTAGAATTGAACATGTGTTTTTTTGTTTTGTGTGGGTGCCTACAGACAAAAGGGCCATCCACACTGTAAGATTTAGAGAAGACTTTATCCTTCCGATTGACATTTTCTATGTAGTGCAAGGGCCTGCCTGATTGCATCCAAATTGAAAGTGTTGAGGTTTGAGCTTCTATTATATGGTTTGGTTAAGTCTACAGGAAAAAGTCTAGACAAATTGTTAGTGTATGGCCCATTAAGCTGCCAAGGCCGGAGTTTTGCACTTTGCATGCTGCTTGTACTGGTGATGTGAGGGGTTGTAATGTAGAGTAGGGATGTATCAGTGTTGTGTTGAGGTGTGAGGCAAATGTAGTGTTGGACTATGAGGGCCTGTGTTGTTGAAATATGGAGAGAGTCCAATATCAGACACCTATGTTTATTGGTCAAGAAATTGTAAGAACCATGGTAAATATGTAAAGAATTGCATCTCGATAAAACTAGGACCACACTCATAAAATCAAAATTGTGTTGTTTCCATTGATGTGCTTGAAATTTGGGTAGGACACCCCCCTCCCCCCCCAAATTCAAGATAGTTTAAAAAAACTGTTTAAAAAAATGAGAGTGAAAAGAGATCCCAAGTGTAGTGATGTGATTTGAACCCATGACGTTGTGAACTGCAGTGAAGTTGCAAAGCACTTAGCTATTGTGCAGAATAAAGCTGTATGGTGGAAAAAATGGAGTGTGTTAAGGCTAAAAAGCACATATAGCTAAAGAACTAAACATTGTATGGAATGTGGGAAGAAGACCATGGTAAAATTGTGAGGTTTCATCTTGCCCTGAAGTAGGGTAGGGGTTTGGTCACTTGCCTTTGGTACTTTCCTTCATAAGATCGATTCGACACACAGACAAGATCAAAAAAACACTTAAAATGGTGTAAGCTTGCAAGCGCTTCTGAGTGTAACATTATTTAGCAATATATATGATGTAATCCGTTACATTTTAGCAATATAAACAAAAAAAGAAAATAAAAAAAGTAGGTGGAGATGGTAAGCCTCGAACCTACAGCAGAGGGAGATGAATTACAGACATGTGATGTGTGCACTAATCCACTAGCCCACATCGCTATGTGAAACTGCTATAAGCACGAAGACATAAGTTTGCGAATTGGCGAAGCCGCGATCGTAAGTGAATCCCGCTGACGGCGGAATTCATTATTGCTGTTTTACTCGCCAATTCGCCGCAGCGCCAGTTAATTGATTTGAACGCGGCGAAACTGAAACACGTCATAGAGGTTTGAAGCTGCAGTTTCTTTAAATCCGGCCCAAAATCACACAAAAAAAGTTCTTAAAAATTGTCATTTTTGATAAAAAAGACAATTATTGAAAAATTAAAAAAAAAAAAAAAAAAAAAAAAAAGAGATTTTTTGATTTTTACTTTGGATTTAGTATCTGGGGGTCTAAAAGGTGTGCATGTGAAGTTTCAGCTCTGTAGCATGTCCAGAACCATGAAAAAAAAAAAAAAGATAATTTTTCAGTAGAACAGGGATGTGGGTCAGGACCCTCCTTTAACTTTAACACCTATATGATCTTTTTTTCTGGTTCTGGACATGCTACAGAGCTGAAACTTCACAGGTACACCTTTTAGACCCCCCAGACACAAAATCACACAAAAAAAGTTCTTAAAAATTTTAATTTTTTGCGCTACATTGCCTTCTCCCGCGCCCTCCCCCATGGGTCGCTGCATGCGCTTGATTTCATTGTGTGTTGGGGTGCTAAGTTGTCCATGACGTTTATATCATCTGTTACTGCTGTGGGTCATACCTTCATACCTTCATACCTCCATACCCTTATAACTTGTAACTCTGTTCAGTCATTTCAAATGCAATTCTCAGTTATTCAATTACTCGTATGTCATATTATAATGTAGTTGTTCCAAACTTATACTTCCATTTGATATGTATGTAACTCATTTTTTTCTGCAAAAAACCAAATAAAAAGATTTTAAAAAAAAAAAAAAAAAAAAAAATTTTAATTTTTGATAAAAAAGCCAATAAATGCCCCTAAAAAGTGCCTAGGGTTCTGGGTCATGCCCCATTAACTATTAATCACACAAAAAAAGTTCTTAAAAATTGTCATTTTTGATAATGATATCTGGGGGGTCTAAAAGGTGTACATGTGAAGTTTCAGCTCTGTAGCATGTCCGGAACCATGAAAAAAAAGATTGTTTGTATTAGAAAACTTTCAGCACAGGAGTATGGCTCCGCTGCTGTAACACCTTGCCGGTTTAATAGAAGGCATTTTTTGGGTTCTTTGCAGTCAGGAAAAACATCTGAACTTGTGTATAGTGGTACTGTGCACAAGTTCTGATGTTTTGCCTGCCTCCAAAAACCCCCAAAAAATTGCAGCAAAAACACAACTGGGCATTTTTTTTGATGCTAGCGTTTTTTTCGGCATTTTTTGGGGTTCTTTTGAGGCAGGCAAAACATCTGAACTTGTGTATAGTGGTATATATATACACACATACATATATTTATATACACACCTAGACATATATAGGTGTGATAGTAGCAGAAATATATGCTTGCGCTAATGAAATAATTTACAGTAATATATTTCTGCTACTATCACACCTATATATGTCTAGGTGTGTATATAAATATATGCATGTGTGTATATATACCACTATACACAAGTTCAGATGTTTTGCCTGCCTCAAAAGAACCCAAAAAAATGCCAAAAAAACGCTAGCGTCAACAAAAAATGCCCAGGTGTGTTTTTGCTGGCATTTTTTGGGGGGTTTTGGAGGCAGGCAAAATATCTGAACTTGTGCACAGTACCACTATACACAAGTTCAGATGTTTTTCCTGACTGCATAGAACCCAAAAAATGCCTGCTATTAAATTAATAGCAGGCATTTTTTTGGGGTTCTTTGCAGTCAGGAAAAACATCTGAACTTGTGTATAGTGGTACTGTGCACAAGTTCAGATGTTTTGCCTGCCTCCAAAAACCCCCAAAAAATGCCAGCAAAAACACACCTGGGCATTTTTTTTTTTTGACGCTAGCGTTTCTTTGGCATTTTTTTGGGTTCTTTTGAGGCAGGCAAAACATCTGAACTTGTCTATAGTGGTATATATACACACATACTTATATTTTTATACACACCTAGACATATATAGGTGTGATAGTAGCAGAAATATATTAGTGTAAATGATTTCATTAGCGCAAGCATATATTTCTGCTACTATCACACCTATATATGTCTAGGTGTGTATATAAATATATGTATGTGTGTATATATACCACTATACACAAGTTCAGATGTTTTGCCTGCCTCAAAAGAACCCAAAAAAATGCCAAAAAAACGCTAGCGTCAAAAAAAATGCCCAGGTGTGTTTTTGCTGGCATTTTTTGGGGGGTTTTGGAGGCAGGCAAAACATCTGAACTTGTGCAAAGTACCACTATACACAAGTTCAGATGTTTTTCCTGACTGCAAAGAACCCAAAAAAATGCCTGCTTTGAAACCGGCAAGGTGTGGAGAGAAGCTAACCCCCTGAGCTGAAAGTTTTCTAATACATACAATCCTTTTTTTTTCTGGTTCTGGACATGCTACAGAGCTGAAACTTCGCATGTACACCTTTTAGACCCCCCAGACACAAAATCACACAAAAAAAGTTCTTAAAAATTGTCATTTTTGATAAAAAAAAAGCCAATTATTGAAAAATTAAAAAAAAAAGAGATTTTTTGATTTTTTGGATTTAGTATCTGAGGGGTCTAAAAAGTGTACATGTGAAGTTTCAGCTCTGTAGCATGTCCCGAACCATGAAAAAAAAGATTGTTTGTATTAGAAAACTTTCAGCACAGGAGTATGGCTCCGCTGCTGTAACACCTTGCCGGTTTAATAGAAGGCATTTTTTGGGTTCTTTGCAGTCAGGAAAAACATCTGAACTTGTGTATAGTGGTACTGTGCACAAGTTCTGATGTTTTGCCTGCCTCCAAAAACCCCCAAAAAATGCCAGCAAAAACACACCTGGGCATTTTTTTTTGACGCTAGCATTTTTTTGGCATTTTTTGGGGTTCTTTTGAGGCAGGCAAAACATCTGAACTTGTGACTATGGTGTGCAGCCAGGGACCCTAGTGGGAATTCTATCTGCTCAGTGGGGTACAGAAAGTTTCATATTGGAGGAGACAGGTCACATGACCAGGATCTCCTCACAGACTTTTTTTTTCCCCATAAAAAGTTTTATTAGGCAAGTAGACATACACAGAAGTGACAGGTACACAATCAACATGAAAGTAATATAACAGACATATACCAGGGAAGGAGCTCCTGTGAAAAATAAAACTGCTTACACAATGTTGAATTCAATACATGTATTAGTAGCTTGCATTCAAAAATAACATAAAAACAAAAACAGTAATTAATGCTGAAAGACTCCTATATTTGGCAAAGTTGTCTCAGCAAATTAATTTCCAACTGCAACTTGTACAGACCTGTCAAATACAAATGCACAGAGAGAAATGCAGATAAAAAGAAAGAAGATGGGAAAGGAGAAAAAAAAAGAGATGTGGAGGTGGGAAAGAGAGAAAGAAAAAAAAAGTGTAGGGGAAGAGGTAGGGACTGGCGTAGGGAAATGGTAAGGGAAACTGCCACATCTGGATGTATGTAAAGGGTACAAAAGGAATCCCATGCCATAGGGATAAACCAAATTAGATATGTTGCATAACCAAAAAATTATGACTACCTTACCTACAAACTTTCTCCCAGAAGAGGGTACCACCCCAGATTTATTGGCCTATTAGTTGCTATTCTGAAGTAATGTAGAAGTGTTCAGTTGTACTCCCATAATAATTCCAGTAAGCCCAAAGCTTGTGAAACTGTAAGATTCTGTTCAGTGTTAGGGCTCCAGTGGTTAACAGGCAGCTGTGAGACAGTTCAGTCAACCTAAAAACAGCTTTATTCAGCGAAACCAAAGAATATGACAGACTTTGTCTTCATGGGAAGCTCAACACAACACAAGGTGCTCTGCTCATCAGTATCACACAGTCCTTTAAATTATGTTAGCATCCCAGCTGAACAAACATTGCAAAGTCCCAGTTACAGGCCAGCTCACCCAGCAGGTCACGGTACACTTGAGGAGCCTTCCAGACAGCATGCAGGTCTCTTCCTCACTGCTAGCAAAACAGCTCCACACAAACTGTCAGGCCAGCTGACTAATAACCAGGTCTCAAGGGAAAGTACCTGTCCTCTTCAGTTAACCCTCTCTTAACTCTGTCCCAGGCTGCCTCTTTACACCTGAGATATATGTATCAGTTCTTCCATGTCCGCTAGCTTATCAAGGGGCAATGAACCATTCCCCAATTGTGGGGGCTGTGGCAAACTCCAGTGGACAGGTATACAAAGTCTGGCTGCGTTCAACATATGCATAGCCAATGATTTCAAATATTGGCATTTGGATAAGTTAGTATGGTGCAATAGATATTGCACAGGAGTAAAATCCAGTTCCAGGCTAGAGACGGTCGAGGTGATGCGATGGACCAATCCAGAACTGGGCAGCTCTACTAGATATAGAATAAGAATGGTATGGACATTAATGGCACCCCCAGAGGCATACACAATTGTTTAAAAAAGTAACAATCTTTATTTACAATCAATGATAGAAAATGCTACTGCGTATACAAATCATTCAAATTATGCAGCCCTCAAAGCCAATACGATGAATATACCCTAATTTAACCATAGCAAAGAATATGTGTCCTGGGCAGATTTGGACATATTAAAAATGTTGGAATAAGATAGGCCACCTTAAGATTATATGCCTCCATGCAGCCCATATATGAATGCACCAAGTCTGGTGATGTTTGAAGGTAATTTGAAAAGGAGCACAGCCCAATACTCGCCGGGAAAATAGGGAGCTCCTGACATAGAAAAAGAAGCCACCTTGGGGCGAATGTTGCTTACAGTAGGTGACTTCTTCAGGGAAAAAGTTCAGGGCTTGCAGCAATGTGGGTAGGGAAATGTATGGTTCAAACAAGAATAAGAGGATGTTATTAGCGAAAGCTGCACATTTATATTTGTTACTATTCGCTGAGAGACCTTACACCTCTGGGTTCACACGTAGACTTCTAAGGAAAGGCTCCAAGGTAATTATGAACAATATGGGGGACAGAGGACACACCTGCCTAATTCTATTGTGGCGTCCAACAAGTGACCATTTGCCCTTACTCTGGCATGAGGGGAGGCATATAAAGACAGAACCCTTGCATGAAACCTATCCCAAATGCCCAAAAAACAAAGAGCCATGTCCATGAAGTCCCACGCCACCCTGAAAAATGCCTTCTCGACATTCAATGAGAGGAAGAAGCCCCTCTGGCCCCTCATCATCAACCAATGATAGATAGTCAATGCATACAAAGTGTTATCGCGTGCCTCCCTGCCAGGAACAAACCCTACCTGATCAAGGGAAATCCACCTAGGTAAAAAAGGGAAGTAACCTATTAGCCAGAATTTTTGCATACAACTTCATGTCAACGGTAATTAACCACTTCAAATCCGGACACTTTCACCCCCCTCCAGTCGAGGCCAATTTTAAGCTTTTAGCGCTGTCACACTTTGAGTGAAAATTTACTCAGGCATACAACACTGTACACAAATGGAATTTTTATCATTTTTGAGACAGATAGAGCTTTTTTTTGGTGGTATTTCATCACCACTGGGTTGTTTTTATTTTTGGCTATATAAACAAAGAAAACATTTTTTTCTTTTTTGTTTTAAAATTTTGCAAATAAATAATCTTTCTTCATAAAATTAGGCCAAAGTGTTTTCTGCTACATTTTTCTAGTAAAAATAAAACAAAACAGTGTATATTTTTTAGTCTGTTTGCAAGAATCTACAAACTATGGTATAGCGTATGGCAGTGATCAGGATGCTGGAATGGGTTATGGCAGTGATCAGGACACTGGTATGGAATATGGTAGTGATCAGAGCACTGATATGGTAATTGGTGGTGTTCAGGATGCTGATATGGGGTATGACAGTGATCAGGACACTGGTATGGGGTTTGGCGGTTATCAGGCTGCTGATAAGGCTTATGGCGGTGATCAGGATGCTGGAATGACATGGTGGTGATCAGGACGCTGGTATGGAAAATGGCGGTGATTAGCATGTTGGTATGGTGTATGGCAGTGTTATTTTGAGCAATGCAGGATGTGGAAACCTTGCAAGCAGACCTGAACAAAATAACGGGGTGGGCAACTACATGGCAGATGAGGTTTAATGTTGATAAATGTAAAGTAATGCACTTGGGGGCCAGAAACCAGAAAGCAAGCTACTCACTAGGGGGGGAACCTCTGGGTGAGTCTAGGATGGAAAAGGTCTTGGGGGTACTGGTAGACAACAAGCTTGGCAGTGGCATGCAATGCCAAGCCGCCGCAAGCAAAGCCAACAGAATACTGGGATGTATAAAAAAGGGGATTCACTCCAGAAATAAAGAGATTATTCTCCCACTCTACAAGACTCTGGTCCGGCCACATCTGGAGTATGCTGTCCAGTTCTGGGCACCGGTCCTCAGGAAGGATGTGCTGGAATTGGAGAAAGTCCAGAGAAGGGCAACAAAAATAATTAGGGGAATGGAGGACATCAGCTATGAGGAAAGACTACAAGCACTGAAACTTTTCTCTCTGGAGAAAAGACGATTGAGGGGGGATATGATATCAATGTACAAATACTGTACTGGTGACCCGAGCATAAGGAACAAACTATTCAGAGAAAGGAGATACAATAAGACACGTGGCCACTCACTAAAACTTGAGGAAAGGCGGTTTCACCTTAAAGTGCGTAAGGGGTTCTTCACTGTAAGAACGGTAAGGATGTGGAATTCTCTTCCACAAGCAGTCGTATCAGCAGGGAGCATTGATAGTTTCAAAAAACTATTAGTTGGACACCTTAAAGACCACAACATACAGGGGTATACAATGTACGGTTAAAGCAAACACACACACACATCATAGGTTGAACTGGATGGACTGATGTCTTTTTTCAACCTCACTAACTATGTAACTATGTAACTATGACAGCATTACAGTTGTGCAAAATACTTTTTTTTTTTTTGTAATAATTCATTTAACTGTGCGCTGGGGGATGTCCAAATTTGGAATAATTTTTATTACTAAATCTGACCAGTGTTTTACCAGAACGTCATCCCAAACATAAGCGTACGTTTAGTAAACTGAAATAAGCCGAGATCTGGATGATCATGGCTTGTCTCAGAGCATTGCCGGTTTAAATTACTGAGAAGAGTAGTGGAGAACATAGTCTTCTCTTCTCATCTCAGTACACAAACGGCTTGCATTCACTGCAACAGAAATGGCCAGTTTAGTAACACATGATGTCACCTTATCACTGTGCTTCTCTTTGAAGATCTCCTCTTTCTACTTCTCCAGCTCAGAGGTGGAGAATCAGGGGGAGAAGCTGTGTGATAAGAGGAAGAAGACTTCTTTCCTCCTATATATCAGCACCAGTGGGTTCAAAATGAATGTATATATTTTATGTATGTATGTATGTATGTATGTGTGTTTGTGGATGTATGTATGTGTGTGTATATATATATATATATATATATAGTTTGTATATATACAGTATATATATATACTGGTGTATTTGTGTGTGTGTGTGTATATATATATATATATATATATATATATATATATATATATATATTGTGTGTACTGGTGTGTGTATATATATATATATTGTGACAGGAAGTCAGGTAAATCTGTGGATGTTGTCACAGACAGGAGATACATTTCCACCTGGTTTAGAAAATTCACCAATTACTATAGGGTGTCGGCTGCAGAGGTGTAAGGACGTTAATTGCCTCATTCTGAACAGCTGATGTCTTTCAACGTCCTCTGGCTACCTCTGCAGCCGACACCCTATAGTAATTGGTGAATTTTCTAAACCAGGTGGAAATGTATCTCCTGTCTGTGACAACATCCACAGATTTACCTGACTTCCTGTCACATAATATATATATATATATATATATATATATATATATATATATATATATACTGTATGTACTGGTGTGTATATATATATATATATATATATATATATATATATATATATATATATATATGTATACTGTATGTACTGGTGTGTGTATGTACTGTATGTATATAGCTTTAGCTCAGTGGCGGGTATGGATGACCCCTTGAGGGGGTTTGTTACACAGGGAGATAGCCGAGAAGTGGTTGCAAACAGTTTGGTTTATTCATGCAATTTTCTTCACCAGACTGCAAGCGTCAAAAACATCAAAATAAAATAAAACACTAAATAAATCCTTGCCACTGTGGGTGGCTACCTTCTCACATACAGGAACCTACCTACGGAGTCTGTCTCCAACCTACTGTTGGGCAGACTTTGCTGATCCTACAGCAGACCATCAATAGTCCATTTATTTTCTCTTCACACAACAAATGTCCATTGAACATGTCCCTTTTCTTTTCACATAGAGGACATTCCTTTACTTGTCTCTTCAAATAGCAAACAGTGCATTTATTTCTTTCCACATAGAAATAGTCCAAGACCTCACCTTGAGTAGTCTTCAGTCTTAATTAATTTCCCCTTCACACAGGAAATGTCCATTGGTTTCTTTTCACATAAAAAACTATCCAAGACCTCACCTTGAGTAGTCTTCACACTTGTTACCCTCCTCAGCGCACATCGCTTCAGGAGGTCTTCCCCATGCTCACACAGCTTCAGGGGGCATCACATCTCCCATGCCCACACAGCGTCAGGAGGCACACATCTGACTGTCCTCCTCTCCCCAGCTCACACAGCATCAGGAGGCAGCAATCCTTAGACTTCCTTTGGACAAATTATAGAGGCCTTAACTTCCTCATTCCAAACAGCTGAAGGTTCTGCAACTTCCTTAAACCTTCCTAGCTAGCTTTGTGTAACGCTCCTGCGTTTTTATATGGTGTGGATTTTCAGCTGCAGAAATAGTTCCACGTCAGCAGTCATGTAAGAGATATGCTGAGACACCATTCCCAACCTCAATGACTCATCATGTGTGGAAGGTCTTATTTCAGCCAGTAAATACACACAATTAGCAAGCTGGTTCTTAGAGTGACTTTATGCATGTGGTAACACAATGATGAAGGTTGAGTGGAGGTGGTAGGTGATAGACACTTGAAGGTGAGACAGTAGCAGATGGATGCAGGAAGGTTTAGCAATGTTGTATGATAGCAGATGATAGAATAGCAGGTGGACATACAAAAGAGATCAACCCAGTGCAGAAAAGTAGCAGTAGTCTCAAGAGCTAGCAATCTAGTTTATGCAGATGTGATAAACAGTCTCTACTATGCAGAGCTAGATAGTGTAAGCTTAGTATAAGTTTATAGAGAATTCCCCTGTGGGGTACTTAGCACTATTAGCGATACAGCCGAAGGGTGGTTCAGGAGAGGCGGATGATCCAGTAGCGGGATACAGGGATCAGCGCAGCGAGGTTCCGTCAGCGAAGTAAGCTTGCAAGCATGGAAGCTTCAAGCAAGGTTAGCATCCAGATAAGGGTGTTTGAACGAACACATGTGAGTGAGAAACGACGCCTTAAATAGCCATCTAGTCCGGCGCTGAGTGATGACAGCTCCAGTCTTAAAGGTGTATGCGCACCTTTCCAAAAGTAAATGGTAGGGCGCATACACTTGTGGAAATTGTAATTTAGGGTACCAAAGGTACCGGAACATTACAATACCCCCCCCTTAAGGCCTGCTCCTGAAGGCCTCTGGAGCTGGTTTGTCTGGGTATCTCGCATGAAAATTGCGGATTAATCTAGGGGCATGTATGTCAGAGGTGTTTAGCCAGGTGTCGTCTTGGGGCCCATAGTTCTTCCATCTAACCGAGTACTGAAGTCTTCTTCTGTAGATACGAGAATCCAGAATCTCTTTTATCTCGTATTCTTCTCCACCTTCAACTTGTACAGGAGGGGGAGGTGGAATATTAGGCCTTATTCCTTGGTCCGGAACATGGGGTTTTAGTAGCGACACATGGAAAATGGGATGGATTTTTAGGTCCATTGGCAATGTAAGCTGCACTGCAGCTTTTCCAATAAGTTTCTTGATTGGGAAAGGTCCCAAGAACAGAGGTCCAAGCTTTTTGCTAGGGATCTTCAGTCTCAAGTTTTTTGTTGAGAGCCAAACGAGGTCCCCGATAGTATACTGTGGAGAAGGTCTTCTACGAAGATCATAGTACTTCTTTTGTTGACTGTGAGCGTGTGCAATGGTAGTATTTAGTAAACCCAGAGAATCCTTTATTTGGGAAAGATAGTCTGAGGCTACTGGGTTATTTGAAGGAAGGATGCGTGGAGGGAGAATAGAGGGATGGAACCCATAGTTCAAGTAGAACGGACTCTGCTTGGTTGTACTGTGAGTTGCGTTGTTGTAGGCAAATTCTGCCAGGGGGAGAAGATCCAACCAATCATCCTGTTGGTAAGAAGTGTAACAACGTAAATACTGCTCGATGCATTGGTTGACTCTTTCAGTCTGTCCGTTGGTCTGCGGATGGTAAGGAGAAGTGAGCTTCCGCTCAATCCGTAGTATGTGACATAGTTCTTGCCAGAATTTAGAAATAAATTGGGATCCACGGTCAGACAAAAGAGTTTTTGGGATACCATGTAATCTGAAGACATGTTTCATCAGGAGTTCTGCCGTTTGTTTGGACGAAGGTAGTCTGCGAATAGCAATGAAATGTGCCATCTTTGTCAGATGGTCCACTGACACCAAGATGGTATTAAATCCTTTGGAAGGAGGCAATTCTACGATGAAGTCCAATGACAGAACCTCCCATGGAGTTTGGGGTATTGGTAGACTGCATAGTAGACCGGATGGTCTCGTAGTGTCAATTTTGGACCTGGCACAGACATTGCATGAAGAGACGAATTTTTGTATAGATGTTTTCATGTCAGGCCACCAGAATTGCCGAGAAATCAAATTGAAAGTCTTTGTCATACCCATATGTCCTGCCATAGGCAAATCATGCGATAATTCCAAGATCTTGGTGCGTAGGGTAGGTGGTATGTAAAGTTTGTCGTTGTAGTAGAGGAAGCCTTCTGCATCGGTAGTTAGTTGTGGTGGGGGTGAATCCAACCTTATACCATGCAGAACCTCTTCCTTCAAGGAACGGACAACTCCAATAATGCGTTTGTGAGGTATTATAGGAACGGAAGGAATTTCAAAGTAGTTTTCTTCAGTTAGTCGTGATAGTGCATCCGCCTTTTTGTTCTTATCTGCAGGTGTGTAGGTCACTAGGAAGTTAAACCTTAGAAAGAATAGTGACCATCGTACCTGTCAATGCGAGAGAGTTTTGCTAGTCTGAAGATATTGGAGGTTTTTATGGTCCGTGTATATAATTATTGGTAATTGGGTGCCTTCGAGTAAATGTCGCCAATTCTCCAGAGCCAATTTTATAGCAAGCAGTTCCTTCTCACCCACGGAGTAATTTATCTCGGGACTGCTCAGGGATTTAGAAAAAAAGGCGACTGGATGAAGTGGTGAAGTGGGGGTAGGTCGTTGGGAGAGTATTGCTCCTACTGCCAGGTTTGACGCATCTACCTCCAGAATGTATTGGAGGGATGGGTCTGGATGGCGTAATATGGGAGCGGAAGTAAACCTTGTCTTTAACAAGTGGAAAGCCTTATTTGCTTCTTCTGACCATTTAAATGGTATTTTTATGCTAGTGAGCTGAGTGAGGGGTCTCACAATAGCAGAAAAGTTTTTTATGAACTTCCTGTAGAAATTTGAAAATCCCAGGAATCGCTGTAGCGGCTTGCGTGTAGTTGGTGTAGGCCAATCCTGAATGCAGGATATTTTACTCATGTCCATCTCGATTCCTGTTTTGGATATGATGTAGCCTAGAAAGAGTACCTCATCTTTATGGAACAAGCATTTCTTAAGCTTCACATAAAGATTATGTGCAAGCAATCTCGATAATACAAGTCTTACATGTCTTATGTGTTCAGACAGGGTCCGTGAATATATAAGTATATCGTCCAGATATACCACAACACAGACATCTAGTAAGTCTTTAAAAATATCGTTTATAAATCGTTGGAAAACTGCAGGGGCATTGCATAGGCCGAATGGCATCACAAGATATTCGAACAATCCGTATCTAGTTCTGAACGCAGTCTTCCACTCGTGTCCATCACGGATTCGAATGAGATTGTATGCTCCTTTCAGGTCTAATTTTGAAAAATAGGTAGCTCCACGCACCTGCTCAATGAGCTCAGGGATAAGCGGTAGAGGATAGCGATCTTTTATTGTGATAGCATTCAATTTCCTGTAGTCGATGATAGGTCTGAGACTTGAATCTTTATTGCGAACAAAAAAGAGTCCTGCTGCTGTGGAAGAAGTGGAAGGTCTAATAAAACCTTTTTCCAAGTTCTCATCCAAATAGGTTTTGAGATGGGCAAGTTCATCCTGTGAAAGAGGATAAACATGACCGAACGGCAATTTGCTATTTGGGAGTAGATCAATGCTACAATCATAGTCTCGATGAGGAGGTAATGCTTGAGCATTTTTCTCAAGAAAAACCTCAGAAAGATCCTGATAACATAGTGGTGCAATCTCATCTGTCACCACAGACAGAATCTTCCCGGAAAACGGGAGGTTACACGTTTCCTCGCAATAACAAGAAGGGAAGGTCAAGGACCGTTTCTTCCAATCTATGGTAATACTGAGTTGTATTAATGCATCCAGGGTTTTTGGCAGATCCGCTCGGGCGAGCTCGTCCTTAACGGCTTCTGATAGGCCAAGCCTAAATTGGGTTTTCAGAGATGCATCATTCCATTCTGAATCAAGGGTCCATCTCTTGAACTCTGCGACAAAGTCTTCCACAGGCCTCCTTCCTTGTTTCAAGGATCTTAACTGAAGATCAGCAGTACTCTGCCTATTGGGGTCATCATATAGGCTAGTGAGCTCTGCCAGGAACAAGGCATAGGAGTTGAGAAGCTGGTCGTTTTTCTCAAAAAGAGAATCTGCCCAGGCTCGAGGATCGCTTGATAGGTAAGAAATAATAGTACAAACCTTAATGTGATCAGTAAGGTAGGTACGAGGTTTTAGCAAAAAAAGTAACTCACATGCGTTTTTAAATTCGCGAAATTTTTTGCGATCGCCTGTAAATACCAAAGGGGGATTTATCTTGGGTTCAGGGGACTGAGCAGAGGTAAGTTGTGTCAGTCTAATTACCTGCTGCGACAGAGCCTGATTGTCTTCTTTTAATTCAGCAAGTGCGTGCATTAACGCAGATACTTGCTGTTTTAATTGTGTCACCTGAGTGGTTATTTCTGGAACTATTTCTGCTGAATCCATTTTTAGGTTCGTTCAATCTGTAACGCTCCTGCGTTTTTATATGGTGTGGATTTTCAGCTGCAGAAATAGTTCCACGTCAGCAGTCATGTAAGAGATATGCTGAGACACCATTCCCAACCTCAATGACTCATCATGTGTGGAAGGTCTTATTTCAGCCAGTAAATACACACAATTAGCAAGCTGGTTCTTAGAGTGACTTTATGCATGTGGTAACACAATGATGAAGGTTGAGTGGAGGTGGTAGGTGATAGACACTTGAAGGTGAGACAGTAGCAGATGGATGCAGGAAGGTTTAGCAATGTTGTATGATAGCAGATGATAGAATAGCAGGTGGACATACAAAAGAGATCAACCCAGTGCAGAAAAGTAGCAGTAGTCTCAAGAGCTAGCAATCTAGTTTATGCAGATGTGATAAACAGTCTCTACTATGCAGAGCTAGATAGTGTAAGCTTAGTATAAGTTTATAGAGAATTCCCCTGTGGGGTACTTAGCACTATTAGCGATACAGCCGAAGGGTGGTTCAGGAGAGGCGGATGATCCAGTAGCGGGATACAGGGATCAGCGCAGCGAGGTTCCGTCAGCGAAGTAAGCTTGCAAGCATGGAAGCTTCAAGCAAGGTTAGCATCCAGATAAGGGTGTTTGAACGAACACATGTGAGTGAGAACCGACGCCTTAAATAGCCATCTAGTCCGGCGCTGAGTGATGACAGCTCCAGTCTTAAAGGTGTATGCGCACCTTTCCAAAAGTAAATGGTAGGGCGCATACACTTGTGGAAAGTGTAATTTAGGGTACCAAAGGTACCGGAACATTACACTTTGCAGCCGACACCCTATAGTAATTGGTGAATTTTCTAAACCAGGTGGAAATGTATCTCCTGTCTGACTACATCCACAGATTTACCTGACTTCCTGTCACAATATATATATATATATATATATAGATATATATATATATCTATATATATATATATATATATATATATATATATATATATATACTGTACTGTATGTACTGGTGTGTGTGTATATATATATATATAAATATACTGTATGTACATATATATACTGTATGTACTGGTGTGTATGTATATATATATATATATATATATATATATATATATATATATATATATATATATATATATATATATATATACACTGTATGTACTGGTATGTATGTATGTATGTATGTATATATATATATATATATATATATATATATATATACATACATGTGTGTGTGTGTGTATATATATACTGTGTGTATGTATGTATGTATATATACTGTGCATGTGTGTGTGTATAGATATGTTTTCATGTGTCAGAACATGTCATTACGAGTTCTTTTAAACTTTAGTTTCACTTTTTAAACTTAGGGGCGGCTGTAATCTCACAATATCTCGTGAGATTACAGGCAGTCCACCCAGTTATACACAGATCTTGGCAGTTCTCAGAGAAAAAAATTCTCCTCTGATCACCCTGTGAGAAGGGAAGTTCTCCGCCTTCTAAACTGGGTGCCAGAGGAGATATTTTTTCTCTGAGAACTGCCGAGAAGTGAACTGAGAGAAAACTTCTCAGTTTACTAAACGTACACCATAATTTGATAGCAAACGTATAAAATAATACTGTTTGTTAGATACTGTAATTCATTTAAGAAACTCTTCCAGAAACAATTTCAGAAAAATTGTGCATTTATTTAAAGATCATGTGACACTTTAACTATGCACAGATAACCTCCATTGACCCAATTATGTAACTAATTCCACCCAACTAATTCCACCCAAGTTTACTTAGGGTTTTCACAACAAAGGCGGTAATGTAAATATATGATTAATTTAATTGATTACTAAACCTAAAGTGTTACTAAACCCAGGACCCTGCATTCACTATATCTGGTCTCCTACAGTTCCCAGGACATTGAAATATAAACTGCTAAATACCTTTTATCATTATCAATATATAGCAGTTTTGTGACTTCAATCAGTGTATGGCCAAGTACTGGTTAAAGCTTTTAGGAGGAGTTTTCATTCTCCTCTGACTGTCCAAAGAGGCTGCATGACCCCTGACTTTCTGTCTGGACGGTGCTGATTGGCCCTGCGCTGATTACATGCACCATTCAAAAAAAAAAAAAACCTCTCTAGCATTACACACCAAACTGAGCATGTGCAGAGTGCCTCCAAGGCTCCGTTCTATCAGCAGATGGATTTGGGACAGTAAAAGAAGGGGAGGATCAGAGGAGACAGGATCAAGCAGTCTTTTACACAATGAGGAGGACTAACCCTTTAGGTTCCACAGTGAGTATACCAAGCATGCTTTACTGCATATGCACACTGATTTTACTGTTGTGGGTTTAGTAATACTTTAACTTAACCTGTAAACCTAAATGTTAATCTCAACCCTTACTGCACAGTAACCGTTAAAATCAAGAGATGTCAAGAAATATATAATCCAAGAAACAGTTGCAATTATGGCAACACCAGTGACAAAAATGTTGAAAATATTATGCAATGAAGGCCTTTGCTCCTGTTTGCAATGCATCATTAGTGCATCACTGGTGCTGATAAACTGTACTGATATCTTAATGCCAAAATCAAGTGACCTGAATATGTAAGGGGCTAATTCACACAGAAAATAATCAATGTCAGACTGTTGATGGTAGCAAGCGTTCAGGTTTTATCCTTCATTCAAAAGCAGAACTAGGATGCTGATTGGTTGGTGTATTGCTTCAGTTTACCCTGCCCAGATGATGTTTTGAGATTGGGGGAACTGGTACTCTATAAGTCTCTAAAGTAAAAACTCAGCAACTATATAATCTCTCCTCTATTTTTCTATGACTTCTGACACATCCCTCTCTTTCACTTTGCTTGTCCAGACATCAATCAGCTTCACCAGAAAAGTCAAAGGGGATTTCAAGAAATGCAATCACAACCATCAGCATACTCTCTTTTCTGTACTTTAATTAATCTGTCAGGTCTAAATCGGTAATAAATTACAAAGAAATGCACATTTTTCACCTCTAAAATAGATCCTAAAAGTTTAATTTCCAAGCTTGTTATTAACATTTTAGGATGTAAATTAGCACAAGAAAGATGAGTCATTTGGGAAGTCATGGTCAATCTCTAAAACAGGTTAATAGGAAACACAGGACCATTTGAAAATAGTTCACTAATGGTTGTTTCTTTTTTCTACTTTGGCTCTGCTATTTTTCAAGTGTGTTTTGTTAACTGCATTGGGGCTCTCTTTACTCTGAAAAATAGAGGAAGCTGTGTGTTCAGACACTGAGATCATCACCCAGTGCAGTAATTACAAAGCAGCCATAGCATATAAGCAGTAGGTTAATGAGCTTTTCGAGACACAGTTTTTGTTTGGTCTTTACAATCAGAAAAGAGCTGCTGATAAAAACAATATTTCAAGCAAAAGGGCAAAATGTGATGAACAAAAAATAGTGCCGCAAAAATGCTGCCAACTAATTTGTTGATTAATTCACTTAACAAGATTTTCAACACTGTCTTACCCTATGGAATAGGGATTACCATATCTGTCACCCAGCTATGGCTTCTAGAGACCAGCAGGGATGCTATGCATTTGGAATGTAAAAGTTTTAGGCATTTGTGAAAAATGCTGTAACATGAGGATGCTTTACGACAATAATGAAATTCATTGTTTTATTTATCAATTATCAACCTACTAAAAAAAACCTTAATCAAATCAATATTGGATGTGTCCACCCTTTGTCTTCACAACAGCATCCATTCTACCAGGTAAACGTGTACACTATTAAAGGAGAACTCCAGAAATAAGATATTTTTAAAATTTTCATTGTGCCAGGTTGGTTGCAAGTAATTAGGAAGTGGGTTCCTGTTGTTATGGTGCTGAAGCAACTCCCTATCTGGTATAGGAAACAAGGGGTGTCACAGTGATTTTGGGACGCTTTGCTTTTCTTCGGATTTAATTTATTGGTAATTACAGGTAACCAAACTGGTTAAGTTTAACATTTAAAGAAGATTATTCTTAGAGCTATAACCAGTTCCTGCTCACTTATAGTACAATGAAGGCCGGGTGGGACATTCACTGTTCCGGGTGGACATCATATGATGTCCTACTGGAATGCGTCTCATGTGCTCCTCATGGGCCGCACTGCAGCGCATTTAAACTTTAGTTTCACAAGTAGATGATTGATCAGTGTACAGGTCGCTGCCAGTACCATGTGATTGCTGTGATAAATCACAGAAGATCACATGACAATTGTACACAATGGGTGACTTTCATTCATGGCATCCATTGTGTACTATTGTGTTGTGTGGCCAATCATAGCTAACCACAATAGTAAACTCTGAATGAATCAATTTCATTCAGTAAAAATGGTTGCATATAACAGGGACATTTGCTAGTATAGCCAATAATAATGTGAAAAACTATGGTAACACTGTATTGCTTTGGTCACAGTATGTTAAAAAAAAATTGAAAAGAAAATTAAAAAATTAAAAAAAAAATAAAAAATGTAAAAAAAAAAAAAAAAAAAAAATGTATTTATTTATTTATTTTTTTAGCTACATACTGTCACAAGTTGGTTTCCCTGATCACTGCCACACTAGTTATATGATGATGTTATACTGTACTTTTGACAGTATGAAAACAAAAGTTGTGAAAACCAATTACAGTCTAAACAAAACTCGCCATGCCTCTCGCTAAATACCTTGGACTGTCTACTTTCCAAAAAGGGGTCATTTGGAGGATATTTTTGCAGTCTTGGCATTTTCAGGCTTTAAGAAATGAGATAGGCCATCAGTAATAGTTTGTGGACTACCTGTTGACTATAATTGTTACATACAATTGTATAATGTATACCAGGGCTCAAAATTTCAAGTCATGAGTAGAGATGAGCGGACACCTGGATGTCCGTATTCGGCAGGTTAGGCCGAACTTGAAAAAAAAGTCCGGGTCCGTGTCCCGGACTTTTTCCGAACTTTACCCGGACACAAACCCCATTGAAGTCAATGGGGACCCGAACTTTCAGGCACTAAAATGGCTCTAAAACACCAATGGAAAGGGCTAGAGTGCTGCAAATGGCAGCAAAACGTAGTTAAGAGCATGGCAATTGCTCTGCAAACAAATGTGGATAGGGAAATAACTTAAAACAACAAAAAAAAACAGAAAAATGAAACAATGTTCTTCATCTGTGAAGAACGAGGCCCAAATGGAGTAGGAGGGAGGTTGAGGTGGTGGTGGATGTGGCGGTGTCATAGGCCTGTGCACAGGGTGTGCCGGGTGTGCCTGGGCACACCCTAATCACCTAGGGCACATTAGCATTATCGCTCTGTTTGCCAGTGAGGAGATGGGAAAGATCTCCCTCGGACCTGCTCTGCCATAAGAGATGTGCCAAACACTTCTATTTCACTTTGCCAGCAGGGAGAGTAATGTACCGGGGCCATATACATGTAGGCAAACACATGCATGTGTATTTAAACTTTGGGGTGCACACCCTAATGCAATAGGCTGCGCACACCTATGGGTGGTGTAGGTGGAAGCGGTGGTGGAGGAGGACGAGGTAGCCAACACTGCTTTTTTTCAGTCATTTTAAATGAGGGTACACCCCAAAAGAGTGAGAAAGATCAAAAATAGAACAATGGCTGGGTAAGGTCGGTATCCATCTCTATTCTGCACAAGGTACGGAAAAGTCCTGTGGGATCCATGCCTGGTTCATTTTAATGAACGTGAGCTTGTCCACATTGTCTCTGGATAGGCAGCTGCGCTTGTCTGTGATAACGCCCCCAGCCGTGCTAAATACACGTTCAGATAATACACTGGCTGCAGGGCACACCAGCACCTCCAAGGCGTAAAGGGCAAGCTCAGGCCATGTGCCCAATTTGGAGACCCAGAAGTTGAAGGGGGCAGACCCGTCATTCACTACATGTAGGCGTGTGCACACATACTGCTCCACCATGTTGGTGAAATGCTGCCTCCTGCTAAGACGTTCCATATGAGCTGCTGGTGCTGCTGTTTGTTGTGGCGTGCTGACAAAGCTTTTCCACATTTCGGCCATGCTAACCCTGCCTTCTGAGGTGCTGGCGGTGCCCTGGTTGCGTTGCGCTTGTACTCGCGCATCTTGCGAGTGAGTGAATTAAGGACGGTACGTTGTCCTTGTAACGGGGATCCAGCAGCGTGGCCACCCAGTAATCAGCACAAGTTAGAATGTGGGCAACTCGTCGGTCGTTGTGGAGACACTGCAGCATGTAATCTCTCATGTGTGCCAGGCTGCCCAGAGGCAACGAAAGGCTGTCCTCTGTGGGAGGTGTATCGTCCGTGTCCTCTGTATCCCCCCAGCCATGCACCAGTGATGGCCATGAGCTGGCCTGGGTGCCACCCTGCTGTGAACATGGTTCCATCTCCTCCTCCATCTCCTCCTCCTCATCCTCCTCATCCTCCAAAACTGTGCCCCTGCTGGACAATTGTGTCCCTGGCGTTTGTGGGTGCAGGAACCCACCCTCAGAGCCACTTGCGAATGACTGCCCTGAAAGCCTTGGAAATGTTACCTCTTCATCCTCCTCCTCCTCCTCCTCCTCATCCTGTGCCACATCCTCTTCCATCATTGCCCGAATCGTTTTTTGAAGGAGGCATAGAAGTGGGATAGTTAAGCTGACAACGGCGTCATCGGCACTGGCCGTGTTGGTGGAGTACTCAAAACAGCGCAACAAGGCACACAGGTCTCGCATGGAGGCCCAGTTATTGGTGGTGAAGTGGTGCTGTTCCGCAGAGCGACTCACGCGTGCGTGCTGCAGCTGAAACTCAACTATGGCCTGCTGCTGCTCGCACAGTCTTTCCAGCATGTGCAAGGTGGAGTTCCACCTTGTGGGCACGTCACATATGAGGCGGTGAGCGGGAAGGCCGAAGTTACGCTGCAGCGCTGACAGGTGAGCAGCAGCAGAGTGAGAACGCCGAAAGTGCACACAGACGGCCCGCACTTTCTGCAGCAGCTCTGACATATCGGGGTAATTTTTAAGGAACCTCTGCACCACCAAATTCAGCAAATGCGCCAGGCAAGGGATGTGCGTAAAACCGGCAAGGCCCAGAGCTGCTATGAGATTTCGCCCGTTATCGCACACCACCAGGCCGGGCTTGAGGCTCGCTGGCAGCAACCACTCATTTGTCTGCTGTTCCATGCTCCTCCACAACTCCTGCGCGGTGTGTGGTTTTTCCCCCAAACAGGCAAGTTTTAAAATTGCCTGCTGTCGTTTACCCCTGGCTGTGCTGAAGTTGGTGGTGAAGGTGTTACGCTGACCGGATGAGGAGGTGGTAGAGGATGAGGAAGCGGAGTAGGAGGAGTTAGGAACAGGAGGCAAACTGAAGCGCCCTGCAATCCTCGGTGGTGGAAGGACATGCGCCAACTGCATTTACCCAGTGTGCCGTTAGGGAGATATAACGCCCCTGACCGTGCTTACTGGTCCACGTATCGGTAGTTAGGTGGACCTTGGCACAGATGGCGTTGCGCAGTGCACACTTGATTTTTTCCCCCACTTGGTTGTGCAGGGAAGGGATGGCTTCCCTGGAAAAGTAGTGGCGGCTGGGCACGACGTACTGTGGGACAGCCACCAACATAAGGCTTTTAAAACTGTGCGTCTCCACCAGACGGAATGACAGCATTTCAAAGGCCAAGAATTTTGAAATGCTGGCATTCAGGGCCAGGGATCGCGGATGGGTAGGGGGGTACTTCCTCTTCCTCTGAAGTGTTTGGGAGATGGAAAGCTGAACGCTTCCACAGGACATTGTGGAGATGGTTGGTGACCCAGGTGGTGGTGTTGCTGACAGATCGTCTGTTTGCGGGGTGGCAGGTGCCGGTATCACTACAGAGGTGGATGGAGAGGCCGAGACTGCAGCAGAAGAGGAAGCAGGAGGAGCCAGAGACCTTTCTTGGTTTTGAAGGTGTCTACTCCACTGCAGCTCGTGCTTTGCACTTGGATGCCTGATCATGCAGGTTGTGCTCAGGTTGAGAAGCTTTATGCCTCGCTTCAGGCTCTGATTGCACAGGGTGCAAACCACTCGTGTCCTGTCATCAGCACATTTTCTGAAGAACTTCCACGCTAGAGAACTCCTTTGAGCTGGCTTTGGTGCGCTCGTTCCCTTGCTGCGTTGGGCAGTAGCAGGCGTAGTGAGTCATCAAAAAGAAGAAGAGACTGCTGCATGACTTGGGGCTCAGACTGCTTGCCTGATTTGCAAGGGGGTGAGGTGAAAGACGGTTGGACATTGGCTGCAGGTGCCAACTCTGACCTTTCTGCAGTAGACTGGGTGGGAGACAATGTGAAGGAACTGGAGGCACTGTCAGCAGCAAACCAATCTACTATCGCCTCTACTTGTTCTGGCCTCATCACTTCTAGAGGCGCATGATGCCCTACCAAATACTGCTGCAGGTTCTGTCACCTACTCACACTTGAGGAAGGTGTTTCACTTGTGCATGTAGCTGGCACAGATCGACCACGTCCTCACCTTGCAACAGGAGCTCTACCAGCAGCACCACGACCCAGGCCACGGCCCCTATTTGACGGTCTTCTCATATTTCTGTAATTTATGATCATGCCCTAGAAAGGTGTTTATTGAATAGCGGAACAAAACAACAACAGTATCGCACGGGTGTATCTCAAATATGCAAACTATGCCAAACTATTACCCCAAAAGGGTGTTTATTAAATAGCGGAATAGAAAAACAGTATACAAATACAATGGGTGTATCTCACAGTCAAATATGCAAAGTATGACGCAAATTTAATTTTTTTCACCCCAAAAGGGTGTATATTGAATAGCGGAATATAAAAAAGGATATAAAAAGGTGTATCTCACACGTACCGATACAGACTATGCCGTAATTTTTTTACACTCCAAAAGGGTGTATATTGAATAGCGGAATAGGAAAAATTTGATAAAACGGTGTATCTCACACGTACAAACACAGACTAGGCCCCGATTACAATTTTTTGTACCCTAAAGGCAGGATGAGGAAGAGGAGTAGGAGGAGTTCGGAACAGGAGGCAAACTGAAGCTCCCTGCAATCCTCGGCGGTGGAAGGAGATGCTCCAAACAAATTTGAAAAGCTGTATCTCACATGTACCGATACAGACTATGCCGTAATTTAATTTTTTACACTCCAAAAGGGTGTATATTGAATAGCGGAATAGGAAAAATTTTATAAAACGGTGTATCTCACACGTACAAACACAGACTAGGCCCCCGATTAAAATTTTTTGTACCCTAAAGGCAGGATGAGGAAGAGGAGTAGGAGGAGTTTGGAACAGGAGGCAAACTGAAGCGCCCTGCAATCCTCGGCGGTGGAAGGAGATGCGCCAAACAAATTTAAAAAGGTGTATCTCACATGTACCGATACAGACTATGCCGTAATTTAATTTTTTGCACTCAAACAGGGTGTATATTGAATAGCGGAATAGAAAAAAATTTACAAAATGGTGTATCTCACACGTACAAACACAGACTAGGCCCCGATTACAATTTTTTGTACCCTAAAGGCAGGATGAGAATGAGGAGTAGGAGGAGGTCCGAACAGGAGGCAAACTGAAGCACCCTGCAATCCTCAGCGGTGGAAGATGCGCCCCAAAAATTTGGAAGGTGTATCTCACACGTACCGATACAGACTATCCCGCAATTTAATTGTTTTTACCCCAAGGGTGTAGATTGAATAGTGGAATAGAAAATATGATTTCAAAAGGTGTATCTATCTCACACGTACAGACCCAGACTAGGCCCCGATTACTATTTTTTTGTACCCCAAAGGCAGGATGAGGAGTAGGAGGAGTTTGAAACAGGCAGGAGGCAAACTGAAGCACCCTGCAATCCTCGGCGGTATGAGATGCGCCCCAAAAATTAGGTGTATCTCACACGTACTGATACAGACTATCCCGCAATTTAATTGTTTTTACCCCAAGGGTGTAGATTGAATAGCGGAATAGAAAATATGATATCAAAAGGTGTATCTATCTCACACGTACAGACCCAGACTAGGCCCCGATTACTATTTTTTGTACCCCAAAGGCAGGATGAGGAGTAGGAGGAGTTCAGAACAGGCAGGAGGCAAACTGAAGCACCCTGCAATCCTCGGCGGTATGAGATGCGCCCCAAAAATTGGAAAGGTGTATCTCACACGTACTGATACAGACTATCCCGCAATTTAATTGTTTTTACCCCAAGGGTGTAGATTGAATAGCGGAATAGAAAATATGATATCAACAGGTGTATGTATCTCACACGTACAGACCCAGACTAGGCCCGATTACTATTTTTTGTACCCCAAAGGCAGGATGAGGAGTAGGAGGAGTTTGGAACAGGCAGGAGGCAAACTGAAGCACCCTGCAATCCTCGGCGGTATGAGATGCGCCCCAAAAATTGGAAAGGTGTATCTCACACGTACCGATACAGACTATCCCGCAATTTAATTATTTTTACCCCAAAGGGTGTAGATTGAATAGCGGAATAGAAAATATGATATAAAATTGGTGATTTTTCAATAGCACATGTGAACACAGCAGTGTCTTATATCAGTCAGCTCTGCTGCAGGCTATGAAGGGGGAAAAAAAAGAAAATTCCTCTTAAGTTTGTAATTTTTAAATACATTAGTACAGACTATGCCACAATTTAATTTGTTTAACCCAAAAGGGTGTATATTGAATAGTGGAATAGAAAAAAGTGTATACATTTAAAAATCACTAGCACATGTGAACACAGCAGTGTCTTATATCAGTCAGCTCTGCTGCAGGCTATGAAGGGAAAAAAAAAAGAAAATTCCCCTTCAAGTTTGTAATTTTTAAATAGATTAGTACAGACTATGCCACAATTTAATTTTTTTAACCCAAAAGGGTGTATATTGAATAGTGGAATAGAAAAAAGTGTATAAATTTTAAAATCACTCAATAATAGCACATGTGAACACAGCAGTGTATTATCACAGTCAGCAGCACTGAAGGAAAAACGCTGCACACAACTGACTGATAAAAAAGATTTTTTTCTCCCTCCTCCTCAGCGGGCAAAAAGATTGTGTTCACTGCACCACCCCACACACAGCAAAATCGATGTAGAACACTGACCCTGCCTATTCTCCAGCCTCGCCCTAAAATGATCGATAAGATCGGTCACTGGCACTGCAAACCCCCCACACAGCAAAATCGATGTAGAACACTGACCCTGCCTATTCTCCAGCCTCGCCCTAAAATGCCCTAATAACTCGCCCTGCCTGCACTCCGACCTGACCCTGAATTATTTTCGGACAAAATATAATTTTTCACTGTCTGTCCCTAATCAGCAGCCAGCACGTATGATGTGTGCTCTCTCCCTAAACTACAGCAGAACGAAGCAGCACGCTGGGGCTCTCGAACTTATAAAGACATGGTCACATGCTTCAGATGGACAATCACAGCTACTAATACATTAGTAGGCATGGCTGGGATGGCTTAAGGCACACCAGTTAAACGCTTGTTGATTGGCTGTTGAAAGCCCGCCATTAAAAGCGCGCCATTACATACAAACCCGGAAATAAAATGACCGAACACGGATTTTAAACCCGAACATACAGTAAAGTTTTCGGGTCCGTGTTCGGGTAACAAAAATCCAATTATTCGGTACGAACACGAATAATACAGTCCGTGTTCGCTCAACACTAGTCATGAGCTACTAGCCAGGCCTTAAGAGTTACTCGCCACCCAAACCCTACCCTGCTCCGCCCCTAAACACGCCCTCACCAGAGTGCCCACAGTGTGCCCCCTTTCAATGCAGAGTGCCCACAGCATGCTCCCTTAAATGCAGAGTGCCCACAGCGTGCCTCCTTAAATGCAGAGTGCCCACAGCGTGCCCCCTTTCAATGCAGAGTGACCACAGCATGCCCCCTTTCAATGCAGAGTGCCCACAGCGTGCCCCCTTAAATGTAGAGTACCCACAGTGTGCCCCCTTAAATGTAGAGTGCCCACAGCGTGCCCCCTTAAATGTAGAGTGCCCACAGCATGCCCCCTTAAATGCAGAGTGCCCACAGTGTGCCCCCTTAAATGTAGAGTGACCACAGCGTGCCCCCTTAAATTTAGAGTGCCCACAGCGTGCCCCCTTAAATGTAGAGTGCCCGAAGCATGCCCCCTTAAATGCAGAGTGCCCACAGCGTGCCCCCTTAAATGCAGAGTGCCCACAGTGTGCCTCCTTAAATGTAGAGTGACCACAGCGTGCCCCCTTAACTGTAGAATGCCTACAGCATGCCCCCTTAAATGTAGAGTGCCCACAGCGTGCCCCCTTCAATGTAGAGTGACCACAGCATGCCCTCTTAAATGCAGAGTTAGCACAGCGTGCAGAGAGACCAGTGTTCACTTACCTGATGCAGCGGCGGCTTGTCCTAATCCTCCGCATCTCCCTCCTCCTCTTCCTCCTACTTGGCCAATGGCAATTGTTCGCCTTTTGGCCAATCAGGAAACGGGTTTCGGACCCGTCTCCTGATTGGCCAGGAGGAGGATCAGGAGGAGGATCAGTGTGACAATAGCTAATATTCATTCGTTATTGTCACACAATGGGTGGGCTCAGGGTGCACTTCTCTGCGCCCCGGGTCCACCCTTTTCTGAAGAACAGTGCACTCACTACAATGCAGGCTGCGCTGTGAATGGCGGCGGTAGGCACTACATTCCCCATACAGCACAGCCCTTACTCACCATCCTCATCATTCCACTCGCAAAATGCGAGCAGGCGAGTGGAATTTTTGAGGGCTGATGTATACCATTGTTTGTGGACTCTATAACTTTACTACAGACTAAATAAAGACAAAACACTGATTTGGGTTATTTTCACCAAAGAAATGTAGCAAAATACATTTTGGCCTAAATTCATGAAGAAAAAATATTTATTTATTTATTTGCAAAATTTTGGGCATTTTTTTGTTTGTTTAAAAAACAAAAAAAACCCAGTGGTGATTACATATTACCAAAAGAAAGCTTCCATTCAAAGTGCGACAGCACTGAAAGCTGAAAATTGTCCAGGGCAGGAAGGAGGTGAAAGGTCCCAGTATTGAAGGTGTTAAGGATTTTGCAGGCATATGGTCCAGTGCATGATTAATCAATTATACCAAACAGGCGCTAATGATCGTCAAGAAAACATGTAGGTTAAAATACATTAATTAAACCAGGAATTAAACTAGGTAGTGAAAAGCCATGCTCTACTAACAGGTGGATAGAGCTGTCATGCTGTGTTAGGTAAGCAGTTGGGTGTGGGTTTATAAGTCAATTTAGGTTAGTGGGCCAGGGAAGGTGGATTTTTGTGTTTTTTTACTGAAAGGAAACTTGTTCTCTAATACCCAATGTGTTGTTGACACAAAGGAAAGCTGCAAAAAATCCCTGATATGTTCCAGGTTCAAATGGGACCAGTAGTTTCATGAAGCCAATGGCATTTACAGGTTACCTTTACATGGTGTCTGAGTGAAGGTGTTTTTTGATTCAATTCATTAACTGCTTCCGGTACGCGCTATAGCCTATATACGGCTGCAGCGCGGACTCGAATTTTCGGTAAGGCCGTTTTTAAACGGCCTCCCAGAAGCAGTCTCCCCGCGCGCTCCCGAGAGCGCGCATCGGGGAAAATCAGTGTCGGCCGTGTCCCTTGGACACAGCCGATCACAGATCGTGGTGAATGGCCAATCACAGCGGCCATTCACCACGTGATCGGACCGTCCAATGAGAGATGATCTCATATGTAAACATATGAGATCATCTCTCATCGCCGGCGCTCCTTCCTCACACGGAGCCTGCAGTGTGAGGAAGGAGGGGGAGCCTCACAGCGCCGGGGACACAGAAGAAATGTAATCAGGGCACTGATCACCAGTGCCCTGATTACAAAAGGTAAAACTCATACACAAATTGCCCACAGTGCCCGCCTACAGTGCCCCCCCATCAGTGCCCACAATCAGTGCCCATAGTGCTGCCAGTCAGTGCCCATCAGTGCCTGCTCATCTAGGCACTGATGAGCACTGACTGGCAGCACTATGGGCACTGAGTGTGGGCACTGATGGTGCTACCCATCAGTACTCATCAGTGCCACCCGTCATTGTCCATCAGTGCCATCCGCCAGTGCCCATCAGTGCCGCCTATCAGTGCCCATCAGTGCCGCCCGTCAGTGCCGCCTCTCAGTGCCCAGCAGTGCCACCTCTCAGTGCCCAGCAGTGCCGCCTATCAGTGCTCATCAGTGCCGCCTATCAGTGCTCATCAGTGCCGCCTATCAGTGCCGCCTATCAGTGCCGCCTATCAGTGCTCATCAGTGCGGCATATTAGTACCTCCTCATCAGTGCCCATAAGTGCCACCTCATCAGTGCCCATAAGTGCCACCTCATCAGTGTCTATCAGTGCAGCCTATCAGTGCCCATCAGTGCCCCCTCATCAGCGCACATCAGTGAAGGAGAAAAATGTATTTATTTTCAAAATTTACTAGCAGAAAATAAGAAAAACTTTTTTTTTTCAAAATTTTCTGTCTTTTTTCTTTTTTTTTGTAAAAAATAAAAAAACCATAGGTGATTAAATACCACCAAAAGAAAGCTCTATTTGTGTGAAAAAAATGATACAAATTTCATATGGGTACAGTGTAGCATGACCGCGCAATTGTCAGTCAAAGTGTGAGAGCGCTGAAAGCTAAAAATTGGTCTGGATGGGAAGGGGGTTTAAGTGCACAGAAGACAAGTGGTTAAACATGAATTTTTATGAAGTAGACTACTGAATGAAAAGAAAATGACAGAAGACAATATACAAGTGCCTTAATTGTTAGCAGTATGGCTCTGACTCTTTTGGTTAACTTCTTTTTTAGTTTTAGATATAGTTAGGAGTTGTTAAAACCTTTGTCAAGTTTGTACTGCTGTCTAAGTCCTTACTAGGGAGATTTTTTTTTGTCATTCTCTGTCTGTTGTGTGTCAGAAAGAATTCCAACAGAGACATATCCCAAACTTCAATGTCCACTTAGGAACATTCATTTTCCACCATGACGCACTATGCAACCTTCTCTCACGATTCAAAAACTTTTACTAAAACTTCACACCAGTGCATTACTGCCATAGGGATGGTAAAATGAAATTATCTGCAGTGTTATACACAGAGGTAAAA